>NC_142890.1:16746000-17100000 GCF_054131105.1 Drosophila navojoa
TTACCCTGCTCTGGCCATGTCGGTGGGGGTTTTTTGCTTGGTTGGGATTCATAATCGCCCTCTGGTTCTATCTCATCATATTCCACGACACGTTCCACAGACGTCATGGTGTTCTCCAGCTCAGCCGATTGACGCATGCCCCACTGCACCATGCCAGCCATACCCATAGCTTGAGTTATGGCTAATCCGACTTCTCCGGAGCTTTTAGGTGGATTTATGAAGTAGTTTAGTATAATTATTACTATGTACAAGGTGCAGAAGCAGTCCAGGTAGTAGCCAAAGGCTCGATTCGTGGACAGGAAAGTGTAGTAGCCAGAGCTGTGGAGATCCTGAAGATTGTCGAACTCCGCAATAAGGGCTTTCTGCGCTCCCATGGCTCTGATCGTGGGGAGTCCATTGAGTGACGAACTAATGTGAGAATAGATAGGAGATCTGGCCACTGCCTCTAATCGTTTGACATCTCTGGATGTTTTCAAGTAGAACTCTCGAATATAGTAGAAGATTATGGCCAGACCAAAAGTAAGAATGAGATAATACGGATTAGTTATACATATGACAACAATAATGCCAATCAGAGTTAGAAAGATCTGCACTACGTCCAACATTATTGTAGGCAGCAGCTCGTCTATCTGTCCTAGGTCCTTTGAAAACCGATTCAATATTCGACCCGAAGGATTCGTATTGAAGAAGTACATGGCAGCCCTGGTAATGCCACGGAACATTGCATTATGGAGCTTTGTGGAGCTGCGCATGGCTAGCTTATAGAAAAGCATGGTTCGCACCAGAGTGAATACAATCACAGCTATATTAAGAGCAGTAAAGTAGTATATATCTATGGGATCTGAGTCTTTCTCTGCAGCATCTTGGTTCTTGTCAACCCTAGAAATAGAAAACTAACTATAGAAAACTTATGATAGAAAACTTATTACATATATATTACCAATAAGCAAGAAAAACATCTGCTGAGGATCCCACAATTTGTGTACCCAAGCAGAGGAACACCATAAAACATATCATTAGGTATCCACTTCCTGCCGTAAAGTATTCCTTATATAGACCTAGACTGATTTTGCCCTGGACTCGTGTCTCTTGTGGTGCCATGGCTGAGTCCTGCGCAATAGACTCGGAAAAAGAGCTCAAGGAAGTAAAACTAACATTGCGCGAAGGCTGCTTCGACAGGTCCGATTTACTGCCACGCCTGCTTCTTGAAGCTAAGCTGAGACGATCCCAAATATCACCAGGCTCGCTATCCATATCATTCTCTCCATCTTTTGTCTTGTTTGGATCGGTCAAGAGTTGTGCAAAATCCAGGCCACTGCGCTGCATCGTCGCATATGTTCCCATCGCACTGATCTTGCCTTTATCCATGATAACAATGAGATCTGCTTGTTCCAGAAACTGCAGCTGATGTGTGACCAATATAACCAACTCGCTTCTCAGGTACCCTCTCATGCACTGGTCAAACAGGTGACGGCCCACATGTGTGTCCACTGCACTGAGTGGATCGTCTAGCAGGTAGATATCCGCCCTACGATACACAGCCCTGGCCAGACTGATGCGTGCCTTCTGTCCACCCGAGAGCGAAGCTCCCCGCTCGCCAACTATCGTCTTATCTCCCTGAGGAAGTAGTTCGAAATCCCGCTCTAGGGCACACTTCTTGACCACAGTTCGATAACGGTGCTTGTCCAAGGTTAATCCGAATAAAATGTTTTCACGGACAGTGCCAGTAAAGAGCCAAGGCTCCTGAGCGGCATAGGAGAATCTGCCATTGACTTTAAGGCTTCCTTTGTCAGCGGGCAGTTCACCAAGAATGGATTGTATAAGACTGGATTTGCCACCGCCCACGGGACCAATCACAGCTACCAGCTGTCGGCGATCCAATTTTAGATTAATATTATCCAATGTGTTCTCTGTTGATTTGCTATTCCACTTGGCATAGAATTGGGAAAATTCAACAAGCGATTCCGGATTGCCATTGAGCTTAGGTACATCGCCACTGCCGTTCTTTATTAGAGATCCATTGTGTTTATCATTAGTAGCTGAAGAGGGCGGAGCATCAATTGATTTGTCTTGAACTTGTGTCTCCTCCCGATGCATAAAGGTCTGCAGACGCTTGATGGATACCATCAGTTCTGCATACTGACCGATACCCTGTGGAAAGAACATGGTGACCGTGCGCCGAAGAATGTTGTAGTATGCGGTGATATAAAAGGCTTTTTCAGCATTTAGCACGTATCCCTGCAGCACATAGCCCACCAGACTGGCAAAGACGAATACACGGGAGAGAAACATGGCAAAGGATATGAGTATGCCACGTATGTAGTTCACTTGCTTGATGCAGATCATTTCCTTGCGTCGTGTTAGTTCAATGAGTTTTCCAAATGGTTTCTCCCAGGCGTACATCTTAATCACCTGAATGCCGGAAATGATCTCATTCATCATTCGTACACGTTCATCAGTACGCAGAGCCGTTCGCAAACGAAGCACCGATGTCTTCTTGCCTAGAAATGCTTGCAAGGGAAGAATAAGTAACATAACCGCAACGCCAAAGAACGCTGATATTCCTATCTGAAAATTAAATTACCATTATAGAAGTAATCACAAATAGGCTTATCTTCCGTAAAGGTACACACTCACCTGTTCGAACATTAAATAAGTGACCACAATGAGCTCTAGAGGTGCCAACCATAGATAATGAACGTTGATCAGTACAGTATCAAAGCGCCCCACATCATTGGACAGCAGATTCACAACCTGACCGATGGTAGTATCACCCAATGCGGTACGGCTTAGCCGTAGGGCCTTGCGATAGACCAAGCTACAGAGGGCAATGCGCATTTTCATGCCCAGATGGAGAACACCAAGCATATACGGATGGGCACAGAAGACAGTGAACACAGAGCCTGCCATTAGACCAGCTGCATACAGCTCAGCCTTCATTAGATCGCCATCTTTGGTCGCGAAGTAGGACATCATGCCAAACAAGCAAATGGGCTGAGTTACCCTAAAATGATTATGATCAGACACGGATGATGGGGGCAATAATTCAAGAAGCTACGAACTTCGTTAGAAACTCCTGGACAACCAGTAAAAGCCCCGTCACAAATAAATGCCAGCCAAATACTCGGGCTACCACACGCCCCAAACGTGGGGGCAGATTCAGAGCTGATCTATTCGCTACTTCTTCATCCCAGGCGGAACAAAGGCGGTCGCCAAGCGTGTCTAAAAAAGCATTATCAATTGTTATGAAAATTCTACTAAGTTATCTTGGATGTATCACTCACCTGACTTGTGTGTCTTGAGTGGTCTATAGAGATCCGTTTGCTCTAGTGTCTTTTGCCGTCCTTTAAACAGAACCGGCATGGCAAAGCTTAATGGAACAACAAAGATATAAAATATATAAAACAGATAACATGAAGACGTTTAAAGTGATAGCCATGACAAGTAAAGTCAATTAAGATAGGAGAGTTTACTGAAATGCCAGATGCTCTCTAGATTGACATAAGATCTGTCTTCGATATAAATATGCTGACTGGAATCCTAGAGTCCAGCAATAAAATCTTAGCTTTAAAATTTAAATATAAATATTTAGGCTATTTGCTATCAATTTATTAATTTACCATCATATTTTGTAGATAAATTAAGCAATCATGACATTTTTCGCAAATCACCCGTATTATTTGTTGTGGGGCACTAACATAGGGATCTATTAGCACCTCGAAAGATAACAATTATTTTTATAGAATTCATATCTCTATGCTTTCAGCAGTCCATTAGACATAATGTCAATGACGACAAATCTGATTACATATGTAGGGCTGTATATACATATGTATGGCATGTTGACCAAACCCGATCGGGTTTTATTAGCTTATGCCTACGTTTAGCTGACGGTCAATATTAAAGTTGCCTTAAGTGACAGCCAATTGAATAACTTGAAATAACTCATGCAAATATCAATGGGCTTGAAGAATGTACATGTAGCTATAGCTATACATATATCGTTCCATATATATTTTTATTACCGCTCCCTCAATAAGCGGGGCTGAGCTCGGACGCGCTAACTATGTAAATTAAACGATCCATTGAATACAATAATAACAAACTCGAGACAGTTGTCACTATCAGCTCGAAACGCTGATTTGACTCTGACTTACCAGAACATCAGCTCCGACAAGCAATTGGCACGCTCGACGGGATTCTCCTCCAGCTCATCGGCTTTTAATGATTGCATTTTGCTCTCTCTTGCGTTTTAATTGAATTGCTGTAAAGCTACTTTTTTCATATATTTTTATTGTTTTATATAGCTATAATTATAATATTTAAATATTTTTTCCGGATTTGGCGACTTTTTTTTTGTGGACTTGATTAGCACCCAACAGCAGTCATAGCGGACACGCGCTTGTCGTTAGTATAATTTATTATTATTTTATTTATTTTCTGAATATCTTTTGTGATATATAGAAGCATAGCTAATCAAAATTTTCCATTCGAACCATATTTGAACTTTCGAAAGGGTCTTACGAAAACGTTCCAGAGCACATGTTGATGGCTTGTTTAAGTTTTTTCTTTTTTGGTTTTGGATATGAGATACTCGATATTATAAAAACTTAATTGTGTTGCACTATGTATATGTCTGGTATGCGAGCCTTCACATTATCACTAGCTCGATAACATAATTTCATCACTATTGTGTACATGCGCGAGTATTTATATTGATAATGAGTTTTTATTTTTGCGTTGGCTTGTATTACTTAACGAAAGTTTGCCGCAGTATTAGATTTTTGTCCGCAGCTCGCGTTCACCAAACGGACGTTGTGCACACTCCGAGCGCCAAACTCATTCTAACATTTATCTTCCGCTGAAAGAAACATCAACAACAGTTTACTCTTTCCGCTCCATCAAGCGTACGCGCAATGAACTTGAAGCTCGCTCACTCAGCTGTGCTGAGATTTCAAGCAGTGCGCTCTTTATTGCGCTATCTGTATTTCATGCTCTTTTTTTCTGTCGTGTTGTCGGTTTGTCGCTGAACTTTGAGGCCGGCCGGTATGTTTTCTGAATTAATTGCATACTCAGGCATGTAATCGGTCAGCTACCTTTGATAAAATGATCAATGCAAATAATATTTTTAAGAAAAAAGTGTAACAACAAAAATCTGTTCAATAATATTGTGACTCACATTTTGAAAACCAAATATAATAATATTTAAATATAATCGACGTACTTATATACATAAATGAAGATAATTAAATTTATATTTCAACAGTCATAAAAAATTAATTCACACAAAAGCTACTAAAGCTTTTTGTTGATCATGCAGTTCCAAGTTGGCGAAACTTGCAATTGCACTGCTTTGTTAAAAACATAAGTTGGTTTGAGACTTCGCTAAAGGAATAAGTTGAATAGGTATGGTCACTCTGGATTTTAAATCTATATGAAGTATAGAAAATAAGCGATAATGTCTAAATATGCACATACATACTCATATACCAGAATATCACAAATCATTAAAACAGAAAAAAAGGAATTGATAGATAAAAAAGTGTGTTTTGGTTAGTTGTGCTCATTCAGAATTTCATTATTTTCGTGCATATCAATATATGTTTATCTTTAAATAGCTCAAGATACGAAACAAGTGACGGCTGCAACGCATTAATGTGGAAGACGTTAATTGAATTAACGAGATAAGAAAGCAAATATGAATATAATTTGGTCTACAAGATATATAAGGTCTTTGTGAAATTGCATTCGATTGGCTTTTATGGATTTGAATGCACGATTAGATTATTCATACAATTTACTACAGGCGGGTGCACACACAAAGGAAAGTATTATAATAATAATAGCAAAAGTATTATTATTGTTGACCCACAATGGCTATTATGTATAAAATTTATATATATATATGTCTACATGCAAGCCTCTGTAGTATCAGAAGATTCCACTTAGGTTTGCAGTTCTCACAGCATATGGAACACGAATCTTACGGACGGCACGTTTGAATCAATTTAACTGCAGGCAATTGATCATGTCAATTTAGCAGAGGTTGTTCACACATACGTAAATATATATATATAAATATTTATATATATAATTTTTTTATAAATAAATAATTAAATAAAAAATATTTAATTGCTAAAATTAGTAACAAGTATATCATAAATATATATAGATTTGTATTTAACGATCAAAACTTGGAAATTGTTGATTTTTTGATTAATTCGTTTACTCATTGCACGCAGATATATATTTATTACTCAATAAAAGCCACATCTTTTTACTCGTTTTATGCAATCTTTATCTGCATAAAACACAAATTGACACCTTTATTTGTAATTTTATTGATGTATCCATATCGATAACGTTTGATTCGTGCTGCCATATATAAATCCCTGGCGCGAACTCGCGCTCTTTTTTGCGCTCTCTCTGCTTACTCAAGCGAAGCTTTTACTTACTTTTTAGCAGCTGGTAACGCTGCATTCGCGTATAAAAACAGTCGGCCTGAGCGAGCTTTTAGCAGTGGTGGTCTGATTTCGTGTATCTCAACGAAGTGAACGCATTTGCAAAGAAAACATATTATAATGGCATCTTTCATTGGCAAGAAGTACAAGCTGGACAAGTCCGAGAACTTCGATGAATACATGAAGGAGTTGGGTGAGTAGCTAGGATTTTATTTACTGTTAACATAGTACGAATTACGTGTGCGTGTGATGGCACGTGGAGTGCGCCATTATGCGGCCGACCGAGTGAGAAAGCGAGAGAGTGTGAAAAAGAAGCCGAAAACGCAGAGCAAAAAAAAAAAAAAAAAAAAAAAAACCGCTAGCCGGCTTTTTTTTCTGCAGATGTGCAAGAGAAAGATGATGAAGTGTCAGGGCCAATAGAAACGAAAAACGTGGTTTCAAGTTTTTTGGAGTTGCTAGAGAGAACTTTATGAATCAGGTGCAAAAGTCATTAAAAGGCAACCTTATCGGGGACTAGCTAATGGGGCAATAAACTAAAAAACTACTTAAAATGAAGTCTGCACTTTAATCAAAGAAAGTTTTTAATTCCCATGCAAACAGCTTTTATGGTTAATTACTATATTTTACAGCACTTTGAAGTGCTATACGGCAATTTTCAATTTACAATGCTCTACTATTAGGAGACAAGAAGAGTAAATAGTTTTCTGCAAATTTAAGTTCTACAATTTAAGACTTTTAAGTCTTTTCATGTACAAATCTATAAATTCATTTTTTGGCAAAGCCGGCTTAACTTCAAGATATAACATAAAAGACTAACAAGAGCATTCTTTTACAGATTTGAAATTTATACACTTCCACAGCAGTTAAGATAAATACGGTTAAAAAGTATTTTGTTCTTTTAGTTTATTTTGTTTAGTGTATGTATTAATGACCCGTCCCAAGGTTAGTTTTGAAACCCATAGTCTGCCTAGTCATCCATTAAATTATTTAAACAATAGTCGAACTTTGTTCTGTTTAGTCTAGTCCGGGGTTCGAGTTGTTGGAGGATTTGGAAATTTAATTCGTTACGGAATATGTATGTGTTTCTGTAATTTTGTTATTACTTGCGGTCTTTTTCGCGGTTTGGAGTGTAAAATCAAATCACAAACAAGATATCATTTTCCAACATCAAACGTCGACACTTAAGAGGTTTGGATTACCAGATTTTTAACGAAAATAACTATCAACGTAAAATAAGTGGCTGTTGAGACACGTCAAATAATACTTTAGTTTTTATCTGATTGAACGATGCACCCTGAACGTATATAGCATAATCGATAAACCTTTTACCAACATAGTATATAACGTTCATATAATAATGATAATATAGTTTTGAGATTACAATTTCTGTGCTTTTGTTGTTGCACCTTGCACCTTATCAATAACCGGGTGGGCTCTATAGCAACAAAAAGTCATTAGCCATTTATTTTATTTATATTTTTATTTTTGCGAACTTTTTTCTAATCTACTCCAGCTCAAGCAAATGATAGACAACAAGGGGGCCATTTATTATTGGGGCACAGCTCAAAAAGTTTCCCTGGGAACCTGTCGAACCATAAAACACTCAAGAGCAAAAGGTTGTCCACTTAAAAGAGTACATAATTGAACATAATTGATTTGTCTCTGCAAATTGATGGTCAACAGGGGGCACAGCTCTCTATAGAGGAACTACAATTTATATATATATGTATATCAATATCATGTGTGTATATGTATATACTATATACGTGCATTGCGATAAGGTCCGCTTGCATCTCGGTTCGCTCGTATTTATTTAGGCTGACCAATTGATAAGTACCGGAGGCTGTGCGTCTGACCCCCCAGCACGGTCGACATCGTTAACCTTGAGTATGACTCTCGATCTGCTGTTGGTTGAGCTATGTCTGGGTTACTTGCTGGCAACTTCACAATTCAGCTTGATTATTTCAATTAAATACAATATGATTTGCATTGTGTGTGGGTCTTCAACTTTGACTGAATAATTCAATTAGTAACTCTCCAAATCTTCGTATATAAGACGATATATGTATGTACATATATAAAGTTTTCTTTTTGCCCTACTGCACTCTACATTGTACTTTGTCAGAGCTTGGCCTAGTTTCAATATGGTTTTTTTTTTAATACTAGAGCTTATCGAGCTATTTATAAATTTATTGAATTTAAGTTGCGTTTATTGATTGAATATATAAATAATACAAATATATTGATTTAAATTTTTAATATTTTTCAGGCGTTGGCATGGTTTTGCGCAAAATGGGCAACACCGTCAGCCCCACTGTGGAGGTGACCGTGGACGGCGACACCTACACACTGACCACCACGTCGACATTCAAAACCTCCGCCATTAGCTTCAAGCTGGGCGAGGAGTTCGATGAGGAGACTTTGGATGGCCGCAAAGTCAAGAGCGTGATCACTCTGGATGGCAACAAACTGACGCAGGAGCAGAAGGGCGACAAGCCCTCGACCATCGTGCGCGAGTTCAACGACAACGAACTGATTACCGTAAGTCCAGCCCGAGTCCAATGTTCAGCTGCCGTATCTAACTATATGTATATCTTATCTCCCATAGACACTCACCATTGGCAACATCAAGAGCGTGCGCATCTACAAGGCAGTCTAAGCATCCATTTCGACTGCAAACTTGACTGAACTATCAACTGTCTAAACTATATTTGCATTATGAACTGATTCCCAGTTTAGTAATATATATATATTGTTATTGATTAACAACGCAACAAATTATGAAAATATGAACTGCACTTTAATTCTAATGCTTATTTATAAACATACGCATATATTCAATATATATGAGTGTAGATGACATGTGAAATTTTCAAAATGCATTTGAATAAACAATTATTTCGCTTTAACTTGAACATTTAGCGTTATGTTTATATGAAGGCCGAAAAAATGTTTATTTTAAATTTAGCATACGGAAATCGTAATATAATCATTAAACATAATGAAATGGGAGTGAAACCAGAATATCGTTTACTATTTTCAAATAAGAAACCAATAAGTACTTTATACATTCCATTACCAAAGACCAAAGAATGAGCAACAGATTCTAATAGAACCCAATCTAGATTTGTCATAAAAACTTAATTGGAAACAATTAACTAATCTAGTTTTGGGTTTGAGGAATAAAAATTTTAATAAGGAAAAGCGCTTAAAAATAGAAATACGTGCCCGAAATGAAAATCCGTGCATATACAGATGCAAATTTGTTGCAGTTCAGATCGTCTCATATTCTCTATTTGGGGGTCTTAATAGTGTTTGTGGGCGGCTCGGCTTGATATTATATCAAGTTGATGTGGGAATAACGGCAATTTGATTATATGAGCTGCAGTGCAAGTACGTATTTGTATGTATGTATGTATATGTCGGCTTGCTGACATATGCAACAACATTCTGACCCATAGTACATCATAACGCTCCCTCCCACGCATTTCCTTTCTGGAGCTGTCGTCACTTTAACGAAGCAGACAAATGTACCTACCTACTTACATATGTATGTATGTATATACCTCCGTGTATATATGAGTAGTTATAGTTGTATGGGTGAGTCATGCGCAGTTGAGAGACGGACAAATCGTGATTGGTTTGCGGCTTGGTTGGCAGTCACAGTTCCAGTTTGCCGGCTCCAGCATATATTCGAGTATTTATCCACATGGGCGGCTGATTAAACAAGAAGTAAGTTGCTAAACGAAAAAAAGTGATAAAAACCGTATATAGTGTGCTATAAATTGATAACAATTATATCGATTTACTGGCTGGGGGCATAAACTGGTGCATGACTTAAGCTAATCAGCGACACGCACACCGTCTGAGAGTGTACGAGTGTATGTGTGAGCGCATTGTGTAATAGCTCCACAGCAGAATCGTGATATGATTGTTGCCTATTTTGCGGCTGTTCACAAACAAAAAGCACGTTTCTCAGTTTAACTAGCGCAAGGGCGAGCTTTTCCAGTTGAAAAAGCTGCGGCAAGTTTTGGCGAGCCAAACGGGTTTTGCTGATTAAGAGACATAGATCGTGTTTTACTTTATTTCTTTCTGCTGCGTCGTCAAAACAGCAACGCAATCCAGTATCACGCCATTGCCGTTACTTTTGCTCTTCGTCGACGCGTCGACAGCTCGCTCTCGCTTCCATGCGCTCAGCCGCGCGATCTGCGGCGAGCAGCAGTTGGTTAGTTTCTGCTTGTTTACAAATGTGCTGCTTATTTGAATTTTTTTGTAGCTTTCTCTGCGATTGGAAAATGAAATTTTTTTTTCAGTTGAGTCGCTGCCCTAGCCACGAACGCGTCGCAGTCGCATTCCAATCAGCTCGATAGAAAAAAAAAAAAAAACAGCCAAAGAGCTCCAGTGCCAAAGTGAACCAGTTATTGCATTTCTTCCAATTGTAAATGAGTGAGTTGAGCTTAGAACTATTGTGTGCTAAATTGCACACATTTCCAATCAGAAAAAGACAGATCAAATACCGGCAACAGTTCTCCAATTGAAAGCTTACTGGAATTGTTATTTTTCGCTTAGGTGTGTCCGTGTGTGTGTGTGTGTGTGTGTGGGAGAGCCAATTTCCAATAAAAAGTTATCATACAACTTTGTTTATCTTTATCATTTATGTTTGAGTTTGCTCATTTGATATCAATTGTAAATCAGATTCCAAAATTAACCTGCATAATTATCGCACGAAATACCAAAATTTATTATGGCATTGCAGAAATTATATAACAATAAAAAAAGTCGAGTGTAAAGAGCAAAACAGAAAGAGAATTACTATAGAGTACTTCATGAGTTTTTTTGTTTCGTTTCGTTTCAAAGTACTATCATACGATCTTAAGTAATCGCAATCAGTTGCAGATGTTTCCATGGCAATCGACAATTCTCTCTATTGGAATTATACAACATAGATTTTGTTTTGTTTTTGAACTTTGCTTTCAAGGTGAAAATCGACGCGATAAAATCACGAATTGTCACGAAACAAGCAAACGTTATAGATTAGCCATAGACATAACCTAGACATACTACCTAAAGAGTTGCAATATTGCTTTTTATACGATGATCTCGATTTCTGAACGGGGTATATGAGGCGAGTCATATTTTGAGCGATTTTCCCATATAATGTTGTCTAAAATTATTAGTGCTATAATTGAATAATATAATAATATAATATAATAATATTCTTATAAGAATCATTGTGTGACAGTTACAAAGTTACAGTTTGAGAATGTACCTTCAGTAGTTTAAGTACAAAATATATTTATTTTTGAGTTGTTTTTTTCTTGTATATTGCTTGATATAATTATGTATATTCCGATGCAGCTATCTCTGAGATATTTTGTTTTTGTTATATTCTATTTTAGGATCGATTTTTTCCATCCACCCTCGCACACCTTAACGCAGAGCTTGTTTGCTTTGACAACAAACTCCCATTCAAATTGGGATCTTCTAAATTTAGTAGATTTTCGATATTTTATACTATGCACTCCCCACTAAATTGTTGTATGTCTTTTTTTTGTTTGTTGTTGTTGTATTATTAATTTATAGTTAGAGATGGATCGGTCCCGCGTGCCCTTGTTGTTAAGTCCCTATCAAAACCGGCCCTGGATGGTCAATGATGGAGCTGCTGCGGCGGCAGCAGGTGGCTCTAAGGGCCTGAAGGGCATTGTTGCCGGTGGTATTACCGGCGGCATTGAGATCTGCATTACATATCCCACCGAGTACGTGAAGACGCAGCTGCAGTTGGATGAGAAGGGGGCCAATAAGCGATACAACGGTATTGCTGACTGTGTGAAGAAGACGGTGAGTGAACGCGGCTTCTTCGGACTATATCGTGGCCTCAGCGTTCTAGTCTATGGTAGCATACCCAAGTCGGCGGCCAGGTGAGCTTGATGGACTACATAAACTATTCGATCACCTATCTAATTGTTCTCCCTGACAGATTTGGGGCCTTCGAATACCTGCGCTCTAAAGCTGTCAATTCTCAGGGCCAACTGAGCAATTCTGGCAAATTGCTCTGTGGTCTGGGCGCTGGTGTCTGTGAGGCTATCGTTGCGGTCACCCCCATGGAAACCATCAAGGTGAAGTTCATCAATGATCAGCGCAGTGCGAATCCGAGATTCAAAGGCTTCGCCCATGGCGTCGGCGAGATAATCAAAGCGGAGGGCATCAGCGGCATTTATAAGGGTCTTTCAGCAACGATCTTGAAGCAGGGCTCCAACCAGGCCATTCGCTTCTTCGTCATGGAGTCCCTGAAGGACTTATACAAGGTAATTATAATTGAAATAATTTATAGGCATTACCTAAACTTAACTATGTCGTATCCCATAAAAATTAGCAAATTTAAACTTAAATTTACATTCTTCTTCTTTCAGGGCGATGATCCAAATAAATCAGTGCCCAAATTGTTAGTGGGCGCGTTTGGTGCCGTTGCTGGTGCTGCCTCCGTATTTGGTAATACGCCCTTGGATGTGGTCAAGACCCGTATGCAGGGCCTCGAAGCTTCCAAGTATAAAAATACGGCGGATTGTGCATTGCAAATATTCCGAAACGAAGGTCCAGCGGCATTTTACAAGGGCACAGTGCCCCGTTTGGGACGTGTGTGTCTGGATGTAGGCATCACCTTTATGATCTACGATTCATTTATGGAGGTTTTCAACAAAGTTTGGAAGGACTAAATTTAAAGTTAATATGTAGTTATTGGCGTGCATCTTACGTCATCATCGTTCGGACCTATTCAACGAATGTGAAAAATTGTAATGTAGAGTCATGTGTAAATTGCGTGTAAGAGTTTCTGACCAGAGCATTTGACAACGAATTGTAAATAGGAAATAAAATTCAATGTTGTAGTAATTGTTTTTTGATTCTTGCTTCGAGGAATTATGCCAATTTAATTCAATCTCTATTTCCCAGGAACTAAACAATGAAGTCTAGTGACGCTCGGAACTAGCAAATGATAAATGCTAGACGGGAAAGCTGAAGATTAGATAATCCCAACAGTCAAGCCCACATAAATTCCACTGGTAAGCATTTAAGATCATCATAAACTTTCTGGTTATGGTGATCTACGTGCAATAAAGATAATCATTGTAATGCGAGAGAGAATTATCTCATCATGGTTATGAAAGATCATTACACTATTACAATATTGAATTCATCTTGCCCAGGCTAATGATCATGATCTTTCCTAAGAAAAATATCATTCAATTAGATGCCAATCATAATTATACATAGTATATCAACTATTATTTAAAATATTAATAGCTTACCTAATTACATATGTATATATTACATATCTACTATTATGAATATTAATTGCTTAAAGTAATAGCACCGAATTGCACCACCTCCGAACAGCAGTAATTTTGGATAGCGACTGTGCGACACCAGACTCAGGCTCGCCTTTATATAGGCAGCAGTCCCACTCAGACCCGTGTAACTCTCTTGAGCCTGCTTCAGAGCTAATTTTAATATTCGCTCAAATGCAGAGATTTGCTCACTTGATTTTATGAAAGCAGCGCTTTTATAGTAGAGATTGCTAGAATTGTTTCAGAATTAATCAGTAACTCAAGTCAAGTTCTCAGTTCGCACTACATACATACATATATGTATATGTATACATAGGAAGTAGATGATAAAAACAAAATAGTTTCTGTAAAATGCCTCACATGCATTTAATAAGAAATAAAATAAAAACAAAAATTTCCAAAATTTCTGGATTGTCATAAAAGTTTACATGCAACAATTTTATAATCAAGTGGCAATTGGTATATTTAAATACTAAGGCATATAATATAAGCTTGCACCATTTAAAGGAGAGTTACGGCTAGTAATTAGTTGATAGTAAGCTAACGTATCACGTTGAGTGGTATGGAGGCATTCTTGCTGCTGAGTATGCGGGCCAGCGTCTCGTCCAGCGGCGAGCTAAGCTCTTGCCAAATGCATTTGCCAATCAGCGAAATTTCCTCGAGCGGCGGCCTGAAGGCCACCAAGAGATTCAGGCAAAGGCCATCGCTGCCTTCCTCGCTGTTGGTGCCATGCTCCACGCTGAGCAGACCATGCGGACGATGCTGTGGCAGCTCAGCGCCAAATATTTCGATCATAAACTTGCGCAACGTCGAGTGCAGGCTGCGATTCGGATGCATCTCCACAGTCGGAAAATGATGAGCATTCTTCTCACTGATGAGTATGTTCATCGAGTTGCTGGCACGCTTGCGCGCCACGGCCAGCACTCGTAAGTAGTTGCGTTTGTGCGGATAACGCGTGGGCAGCACATTCGCATGCCAAAGCGGCTGCTTGGCCACACCCTCTGCTGACTTCGCCAACTTCTGGTGCTGATGATAGGCGCGTCCGATTTCAATTATGTTGAGTATATCGTTGGCCCGCAACGGCACCTCCTTGACACTGCGCAACCACAGCGCTTGTATGGACTCTGCATCCGCATCGGCTGGTGTTTTTAGACGGCCACCCGTAATGCGACCCGTCAGCACAAAGCGAAACCAGGAGCCACCCGCCGATTCCACGGCCAGCAATGTAGTCATCTCGGCATTGAGGCCAGTCTCCTCGAACAGTTCACGCGCAGCTGCTTCCGTAATGGATTCGCCCTTTTCCATGCGACCGGCGGGCAAATACCATTTACCTGCGTCAACAAAAACATGCTACAAACAATGTCGATTTGCCAATTGCCAACTCACCTGCGCAACTGGGCTTGGCCTCCTCGATCATGAGCAGCTCGTCGTGCTCATTGAACATGACACAGGCCACTATATAGTTAATCGTCTGCCCGACTTTCGGCACAAAGTCACCCGTTGCCGATGGCTGCACGCCCTGCGCTTCGGCCGTGGCATTTTGTTCTTTTAGTGAGAAGTCACATAATTCTGGTGTTATATCGCCCAGATCTTTGGCATTCAATATGCTGCGCACTTTCTCCTCAATTGAAGACATCTTGCTTGCTAATATATGTATATCTTCTATATATGGTTAGATGTGACCTATTGTGAAAGTGTGCTTGAAATGAATTTTTTGTTTGGTGACAAATTGAGTCGAACTTACGTTTAGCACAAAATTCCGTGGCGAAATGACTCAATTGAACGAAACATGCTTGGCTTAACTTATGCATATAGCAAAAAATATTATGCAAATTACAAATTCTTCAAGCGCGGCTCTCCAGTTGTCTGAAACGTACTCAAGAGCGGGCAAGATGTGACTGGACAATGAAGACGGCAATCAGCGAGCTTGCTTTTTTTTTATATATATTTTATTTTGTTCTTGTTATGGCTGGCACACAGGTGCTTAGTAGTCTGCTAACGACGCAAACGCAAACTCAAACGCGACAACGAGCAACACGTATTTTGGCCTGTATTTTTCTATTGATATCGAAATAGATGTCAACAACAACAACAATAAGCCGCAAGACAGGTTTTACTCTATGGAGAGAAAGTGCATTGGAATGTCTGTGTTGCTTGTGCTGCGGCTGTAGCTTGAGCTAATTCTTCGGCTGTCGGTCTTGCACATCAGTTAGAACAAGTAGCTGCAACTCAGCCGCCGATGGCAGCTAATTATTTGCACAAAACACAATTGTATTGGTTTTAATAACAAAATCGTGGTATTCGCGTTCAATCGTTATTTGTTTACAAATGCTGGCGAGTGTGACCGTGATACGATCAACTAAAAAATACCTCGAAAAAATACCACCTTTTAGTATTAAATGAGAACAGCTGAGTTAAGGCGCTCAGCTGCAGGGTGCTTCAAGTTAATTGAATCGTTTATATTTGTAATATTTACAAATATTTTTAAATTGGCGCGTGTTCCTTAAATGCTGCACCCATATGCCTTACAAACAAACACACTCTCACCCGACCACAAATTCTACAGTAATAACAATCATTCAATTTCTATTGAAAATTAGCTAGATAAACAGCAAAAGGGCGGCACAGTTGATAGATTAATGCATTTAAGTAGATAAATGTATGTAACGAACTGTCTTTATTAGCATTACGTACTTATTGTGTAGGCGAACGTCCCGGAAAGTGCGCTACTGATTGCTGGCAATAAAATTTGAATGCGGAAATTTCATTGTTTACCCAAATCGATCATCATTAAAAGCGTTTGCGTTTCGCAAGTGCGAATTGCTCGATTCCATGGCGTATACTTAACATAGGCGTTGCGTTGAGCGCCGCTGTGTTGTGGGTGGCGTACCACAAAAAGCACAGGGCGGCCCATTCTAGGTAATTCAATTTCTGTTGTATTTTATTTTTGGTATAAATGCTCGATACTATATTAGCAGTTGCCAATCTGTATGTGTGACTGTATGTACGGATATGTATATGTATGTATGGATGAATGTTTGTGACGTTACTTCAGTCGGAGTGTTTGGGTGTGTGCATGTTTATTTATGTATGTGTATGCGAGGTATAAGACTTTGTCATTACATTGTTAATTTGTTTTAGTTGTTTTTTAATTTCCTTAGAGACTCGCAAAACTCATAGAAGCGAGTGTGGGTGTGTGTGTGTGTATATGTACATGTGTGGTAATGTACTCAGCATGGGTGGTAATAAGAGCTAAAGTAAAATGCTGATAAAGTGGTGAATGCTGTGTGTGGCTGTGTGCGCTTGGAATGCGTTGCGAATGTTCGGCGCGTTGTGATGACAAGCAGAAGCGAACACAAAACGTTCATTTCCCACAAGCGCCATTATTCGTTAAAACCCGTAAATTTTGCTCGAAACAAACACACACACATACACACAGAGAGACGCATGCACACACACACACACACACACACACACGCACACTAACACATGCATGGTCACACATCTGGCAATAATAACAACAAAAGCAAGAACAACATGAAGCTGGCAAGAAGCTGCCAGCTAAACACGAATATAATGTTTAAAATGTTTATTATGTGTGTGCAACTGACGCGCGCGCTGCCAATGAGACCAGAGCGGGCCAAGGCAGACAAACGCAGGCATATGTTTGCCCATATAACTGTATTACACATGCCAGCGCACATATCTGTATGTATACTTTCGAGTGCGTGTGTGTGAGTGTGCGCTTGAATGTGTTGATTTTGGTTTTTGCCGGCAGCGACATTGACGCCGGATGTGAAACAAGTAGCCCAAATAAACCGCAATAAGCTTTTGTCACGATTAACAAGGCTTACGCAAAAATGCGTGCCAGAATAAGACGGCACAAGAGCGAGCGAGACCGAGTGCGTGTGTGGCTGAGCATAATTACATGCACATCGTTAGTCGAATATGTGGTTGTGTGTGTGCGTGTGTGTGTGTGCGTGTGCCTTTGCCATATTTTAGATTAATGATGGCGTCGACTCGTATTAGGCAAATGAAGAAATCGACTACGACAGGCTTCTGGTTGCTGGGTGTCTATATTTGCTTCTATGTATGTCTAAATGTGTCTGAGCGTGATCTGTGCATATGTGCGTGTGTGCGTTACTTTTGGTCTGCGGTTTCTCGCAGTATATCCGCTAACAAATTTGCCACAACAATAAGTGCATATCATTATGCTGATTTAAGTGGCAGCACGGCACGTAGCAACCGCCACACACACACATACACTCACACACAGACATATCTATAGCAAGTTATTACGAGCACACCTGACCCACACACACACACACACACATACACACACACGCGCAATCGCACACACTTACCGTATATATTACAGTGGGCTAGCTATGAGTATGCATGCAAGTGGGTACATAAATCTTTGTTTAAAGACACATGCACAATGTAAGTTAAATTGGCAATAACGTGCTTTTCTTTTATACGCCAGCTACAGATACAAACCCAGCCACACACTCACACACACATGCATACGTAAGGGCATAACGGTAACGGAACCTTGTTTGCAAGGAAGTAACAACCTGTTTTCACCCCATGTAGTGGGTTTCGCTTTTATGTGCGCCTTGCCGCGCCACGACTTGCCTTCTCGCTTTTTCCCCCCGCAGCTCCACGGCACACCCTGATCCGCATCGCCTTGACTGGCGAGAGGACGGCGCTTTCCTTCTCCTTTTTTCTCTCCCATTTTTATTTTCTTTTATTTGGTGGAGCCTGTTTTGGGGTACGTTTACGGGGCGTTGCTGTTACTCCTGTTATGCTTTAATTATGCCCTTGTCAAAAGGTGGGTACGGCGTTCGTTTGCCCTCAACTTCGCTGCCTTTGTTATGTTCATATATACATACATACATTTATATGCTATACATATATACTTATGTAGATATGTTTCTATTCATGCCGACGTCCAGTCAAGTTTGTCCACACAAAACTCGAGCACAAGTTTGTTACAATAAAATGAAAGCGAGAGAAAAAACGGGAGAAGTAGAGAAACACATTTGAAAATACATACATCAATTTTTAAGTACTAATTGGAACTTTGAGTTACACAACATTTTTGCTAAATTTATGAGTCAGTTGGCCAACAATTTTCTATAGAAAACTCAGTCTCATTTCTAAAATATGAAGCGAGTTTTATATGACGGTCGACTGCCAAACAAATAAAGTTTACAAAAGGTTATTTAAGATGTTGAAGAAGAGTTAAACGAACTTTCTTTCATTGTGTTTCTTTGTATAGCTTAATAGCATTTTATCATGCTAAACTTGGTCCAGACATGAAACATGTTTCCAGTGGTCTCATTATTATTTAACTCATAATTACTTATCTTAAATTTATAGTTTAGTATAGAAGATTTAAACTAATTGTTTCTATTTTCTTTTATAACTGTCAGGCAATTTTGTATGGTACCTGATTCACAAATTCTAATTTTTTGTTTTTAAATAAAATTAATTTGGAAAATTTTTTATGAAAATTTGTTAGTTCCTTCGGTTAAATATTTGATGAAAGTAAATTAAATTTTAATTAAAGCCACAGAATAAACCAAAAAGCAAAAGTGTCTATTTTTCTTTGTTGCCCTCATCTGCTAGACAAGGGTCCAGAATTAGCTAATCAAACGGCCTGATTTACACATTGTTGCACTGACCAAACTCGAGCTAAATGTTGGTCAAACTGAGCCAAAAATCTCTTTTGTGGCAACTGATATAAATAGATTTGAAGCACTTTTCACCCGAATGCGGTCTGTTTCTGGTTTGTTTCTTGGCCTTCTGATTGCGTTCTGTGGAACGCCTTTTGTGCCCATATCGTTGTTCAAGATTTGTTTGCATTTCATTCTGCGAAGTCATTCAGCGTGACCGACAAGCGGATGCCGGAGCGTAAACGCATTCCGATATGCGATTATGCTCGGAATTCTGTTACCGAAGCTCTGCAGCTGTTGACTGTGTGTAATTACACATACGTAACGGTATCTTAAGAGAAATGCATTCGGGTACATACGCGACATACGGTGGCAACTTCCCTAAGTGGATTCAGAGTTCCCTGAGCTCAGAAAGTTGCTGTCTTAAAGAAATCATGAAATTAAAAGCCAAGAAGTCTGAAATTATGAATTTTATGTAAATTTGTAAGTGTGGCAATTTCTTAACTGTTTCATTACGCCTTGGAAAATATTTAATAAACCAAAGCATCCGAAATGAAAATGTGGTTCGTTCGCAAAGGTGGAAATGCAGGTTCACAAATCGAGCCAAATGAAAGCAAATTGGTGAATGAAACTTTCGTTTGTTAAGGCGAATTTGCATACTTAAAATACACTTAAGACGTTTCTTACTCTTTGTAGACTATTTTGGGAAGCGTTTGCGGATTCCAGAAATTCAAGAAATTACTTTCAATTTTTACAAAGAAACGACAATTCTTGGAAATTGTTTCCAAGTGTATCTGTTTGCTAAAGCAAGACGGACTGCTCAAATTGAATTCACGTGCAGCTGTCCGCTTGTCAGAGCTTTCACTGTACTTGCTGGCGATGGCATGTTGATACGCACCGGCTGGCCTTTGACTGGGCAGAACGCAATCTTATCGCACAAAGCGTGCGCTTATCTCATTAAACGTCAGGAGACGCCATTGAATCATTTTACAAATGGCTGACTACATGTCGCATATGAATATGGGGGAAGGGTGGGCAGCGGGTGGGTAACGTCTAGGCGGGCACTTGAGTGAAACCTGCACACACACACACACACACACACACACCCGTACATACACATACACGCACAGCGCAATTGCTGACAAATGAGATAATTTACACGCTGAAATGAAGCCCATAAAGGCTCATTTAAAATTCAGCGGCGTCTGGGGCATAATTTTTTCCTGTTTTTCCACTGCTTCCTCTACATCTTTTCTATGTAGTACTATACATAAATATGTATGTAAAACTGTAGATATATATACATATATATTTTGTTCCTTTTTTGTGTTGTTTCGCTCTTGCTTGCATTCAGCTCTAGCATTTTACTTTGCTTTTTGTGCTTAATGGTTTTGTGCCATGACATACGTGGCTGGATATTAAAACGTAGCCCCGGCCCCCGAGAGATATGGATGAGGGGGGAGCACGGTCTGACGTGGGGTGGAGATGGAGGGCAGCCAGTCCGACCATAACCAGTGCCATTCCCACTGCTCTGGCCGTGGCAAATGGCTTGGGGCACGACAGAAAATCTTTATTAGCATACGGCATAAAAATTTATTAAAGATGAACGCGGCTAAATGAAAAGCGCGCCAAGGATTTTCGAGTGGGCCTTTTTACATTTTTAGTTAGCTCTCTCAGTTAGCCTCTGCCACGTACTCTCGTCCTAACTGTCTGAGGGAGGGTGCGTGCTTCACTTTTATTATAAATCGATTTGAAGTTTTTGATTAGGCCGTACAGTAAAAACAACTTGGGGCGTAGTTGTGAGCTATTTAGTTTTTGTGTATTGTATTTTGTTTTTATTTCTGATTTCTTTTCTACAGGTTTTATTTTTTTTTTCACTTTTTTGTTACTGTCATTTGGTTTGTGGGGTAGTTTTTATGTGGCTCAACTTAATTTTATACAAATGACCTTAGGTCATATCACCATTTATATCCGTCAATCCCTTTTTGGTATAAGTTTTATATTTGCTTCGTTTTCGTATTTTTTTTCCTGTTTTTATTTTTCCACTTTCTTGTTTTCTGTCTTGTGTCTCTGTGTCGCTGTGCCGGCTTTTAAGGGCATTTTTATGTTCGCTTGAAGCGCCAACTAACGGCAAGCTGGCCCTAAAAGCCTTTAGCCAAATATCTTCAAGAGACAGACAGTCCTAAATGTTGTATATACTGTGTATACTTAAGTGTATGTTATATATGTATATGTACGTCTGTATATGTCTCTCTGTCTGGCTATATACTTATGTAAATAAACAAAACGCAGCATTTGTTTGTGCTTCAGAGCTGAGTTTGGTTAAGCGACACCGGAATCGCAATATAACAAGTGAAAATGTTAAACATATACTCTGTGAATGGAAAGCAAAGGGCTTTACATTGATACATTTATAGAGATGGATCATAAAAACACACATAACGGAAACTATATATTTTTATGCTCAACTATTCGTATACTTAATAATGATGATTTTTTTTCACATATGATTAAATAGCATTTTCTGTACTTCTTATAAATATTTTTCGCTGAGAAATTTTGCGAAAAAATATACATATATTATTATAAATATTAAAAAATAGGTGTTCCAATTTTTCAAAATTCATGCAATTTCTTAAGCAACAATAATATCTATATTAATAAAGACAGTTACTTATAAAATTGTATGCCTTAATTATATAAAAATCGATAAGCTATTAATTACATTCTGCGCTAATATACCCTCTTGGCTTATTTCGATTCACGCAGAGTACAAAAAGCAAATCCGTAGCCACTTGCGAAAATGAATGGAAAATTTCAGGATGAAATGGGATGGTGGGCGAGAGAGAGGGCGCACACACATATAAATATAGATGCGGATGGAGAGATAGAGAGCCACGAGGAAGAGCCAAGGCTGCAAGCTGAAGGGCGCAGATTGAGGCGGCTGCCAAAGGAGTGGGCAAGGGCCCAAGTTTGGCGTAAGTCGCAAGCATTTCCTGGTTATTCAGCACCAAAGAGCCCAACAGTCCGGCAATTGAGTTATATTTGATGCATATCAGATGCTCAATGCTCAAGTCTAAAACGAGACACAGACAAAAAGTCCGTTCGCCCCAAACGTCGTATGTGTATGTGGTCTATGTAAATGCTCCCGTGGGTTAAATAGATGGAGGCAGGGAATTCAATTCAGTGTTGGGCAGTTAAGCTCAAGTGGAAAAAGGATGCGAGTGCTACAAAGTCGAATGGATATATATATGTATGTAAATATTTATACGACATATACACACGCACACACACACACACACAGATGTTGTAATATACATATATATGTGTCATTAATTATTATATATGTATTCTTGTTGCGTATGCAGATTTCTTTGTTTGGCCATAACATAAATCATTATAAAGCGGAAAAGCAATGCTAAAGTTTAACTGACCATGTGACATTTAAGTAGTTTGTGAGCCCACTTCCAGGCCCGAAAACAAATCAAATAATCGTTAAAGGATGTTGCCCAAAGATTTTATATAAATCACACACCTAATGGCATACACAGAAATGTAATTATCATCGCAAGTTGAGGTTTGAGTTTTATAATTAAAATAAGAAAAACAAATCATTTATTTATTAATAATCGTGTTAATTGGGACATTTAAAAGGGAGAATTATCTTGTAGTCATGCAAGCCCACAAGTCATATACTCGATATTCGCCATTTATCTAATTATAGAACATGTCAAGGCTTTCAATCAGGTCATCTGATTAAAAATACAGCTGATATAGCTGCCAGTAAGCTTAAAGATGTGACACAAAACAGGACACAAAAGTTTTCTCGTGCTATATTAAAGATGTCAGAGCTGGAGTACATTTGCACATTTACTATGTATGGCTGTGTGAGCGTTATCCTCCGACTTATATTGTTGCGAAGCGCTGGAGAGACCGTGACGAGAGGGTACATAACAACGAGAGAGAGATAGATAGAGACGGACTGTGAGTGAGCGAGTGGAATGGAAGTGTAAATACATTACGTGCATTACCTAGCAGGTGGCACGTATGTAATGTCGTCTCTAGTAAATAATAAAATATAAAATTTCAATTGAGAGGCAAAATGTGGGTCCATAAATCGCAATGATATCTGGGCTGACAGCGTGAAAGCATCGCATTTAACCTCATTTTAACTTTGTAGTACTTTGTTTTTAATGCTCTTGATGGCCAATACAGAAAGATAATTGGAATGATTGAATGTTGCATTCACTCATGCTTAAGTACTCACGGCAATAAAATTAAGAGTGGTTTTTAATATTCTGCGTTTAGTGCGCCCCTGCACTTCAATCGGAAATTTACATTGAGCCGTCGTTATTTGCGGATAGACAGCGCTGATCCTATTAGGGGTCGACTCGGAAATATTTTCCCAAATGAATTACTGCCATTAGATGGCTCGCTTCTCTATGCAAATCGAATTGGATAGTCCTAGAAATCAGACATGAAAATCGATATGAATCGCAAGTGCTTGAGCAAATGTCTGAGAGCATTTCAGCAACCTTGGGCAACATCCAGACCAGCTGAAGGTGAGTTTAATGGCAACTGAATCAATGCGATACGATGCGATGCGATGTTATGCGATGCGATGCGACTCACACACGTACACACACACACGCGTTGAGACAAGTGAATGGGTGACATTTCAAGACAACTATAAAAGGAATTGTTGATTTGTATGTCAAAGGTCAAAGGAATACAGGTTAGCTATTCCCTTTGATATGGTTTCGACGTTAGTTAAAGTCTATAAACACCTTTGATAAGTGCTTATGCACTGAGCTAAATTTCTATATTCTCTATTCTATATTCTATATTCTATATTCTATATTCTATATTCTATATTCTATATTCTATATTCTATATTCTATATTCTATATTCTATATTCTATATTCTATATTCTATATTCTATATTCTATATTCTATATTCTATATTCTATATTCTATATTCTATATTCTATATTCTATATTCTATATCTATATTCTATATTCTATATTCTATATTCATATTCTATATTCTATATTCTATATTCTATATTCTATATTCTATATTCTATATTCTATATTCTATATTCTATATTCTATATTCTATATTCTATATTCTATATTCTCTATATTCTATATTCTATATTCTATATTCTATATTCTATATTCTATATTCTATATTCTATATTCTATATTCTATATTCTATATTCTATATTCTATATTCTATATTCTATATTCTATATTCTATATTCTATATTCTATATTCTATATTTCTATATTCTATATTCTATATTCTATATTCTATATTCTATATCTATATTCTATATTCTATATTCTATATTCTATATTCTATATTCTATATTCTATATTCTATATTCTATATTCTATATTCTATATTCTATATTCTATATTCTATATTCTATAGTCTATATTCTATATTCTATATTCTATATTCTATATTCTATATTCTATATTCTATATTCTATATTCTATATTCTATATTCTATATTCTATATTCTATATTCTATATTCTATATTCTATATTCTATATTCTATATTCTATATTTATTCTATATTCTATATTCTATATTCTATATTCTATATTCTATATTCTATATTCTATATTCTATATTCCTATATTCTATATTCCTATATTCTATATTCTATATTCTATATTCTATATTCTATATTCTATATTCTATATTCTATAGTCTATATTCTATATTCTATATTCTATATTCTATATTCTATATTCTATATTCTATATTCTATATTCCTATAGTCTATTTCTATATTCTATATTCTATATTCTATATTCTATATTCTATATTCTATATTCTATATTCTATATTCTATATTCTATATTCTATATTCTATATTCTATATTCTATATTCTATATTCTATATTCTATATTCTATATTCTATATTCTATATTCTATTATATGTTACATTCTCGCTCTTCAATGTACCTTTTCTATGTATCCTTTATTTCTCTTTTAGTGTGTGTGTGTGTAATGTACAGCCATCAATAAGCATAGACGTAACGACTATGGCCACGGCTGATGCCCCAATCGGGCTGCACATCTAAATCCACCTCAAATTGAATAATGAATGCAAAGTGACTGAGTGGCCGCCATTGGTGCTACCGCCCATTGCTATCGCTGCTCAATGAAATGCATTAAATCAGGGTATCGTTGAAAGCAACTTCTGGTCGCGAGAGTCTAGCTGCAGCCCCCAGTCCCTCATCAAGTGGAATACAAGCAACAACAGCAACAATGACTGCAGCGCGGTGCAGTTGGACAGGTGCCCCAAAAAGCAGGGAACGAAATTTTAATTCACGAACTGTGAGCGACGCAACGTTTCGTGTTGCTGCCCCACCCACTCATTCGCACTACTTTGACCAACCCTCGCTGTGCTGTAAACATCAATTACGCCGCCCCCAAAACTATTCACGCGATTAGCCGCGTTTTCTAGTTATTGGGTAATAGCCATTGCCACTTGCCGCTTTTTGGTAGCTTCGCCAATTGCTGGAGTGGGGCTTGGGGGAAGGGTCCTTCTAGACATATAGGCGCAAGCGAATTTCAGCGTTACGCTGAATTGAATTAACGGGTCCGGCTGTGCCGTGGCTAGCTGTAAATTTACAACGGTGCATCTGATAAACGTGGCTGTGCCGACATGCGGGCCCATAAAAAGGCTGAGCCAGTGAGTCAGCAGCCGTCGGGGCCTAAGAGTTATTTCAAATGTTGAAAACTGAGCGAAAAACACAGCGAAATGTAAAACAGACAACGTAAGCGACTCTCTTTACGTGTGTGTGAGTCTGTGTGTGTGTTTGTGCACTTGGTGTGCGTGTGTAAATTTGCTGTGCTGTGCTGTGCCGTGCTTCTGGCCTGGTCTTAAAAGCGAAAAGCCATTTGTATTCATTTGAAATTAATTTAGCATTCATGCAAGGCACAAGACGCGCCAGCCGCAAGAGACGCAACATCAGCAGCAGCACCAGCAGCGACAGCGAGGGGCGGGGTGAACGAAAGGGGGGCTGGGGTGCAGCGAGAGCGAAGGGCCCTAGTATCTGGAGCAGTGGCTGTGGCAATATATGGCGCCTAAAGCTGAGCGGCAGAGCTAAGCAATGGATAAATACGTGTACGTGGCATACATTTGCGAGCAATACAAAAGACGAGCCAAACAATTTGCTCCTAGACCCGTCGTCCTTTGCGCCTTTGCTTATCGATAAGCAGTTGACGGCTCCACCCTCCGCCCCACCCCCCGGGGCACTTTGCTGTGCACTGCGGAAACTAGCTAGGCTGGCTGCCGCCACGCTCGAGCCTCGAGCCTCGGGCCCCGTGCCTCGAGCCCCGAGACGTGCGCCTGCTCCACTAATTTTAACAAATTAATTGGCAACAATAAATTTACTTGCAAAAAGGTGCGCAGATAGCATCGCCCATAGGTTCTGCAGCAATTGGAATGTGATAGGGAGCTGTGGGTGGGGGGAGTAGCTATAGATTGCTTCACTAATTTGATTCGCTCAATGACAGACGCTTAAGCACCGTTATACACCTAATATATTTCAGACACCCACCAGAGCTAAAAGGCATGCGGCGCACGCTCTTTATATGTAAAGCAAGATTAAGTTTCTTGGGGAGATGTGGTAGAAAACCCCGTCTGCATTTTAATTTCTTAATTAAATGATTTTATTACAATAAATCTCAGATATTAGGCGAATAGATATGTAGAAATCTTATATTTTAAATTGATCAATAAAGTTTCTTCTGCTCCAAGCAGTTAAGACAGTTATCTTTACCATCTTACTATTTTGGGAATTTCAAAGGAGAGTTTAATTTGAAATGCTATGACTTTTAGTTCTTAATGATTTGATATAGTATAATATATTTCATATAATAATTTATAGCATATGCATATAAAAATATTTATAGACTGAAACAATATGCCATCTAAATTATTCTATAGTTAATGAATTCATCTAAAAACTAAAGTATATTTGTCCCATTGCGATACGTGTATATAAAGCCACAATCATACATACTTTGACAAATAATCCATATGTACATACATTAAGTTTCATACAATGCCTCGTATATAAAGTTTAACAAACTTATGGAGGCGTCAAGGATTCTAGGAAAACTTTTCAAAACTTAGATTTTAGCAACTATCACGCAAATACCAAGAAAATGAACATAATCAACCAAACTTGTTGATGGAAAATCTCGTGGATTAGATGTCTTGATTTCTTCTATTATATCTAAAAAAAAAAAAAAAGGAAAAAACGAGAAGAAAATAATATGAAAAGAAAACAATACAACAACACAAAGCTGGCTTGAGGTGTAGCTTAGCATAAGACGCTATAGAAAGCTTGGCATGTAGTCAGATTAAACTAAGTTCCCTATGAACTGGCCGGGGTTTGTAAAGCAAACAAAGCTGTGTAAGTTGCAAACATTTATTTTCTTTTATTCTTTACGAACTGTTCACCACATCTAAGCACCTATCTGCGACATCAAAGTTGATAATGTGTGTAGAATACATTTTTATTTACGCACTGGCCACAACAATCAAAAATGCCAAAAATAGTTGCTTTTGTCCTCTCTCTCTATCTGTCGCTCTCGCTCTCTCTCTCTCTATATATACATATACTTTTATTTAAATTGATATAGGTATATTTATATATATATTTGCTTATTAGTCCTATATATATCCATCTATATATATTTATATATTCTATTTAGCTTAGGAAATTCGCAATGAAACTGCGAACTTGTAACGCTTGAGTGCTCTCATTGTCCGCTAGGTGTCGCACTTTGGCATTTATGCATTGTTCTGCCCACAAGCAAAAATTTACATTCAGCCGCGTACCGAGCGTTTTTCTAGTCAAGCACTCTCGACCGAAAATTTGGGCACTTTATTTATTAGGCTGTAAGCCGGCCGTTGAAATGCCCCGCCGACTTGCCCTGCCCTTCAGGCCGGCGAGGGCCGACCCCAGCTTGGCTCAGACGCAAAGCCAGGCGCTCATCGCGTCCCTCAGCTGTCCGGCCATGTTGTGCGGGTATATTTTGGACGGCTCGCTGCGGGTGTAGGAGGCTACGAGGATACGCTTTCGACAGCAACATTTGCAGGCAATAACACGCAACATTTGACACGGTAGGCCGAGGAGACCGCAGCAGCAGAGGCGCCACCTGTGCATTGCAGGTGCTTACTGGGGTAGGGGCAGGGAGGGGGATGGTGTCGGAATGGCCTCACAAATCTTTCATGACTGCGACGCGTGTACATAAACTCAAATTGGCCTATAACTGTCTGTTCAATTGTTTTTGTCGCATGCGACGAGTACATGGGTCGGCGGGGGGCGCGTCGGCGGGCCTTGCATACCTACATATTGCGGTAAAAATCACATTTCTGTGGGCTAGCGTAAATCATTCATGTGCGTTGCAAAGCCCCCAAATGTCGACTATATTAATATGCCAAAACGAAGACATGTATACGGCGAATATTCATTTGTACGTGACTATTGAGCACGTTGCGCTCGGGTCCGCATTCCGAGTGCCAGCCCAGCCGATGCCATGCGATGCGATGCGATCCGATGCGATGTGATGCGACGTCGCGACGGGACGAATTGAGTCGAGTTGAGGCAGGTTGTGCTAATAACCCAGTTAACCTTAGAATCGTGGCCACACACTCTCTATTTCAATGCTCTCTCTGTCCCTCTATCTCGCTCTCTCTCTCTCTCCCCCTATCCCTTACTCGCCTTGCCACCTGCAACAAAGTCAACCCCTTTGCCAGAGCTTTAAAGTTGGGCGAAACGTGTTTTTTTGTTGCCCACTTTGGTGCTTATTAAAAATGTAAAGAAAAACGCAAATTAAAGTTTCATTCTCTCTCTCTCTCTCTCTCTCTCTCGGTATCTCTCTTTTGTGCTCGATGCGATTGCGCTGTTCGCTCTCGGCGCTAGCGGCGCTCGTGCACGATGCTTCGGCTGGCATTCGGCTGTTTGTTGCTCTCGGCCAAGGTAGACAACGACACGCGCTGGCTGCTTGCCTGTCTGATGAATCAGTTCCAATACGTGAATCCTGCCGCTAGGATGCACGCTTACGCGCGGTCGCTGCATTGATAACTTACATTGTGGCACATTTAAAATAAAACAAATAAGAAGAGAAAGATAAAAAAACAGCTTAAGCATAAAGGAAAATAAAGTACAACAACAGCTATTTAATAACTGTATTCCCAGTCAAACCAACAACAACAATAAGAACACGAACGTTCATCACGTACGAGACGGATACACAAAAATGCGAAGCTCACGCGCGCGTGTGTGTGTGTGAGTGGTTGTGTGTGTGTGTGTGTGTGTGTGCGAGTGAGATTGTGAGTGATTGTATCGGTGTGTGTAGTGCTTATATGGCATACCTATAGAGCTGTACCTAATGTGCCCATGCATACATATACATACATACAAATAAAATAACACAAAGGCAACGTTGTCGCCGCTCACCTCGACTCTCCGTCTCTGTTCCCCGCTACCTGCCCGCCGCTTGCCGCTCTCCACTAACCGCTCACCGCTCCCCGCGCGTGTTCGCGCCCGTGCTGATTGTCGTTGGTCGAGTGCTAAACGGAAATATTTGGTAGTCCAGACTATTGCCAGAGAAAATACATATTTATAAAAAAATACAAAAAAAGCAAGCGAATAATAAAAGCAGAACGTAAAAGAAAAACACAAACGCTGAGCCGGAGAAAGCAACAATGCCAGTCCAAATGAGCGGCAATTGAAGCGAGAAATGTGTGCACACGTAAACGTTGAGTTTCCAGTAATTATTCCGCATTGCGCAATCGATTGTCAAAATAAATCAACTCTATACAAAAAATAGAATTCTCAATTGGGCTGGAAAATGGCAGCGGGACAAAAGCAATGCAAGGAATACCCAAAGAACAGGTGCTTAAAGGTAATTTATTTCCAAATATTTCATTTGAAAAAAAACAACACCTAATTCGATTTAAAACACGTTTTAATTAATTGTTGGAAATATATAAAGCTTAAATAGCCTAAATAAAATGTACTTGAACTGAATAAAAAGGAGAAGCTTAGAATCAAAAGAATTAAATAGTGTAATAACATTATAAATTTAAAAATAATATATCAAATATATTCAAATATAATATAAATATATACTGTTTTAAGAAGAAATATAATAGAGCAATTAGAAGCTCTACATATATTTATATATATTTACAAAATGGTCTATATTATTATATTCTATGTAATATACAATCTTTTATGTCCAAAGAATATAATAGAGCTGCTCGCAATTTCTTTAGAGGATCATCAAAGAGCATCTAGAGAGCTAGCAAAAGGAAAACATCAAATGGACAATACAAGACTTTTAAAAAATAATGGCGGGGCATATTTTGAAAAAATTCTACACCATATGGTGCCTAGGCTCTAAAGAGCTCGCTTTTGTGTGTGACATTGACAGATATGCGGTTTTCAACTGCCGTTCAGAATTGTAGCTTAGCGGCTGTCCGGACCTGACGTTTGTTTGTTTGATTTCCATGGAAAACTGACGATTCAGGCCTCGGGCGATAATTCTTTATAATAGCAGCGCAAAATGCTCATGCAAAAAAGGGACAGCGGTCAGAGGCGCAAACACATAAATACATATACACCCACACACACCCACGGACGCATACACAGATACACTGAAGCTCGTAAATATATATATTTTAAGCGGGGTTCTGACCAAAACAAATAGCGGGCCACACGAACCCCTTGACCCGAGTCACGCAGCTAATTGGACTGACAACAAATATATATGTATGTATATATCTGTGTGTGTGTGTGCACATGTACACATATATATTCAGTTTTGAGTAATGGCCCCGGATTATGAATATTTTCCCGTGCTAAATATATTTTCATGGAATTTTAGTACTTCTGCCTTCTTCGCTTGCACCATCGCAGCTGGAGAAGAAAAAAAATGGTTCTGCTGTTCCGTTAGCTCACAATGAATGAGCGAAAGAGCTATATAGCCATAATATTCCATCATAAATTGTACACGTAATTTATAACAAATACACTGAATATTACGAGTACTTGGCCGCTGGAGAAATGAGTACTAAAGCGTATAAATAAGCACTAACTTGGTGATAAAGCCGGCTCGTTTATCTAAGAGCCGTACGCTGAACCATGCAACTCCCCGAAATAGTAATTACAATAAATTATTCTATTAAGCACTGGCTGCGGCCCAGCTCCAGCTGGAGCTCGACTAGCCCCCGTTTATTCAATTGCTCTGGAATTGGGGAACATTCACAATTCCATTTCTAATTCAATCTGGCCCTCGAAAAGTGTGTGAAGGATATTCAAGTTACAAATTCGAAATTCGATAAATGGGATTTAGCATCAGCAATCTGTTATTAGCATTTACAGTTCACAATCTGTTTAATTCGAGATTGAAAGCATTTCAAATAGCTCATTATTAAATTGCTCAATCTGGAATAGAACTTAACGTTTAAATTTAATATGGATTTCTGGGAACTTCATCAAAAATGTACTCTCTTCCCGATTCTATTCCAAGAAGCCACCATGTCTATTATAAAATATTTATTAATTTAAAAGTAAGAAAAGACACCTAAACATGGCAAACATTTGCATAATTTTTCAAGTAAGTCGATATTGAAACCAAAATCCAGCAAAGGTTCGTTTATTCTTGTTTTATATTCTTATGTAGCCTACATTTCAGAGCTGGCCCACGTTTATAGCTCAGCCATTTTTATAGCTCCTAATGCTGCGATTTGCAAATTGTGTGCCCTTAGCTAATCGAATGAAATGGCTTAAAAGGCACTCAAATATAATTTAATTCCTAATTTATAAGATAATCAAGCATATTGCTAATTTTGCGTGGTCTATTTCATGATCCACTGCTGCAATGTCATGCAAATGTGATCTATTGATTGTTTTCTAATCAAATGAGCTGTGTTAATAATAATGTACGTGTGTTTATAGACATTAGAGCTTAGAAACATTGATGACATTTCGGGAGACTGATATAAAGTGCATTAAAATAAGTAAATGTGCGGTTGACCAGATCAATGTGTGTTGATTACTCCAACCTAACCGTTTTTGCGCCAGAAACCCCAATAAATATAATCCCTAATCCCTACATATTCATTGCTGCCATAAATAAAATATATGCGATGTTCAGTGTTGTATACTTAGAGTCCTTAGTACATATTGTAATGGCAAGTCAACAATTTATTTTGTATTCTCTTCCAGACTCGCACAGCTTAGGTCTCGTTGTTAAAGCCATATTAAAGGTCCGAGCAGACAGCAACACTAATAAAGCAAAGGAAAATCAGCTGCCAGAGTTCATCGATCAACGTGAATTATGTCGCAGGACATGAAATACAGTTGGGGCCCCACCCTCCGAGTGCTTTGGGTATCACAACTGTGGCTGCTGCTGCTGCTGTTTGGTAAGTTTCAGGATCAAGATGCCAGTGACATGGCATTTAAATCGACACGAAGTAGCATGAGCTCATAATACTGCTGTTTATTTTATATACATACATATATATATATATAGAGAGATATTTATACATACATATATACTCTGTGCACACAGCGCAAAGTGTCGATTGACTAGTGAAGCCAGTTTGTTCAGCTGCCAGTATTTGTTTTTGTACTTGTCGAACTTTAGATCAGATAAAGTGTTAAATATGGCGGGGCACGCCCCTTTGCGGTTCGCAAGTGATTCACAACCTTTGCAGGGCTAGGGTCACGAAATATGTTTTGTTGGCTCATTAATTTCCTCGTTTGAATGCAAAGCTAACAACCTTTTGCTTGCACGCACTCGCGCGCTCACGCAAATCGCATAAATCTATATTAGCTGCAGTTTGAAAGACACCGTCACAGGTTGAGAGTCACAGGATAATAAAAGAATTTGCCAAATGCTTTATGGGCTTTGCTTAACAAGGCTGTTAAGTGATTTTGGGCTTAGCTTGACAATTTTGCTGTGGCCCATTAGAAATTTCATTTTGGCAGCGAACTGAACAGCAAATGGCTTTGGGTATGAAAAAAGCGTAGCATACTTTCCGGCACCTCGACATTTAGCTTTGTGCACAGAGTATGGCGCCGTCGTTTTCTTTTTAACGACAGCCTTCTTAATTATTTTTCTTGTTATTTTTATTACGACACAGAGAGCGGGCTGGTCATCAGCGAAGTGCCTCCACATTACTGGGAAACCCCATACTCCCAGCCGTATTTTGATAACTCCTCGCGGCGCGAGGTCACGGCGACCGTGGGGCAGGCGGCGCTGCTGCATTGCCGCGTGCGGAATCTGGGCGACCGGGCGGTAAGTTGAACGATGTTTGGGGTCAACCCAGGGGCACGCAATTAAAATGCGCCCAGAGTCAAAGCCAAACATTATATATGTATGCATGGCGCACAGACTGTGGGACAGGGACCGCGCCTACAGAGGGACAGGGCAGACAAACGACCTGCGGCGAGCGCCTGGCAGATTTGTAGATTACTTTTAAAAGATTACGCCATAAAGTTGGTGGTCTAACCACCGCAGACCCCAGCCCCCCAGCCCCCAGCCCCCATTCAGCCCACAACCCACAGCCCTAACTCTGCTACGAGAGCTGACTGCCTATACCCGTCTCACTCATTTGAAGTAACCAGTACTCTTTCTTTCTCTCTCTCCCTCACACGCACTCGCTTTCTTTGTCCCTTTCTCTGTCGCTCTGTTCTGCTGTCTCGCTCGTTGGTTTGTTCTTCCGTTGTTTCTTGTTCTGGTTCGCGCATTTGTAACACGGCTTCGCTTCCGCTCTCAGCGATTTGTTAGCAAATGCAACAACAGGCGCTTCCTCCAGCTAACCTCATCCAGCCACGCCTCCTGCTGCTACCACATTGGTTGCTACCTCAAAAGCGCTGTGGCTGTGCAATTATGCGGTGTAATAAATTTTGTGCTGTCCGTGTTTTGTCCCGACCCGCTCACCTCCGCTCCGCTGCCCTGCTGCCCTTCTGCCATTCTGCCCTTTGACCCCAACGACAGCGCTGTCAGCGAGTGCGTTCTGTGTGTGGGCCAACTTTTCGCCCAGACAGTTGAATTGAGTAATTAACGCTTCGAACTGCAAGACAAACCGAGTCTGACAGACAATCAGCGAGTCATTCAGCCATTCAGTCATTCAGCCATCCAGCTAGTTAGTCAGCGAGTCACCCAGTCAGCTATTCAGCCATTCAGCTGGTTGACAACGTGTTTCTAATCCTCGACAAAGACAAACGCATTGTCACGTCTTATATGCAGCTAATTGGAGGCGAGCTCGCACAACTGAGTGTCAATCACAGCTGCGATCAAAGATAGAGAACACAAGAAAGTACAGTTGGTGACAAAGATTAAATGTGCTGTCAGTTAAAGAGGAGATAGGTATACCAGAATGTGTTTTTAAACAAAGAATTCCAAATGAAATGCCAATTAAACAGTTTATTTTAGAGACCTTAACAAACACTCTTCCCATATTTGCCACGTTTAAACTAAAAAGGGCTATAGGAAAATATCTTATTAAATATTTCATAGTTGCAAAAAGCAATTATGGCACACTTTAATATTCTTTTGGAGCAACATAGAGGTTCGCATTCATAAATGTTCCATTAAATTTCTTAATTAAGACAAATGTCAATGCGCAATATTCATGAATGTGTTCACAATGGCTTATAACTATTCACAATTACTGGGCAACATTTGCCAACAAGACTTATATATTTTTTACTTTGGCTCTTGTCGTTTATTTTAGTTGTTGGCTTAATTTTTTTGCATTCACTAAAAGGGGTTAAAACAAATGTACAAAGTTTTTTGATTTTTTTTTTCCTTTTCAACAGTTGCAAAAGTTGAAATCGGTTTAAGGAACTTCAAACTATGGCTTAAATTCAATTTGTTGAGTTTCAGTTAAAACAAATGGAAGCACAGGTCGCAACATTTTCCCTTTGATTTAGTTTGGGGTAATTGGCTGAGTTTAGTTATAGAGCCCGTCAGCTCATAGGCGACTTAAGTTGTCGGGATTGAAGTCGCGTTTGTAAGATCCCAAAGTTTGCATAAGTAGCAACTGAAAATAATTATTTTGTGCCTAGATTGTTTATTCTGTTTGAGAATCGTTATTGATTGCAAAAAGATTTATAATTGCCAGCTTATAAAAATGTTCTTGGCTGGTATTTATTTATATAGAGAACTACATACATATATTTTTACGAGCGAGTTTCATTAGAGCACTCCACTCTACTCTTGCTGCCATTAATTAACGGTTTACTTAATCTCCCCTTTAAAAATAGGTAAAAAACAATGCGCGCAACCCCACAGGAAGGGTGCTTAAGTCCCGAAGTCCGTGAACAGTTAATTATACGTGTATATATAAGACAACATTATATGAATAATCGGCTTAGCTCAAGCTGGATTCAATAGCCCTTACAATTTTGAATTGCCTTTTGTTTGAATGTTAAATGAGTTTTTATTTCATGGGCTCTTTCTTCATTTCCTCTGCTTCCTCTCCTGTGCAGGTGTCTTGGATACGCAAGCGGGACCTGCATATTTTAACCGTGGGCATATTGACCTATACGAACGATCAGCGCTTTCAGTCGCTGCACTCGGAGGGCTCCGACGAGTGGACGTTGCGCATATCTTCGCCCCAGCCACGGGACTCGGGCACTTACGAGTGCCAGGTATCCACAGAGCCGAAAATCAGTCAAGGATTTCGCTTGAATGTTGTGGGTAAGTAGCTATGCGGGTGTGTGTGTGAGTGAGTGAGTGAGTGTGTATGTGTGAGCCCTTTACTTTTAAGCACGGGAGCAATTATTTGTATTGTGCGGTTTTTTACAGTGTCGCGCGCTAAAATTCTTGGCAATGCGGAGCTGTTCATCAAGAGCGGCAGCGACATTAATCTCACCTGCCTGGCGATGCAGTCGCCGGTGCCGCCGTCGTTTATCTACTGGTATAAAGGCAAGCGGGTCATGAATTATTCGCAGCGCGGGGGCATTAATGTCATCACCGAGCGCTCGACGCGGACCAGCAAGCTGCTGATAGCCAAGGCCACGTCCGCCGATTCCGGCAACTACACGTGCTCGCCAAGTAGCTCAGGTGAGTTGTCTCCGCCAAGCAGCGGTGACTGTCATTTCTCTACCCCCCTCCAGCCTCTCCCTCTCATTCTTCCTCGCTCTCTCTCCCTCTCTCTCTCTCTCTGTCTGTCTCCATCTTTGTGCCTGTCTCTGGCTCTCCTCGTTTTCAACATCTTCATCTTCATCTAGTTTAGCACCAACGTCCTTATCCGCCTGTCTGAGTGTCTGTGTGTCAGTTGCAAGTCTCGTTCTATGCCCGCTGGCAATTAATGTGACGTCGCTTGCCAACGGCATTTCCAGCACAACCAGCACAACCAACACAACCAACACAAGCAGCACAGCCACCTCATGTCACCTCACCACCCTCGCTCCCTAGAGATGCGCACGTGTCGCTTTTTTATGGCAGGTCACAAACATAAAGATGGGTACGTGCAAAGGTCGTGCTCAGGTTACTTTCACGTCGCTTTTGATATGTGTGGCATTCGTGCCGAGTCGGGCTTAAGTCGTATTATACCTTGTTGAGTCGTGTAAGTTTTGATTCGCGCTTTGCCATCTGTTCAATGTCCTGATATTTGAGATAAATTTGCCTGCCTCCAAGTTGTTTTCCTTCGTGCTAAGCATTCTCATATGAGCTCACTTTGACGCGCATTATCTCATGCTGAGTTGCAAGAAAATTGTCAGAGATTACATTTAGTTGTAGTCTTATTTTGTCAGCTCAACAAATTAGATTTCTCAGCTTATTGCAAGTTAAGTGAACGATACAGAGACTATGCAGAGTCATATTTGCCCTCTCTTGCGAGGCACTAGGCACGAGCACGTTACGAAAATAGATTTTTCAGCACTCAGACAGCGTAGGGAAGTGTTACCACCAGGCGCCATTCATGCTCTTGCGCCTCCTCGGCCATCCTCACGTTGCACTCTCCTTTAACAGCATCTTTGTGTGTTTTACTTTATGTCCTCATCTTATGCTGAACCTATCTATGTACAGACTCCGCCTCGGTGGTGGTGCACGTCATAAATGGCGAGCATCCGGCGGCGATGCAGCATGGCAACAGCAGCGCCAGCTCCTTGCGCTCGATGTGGAGCCCAGTGCCTTTACTAGCCATCACAACGACGACAGCTGCGGTGGCTGTCACATGGAACTGGAACTGGAACTGGAACTGGAGCAGCGGTGGTTGCTTTGTGGCATCAACCGTACTGTTGCCGGCGGCGCTTGCCAAGTGGTGCTGGAGCAGAAGCTGGAGCCTGAGCTGATGGTGGAGCAGCTGTTGCGGCACGCTGAATGACAGCAGCCCCGGCCTAGTTGGGGCAGTTGCACTTATCTTCTGTTTAGTGTTAATGATGATGCATTTAATGTGTGTGTATGTGTGTGCCAGCAGCTCGATGCGGTTCATCAACTGAAAAGGTGTGTACATAATGCAAAAGTCCTTTAACGAGTATTATCTTTAAGAAATCCAAGTACGATATGCCAGTCAAGTTGACTTAAAAAAAGTATTAAGATGAAACATTTTTAAAACGAATAAGCCCGAAGCTAAGCTCTAAGATTGCATTCATCCATTGCATATAATCCAGAAACGAAAGTCTTTTCATTTTTAATTTTTTGCAAATATAGAAAACAATTTCCTTTATTACTTTTCTGATGCAGCTTGCTGAGAATTAATACATAAATAATGTTGGAAATACGAGTTTATGTTGCAGCAATATAAAATAAGAACGAAATGAAAAAAAAACCAACAGAAGAGAAAGGAAAACTTGTTTGAGCGCGCGCCATGAAGTATGCAGTAAAAACTTTGCAAATTTGAGTTAAAAGCGTTTTATGTTCCAGCTCAGCTTTTGTGCCACTTTTGTATACAAAACTCACCTGTAATTCCTTGTCATAATATATAGTGCAAATATATATACATAACAATACAGTTCACAGCAAAGTCCAGCCAAATTACACGCAATTTAATTTTGATTTCCCTTTTGGATTTAGGCATAATAGCAAAATGAATACTGAAATAACAACTGTAATGAATCGTGCGGCCAGCTACTGTGTATATAGTATCAATATTTGTTGTTTATCGGCTTGCATCATTCATTATTATTGAATAAAACTATTGCATAATAATAACACAAGCACAGAAATTACAAAAAAGGGATAATCCTACTACAAAATGAACCACAATAATAACGGTATTTACGTGTTCTTTTAATCATTATGTATTCATTTAATTTTTCTTTTCGTTTTTTTGGAAAAATAACAAATAAAAATTTACAAATATTTCAAATCTGTGTATATCTATAAGATCTTGTCTGGCTGTCTGCCATCAAGCTCTATGTAGTCCATCAACGTGTAAAATAATTATAAAATTGATGATTAATAACTGTAAATTTAGTGCTCGATTTTAAGTGGTCTTGATAAGACTTTTAAGCGATAAGTATAAACGCCCCCAAGTTGACAACTTTCAAATCACAAAAAAAAAAAAACAAAAACGAAAATTGATTAAATATAATAAATAAATAATGTTTTCTGTTTAAATACAAAAAAAAGGAGAAATAAAAATAATTAAATGAATAATGTTTTCCCATAATAAAAGTATGGTTATGGTTAAAATATAAATGCAAATGTTTGGATTTTAGGTGCTTGGGCAAAAGAAAATGATATATGAGAGGAAACCTTTGGATGCTCTTAAGCGAAGCTGACTTAAGAGAAAGGGAGAACGAGATGGAGAGATACACACGGCAGCAGCTATGGCAACTCACCTGCGTGTGTGTGTGTGTGTGTGTGAGTCGTACACGAATGTATTTAAGTGCTTAGCGCTGCGTGGGCCAATCAAAATGCCTTTTGTTATTAGCCGCAGAGCAATTACAAAGTGCACTCGTCATAAGAGTTTATACTCAACCGAGTTTAAGCTCCGCTCTACGGGCGATACACTCACGCTCACGTGTAAATTTCAACTCGACAAATTTCACACTCAATGCTGGAAGCCGCTTAGTTTTGCTAAGCCCCTCGCTGAGCTGACTGAACAAAGCGAAATTTGTGGGTGGGTGGGCGTCAAATGGAGGTAAGTTGGCAACAAGATGTGTGCTTGATGGCACTATTAGCCAAGTTAAATAATATATTAACGGGCGTAGCATTGGCAAATTGAGTTAAAGCCGTTTTGGGGGGGCATTAATTTGCGGCCTAATGATCGATGCTAACGAGCAAAAAACGTTACGTATTATTTATCCTATTATGTCAATATTTAATTAACTGACCAAATGCGCGAGTTTAGCACGCCTTTTCAGTTGGATCCTCTTCATTATGTATACAATATATAGCGCATGCTGTTCGCCCCCAAAAAGCCGACAGTTTTTGCGGCTGAAGTGCACCCGAAATGAAAGACTAATTAAGCGGCTTATTTGCGCGTATTAATAGACCAACTTGTGGTCGGCTTGTGTGTAAGCGACTGCATATATGTGTGTGTGTGTGTGTGTGGGTCAACAGCTACCATAACAATAAAAATAAGAGCAACAAACATTGTTGGCCCATAGCTCTGACCATTTATTTATATTTCGATTTAAAAATAGCAAACACACAAATGGACTTATAAAACTCTCTGGCAGCTTACGTGCCGGTGCCGCAGGGGAAGTCACAGAAAAATACAGAAGAAGGAGAAGGCAGAGAGAGGGAGAGAGAGAGACAGCTATAGAGAAAATACAAAACACAAAACGCAGAGCACAACAAGAAAATGAAATCAAAAAATAAAGAAAAAATAGAAAAAGGGTGCAGAAGTCAAAAGGAAATAAATGGCTTTTCAAGTCTTATTTACTCGAGAGAGCAGAGTGTGTATGTGTGTCGGGGCAGGGCGTCGAAGGGTAATACCGAATGGAATCAATGTAAAGGTCACAATTTATTCAATTGCCCTGGCCAAGATATTTTTATAGCGTGTTCATGCGCCAAGGTCCAGACCTAATCCCAAATCACAACGGAATTACAGACTGGTAATGGGTATGTTGCGGATGGGGCACCGGAATAGCGAGCGGCTGGGTTCAAAAATCCAGCGTATAATGGCCAATTGATAGCCAAAAGGCATTAGCACGCCAGAGCGAAATTCCCCAGGCTGAAAGTCCGCAGCCCTCCGCAGCCCTTCGCCGCCGCACACCGGGCCCACAGTTCTGCTGACTCAAAGAGAGCAAATTTTTCGCAAACTCACTGAGAGACACAAAATATTAAGTTCAAATGTAGCAGAAATCCAAAATACGTGCCATGCAGTAGTAAACAGCAGCAGCCGCTTGACTCCAGAAGCCCAGCCCAATCCGAAGCGCCACAAGCTCCGGCTCAAACCTTGGCCATGTTTAGGTGTGGCTTATGAGCGTGTGCTTGCGTGCTTGTGTGTGTGTGTGTGTATATGGGTGCGTGTGTGTATGGGTGCGTGTGTGTATGGGTGCGTGCGTGTTTCTGTATGTATGCGTGAGCTGAAAATCACGTCTTATTCAATGCGTTGCTTTGAAAATTTATTGAGGGATAGGTCAGAATATTCATACATCGATATTTCTCTGCTTTATGGATGCATTTCATTTTTTCTCTTTATATATTTAATAAAAAATTGCTGCCAACCATTGAGACGGAGACAAATGATGGCCAGCGCGTTGCCACGACTACGTAATGGCCAAGGTAATCCAAAAGAAGCTGAAGTTGAAGCTGAGCAGCTCGGCCCTGTGCCCCGCATTCAGCGCCTGCAAACACTTAAAGCTATTAAATATTTTATGATATATATATAATATATATATGTATGTATATATTTGGACATTGAGAAAGAGAACGCATGAGACTTGGGCCAACTTAATGGCTTAGAATGGAATAAAACGAATAACGAACGTCGCAATGGGCATATTTATGAAATTTTTATCATCATTTTTCAAAAAGCCAGCCAAGAATGCAGCAACAAGATTCGACACATTTCGGGTGCCCTGCCCGGCCCTGCCCTGCCCTGCATCGAGTTCCATAAATACCAACATATTTGCTTGCTTTTGAGCGGCAGCAACAGCAACAGCCCCACTTGGCAGACGAGCGACTAACCGCAATATTGGCTACGCACTGTATATAAGCAAATTTTGAAGCTCTATACATACATATATTTGTGTATATAGTACATGTACATATATGTATATATGTAGTATTATTTACCCTGTAAGCGCTAAGTGCATAATTGTTTGGAAGATACATATATTCAATAGAAGCTCAAGTTTCTTTATACTAAATTCTTTGAGTTCCTATGGCGTCTCTTAGTCAATGGAATTCTCAGCTGGGTCAGACTCAAAATTAAATACAAAATGTGAGAATATATATATATGTATATATCAAATATAATTTATAAGTGAAATATAAATATGTAGTTAAGGTATAATAATAATATATATAGTTTATAATTTAAAAAAAAATCTCAACTCTTCATCAAAATCAAAAGTCTGTTAGTTGCATATACCCCACATCAAAGCAGCTTGTTTGCTGGGTATATGCATTTAGAAAAATGAAATAAAATGGAAATTGTTTAAACGCATGGAAAGTGCTTGTGGGATGTGCGCATAATGTTTCTTGAGCTACTTACGGATGAGGGGGCGACAGACGACAGACGACAGACGAGAGAGGAAAGAGGAGAGACGACAGACGCCAGACGGCAGACGGCAGAGGACATAGGACTTGGGAGAGGGGACATGAGACGGTGCATAGAGAGCAGAGGCCATTGGCAAAGAGTTTGGTAAAGAGTTACAGCTTAGAGCATGGCCATAAAAAGGTGGGATGTGGATGAGCCTCAGCTGAGACAGCAACCAAACAGAGGAACAGCATTCGGATGGAGAGTGAAAGAAATCGAAATTGTGCAAGTGCATGGAAATTGCTAATCGGATGTGCAAGAAATGCTCTGAAACGAGTTGGCGCCCATAGGGAGACAATGAAGACGATTGTGGGGAAGGTGGGAGAGATTTGGCAGTAGCTAATACCACAACCAAATGAAAATTGCTTAAGCCAATTGCATGGAAAGTGAGCAACGGATGTGCCAAAATCCATTGCGACAGTTAACAAGGCTTTAAGACAGCTCACAAAACACGAGCCGGCAAAAGTTGAATAAGCCAGATATCAGATTACTTGAGATACCATACGAAACATGCGTGATTGAGTGTGTGTCGATGTGTGTGTGAGTGTCGGTGTGTTTGTGTTTAAGCAGCTTGTGACAATCAAGTTAATCGCTCGGCCCTTCTGACAACTACTCGAAGTGAAAGTATTTTCTTTCGAACTGATTTTTTGTGCGTAATTTTGTTTTTATCGATAAATACTTGCAAATGAATTAGAACTTGGCTAAGAAGTTTTTGAGGTATTCTGACTTGCCGGTAAGCGTACATATCCTTGCGATAAGCTGAATTAAGCAAGAGAAGTTTCAGAGCACTTTGATTTGCTAAGTGAAGGATCTTGAAGGAGCTGTATATAAGTATGTTACTGTTTGTTATATATTATAATTAGTATTATTATTATTTCGAAATACAATTGTTTTTATTTTATAAATGAAAAAGCACATATTTCGATTTCAGATGCTGCTAACTCATTATTCGAATAATTCAATTGAGGCAAAGGGCAGCACTTCAACTTAATGTACTTGCTTTACTGGATAACCAACTTTAGCTTAATGGAAATTTAATTATATATTTCAGTTGGATTAACTGTAGTCTTTAAAGCGCACAAATAAGGCCAATTAGAAGTTTATTGCATTCCAAACCGATGAGTGAAGCACAATAAGCAAAATAATAAGATAAGAGCTGCCCAAAAACAAAACAAGCTGCAAGCAAAATTAAATAAGTCAATAAAAATAAAGCATGCACTACAAATACCCTGTAAGTGCTGAAGAAAATGAGTATATGTGAAGGCGAGTAAAGGCAAATATAAAATATTTCAATGTATATACATATATTATAGGCTGACTAAAGGTCCAATATATGCAAAGATCCTGGGGCTATAAATATACTATATATGTATGTCTCTCTCGAATAGCTCTCTATAGCTATTGGATGTTCGATAAAATGCACACCTGCTTAACATGCTGAGGTGGATCGTGCTCGTATTTATTTGCGTATGATTCAAGTACTTGTTTATCTAGCCTTCAGTCATTTCCCATTTTATTGCTGATTACAGGGTATAATAAAGCCTTGAATCTTGCTCAAGTTCTTAGCGGTGGCAGCTGCAGGCACCGCAGTACGCCTTAGCCCCAAACCTTTTTAAGCTGCGTAGTTTCAAAGCCGCAACAACAGCAGCAGGAGCAGCAGGAGCAGCAGGAGCAACAGCAGCTGTCTTGGCGACTAGGAGGAGGCAGGCCGAACTGCTCCCCTAACAAGTGTTTGCTATTGTGTGGGGAGGATGAGGAGACTTTGCGACTTGTCGAATTGTGCGCAGCGATAAGGAGCCAAAGTGCCAATACACCTGGCAGCAGCAGATGTAGCTGGGGACTGCTGGGGGCGTGGTCAGGTGTGGAGGGTGGGCCAACAGCAGTTGGCATGTTTCGGTCTGTGCTTTGCTTTTGGCCATTTTGCAGACTGCATAGAAAACGGGCAATGACTTGGCCCAATAGCTCATTTGTAAGCGGCTGCTCATGTGTGTGTGTGTGTGTGAGAAACAGAGAATATGTCTGTGGCTCGCCGTGTGTGTGTGTGTGTGTGTGTGTGTGTGCGTATGGGTGTGTGCCTGTGCGTGTGTGTGCGTGTGATTTTGTCCATGGGACACGTTTTTATGACTTAATGCTAACAAACGCGCCCACGTGCCAAAATAATCGTCTGCCTTTTCTGTCGACTTGGCTCATTGTGCAGCTGTTAGCCCTATCCGTGCCGCACTCCGCCGGACGGGGTTTTTTGCCTCGCAAGCCCCTTAGACCGTGACTAACCCTGGTTCTGGCCTAGCCAGCTTTGGCATTTTGTTGCCAATACGTTTTAACCATGTTTGTACAAAACGCAAACGGATTTGCCAATGTTTATGCCAGGGATTATTGCGGTGTGCGTAAATGCGTCTATACAAGCGATGTACGTGTGTGTGTGTGTGTGCGTGCGTGCGTGTGACTGAATGGATGAGTATGTGTCTTTGGGTAAGTGTGGAAGTGGAATGGCCAGCACATTTAGCCACGCTCGTGCTCAGGTTGCTACAAACGGGTAAATGTTGGAAACTGTATTAAAATTTATGGGCCAACACGAAAAAAGAAGAGCCAGATGCTAAATCAGCTTTTGGCCGATTCGAAATGTCAGATTTCTGCTGCAGCTTTGAACATCGAAAAACTGCCAATTAGCGTAGAAAAAAAAAGAACCCAAACGGCAGCAATGCCTGCGACGTTTATTACGATGTACGCGCTGAAAGACTGAACAGAGACCGAACAAGAGCTAAGCTGACATGCAACATTGCAACAAATTGCAGTCGGCTGCGATGACGAATGGATGGGGCAGCTGCTCAGCATCTCAGCTGGGAGCGGGCATAGAAAGTGGAGCATCAGCTACAAAGCTGGCTCCGGCTCAAGAGGCGGTAGGCGTGTCTTGAGGTAAGCTGTCGCCAGAAGACCTGACAGCTGCTCGGCAGTCGTTGAGCGATTGAATTATCAAGCGGCTTAAACCAATCAGATTTGTCAAACTACTTATGCAAGCATTGCACATGAATACATACATATGTATATGTATGTATCTGCGTATATATGCATATACATTTATTTGCATTGAAATATATGAAAATATTTATATTTCCAGCGGGACATAAATATATAATCCGTTTGTGAATATTCAATTGATTCTACGTGACATGGCAATTATGTCCGCTGCATTTGGTACGAACGACTTTCTGGGTATCTGTAATTAACACGTTTCAGCCAAATGATAATCTTTATTATTCATTCATCATATTTGCATTTGTTATATTTAAATTCAATTAATTTATTGCATAGATACGAGGTAAATCATTATGGACCGTTGGCAGCTGGGGCTGGTTAAGCGGCTTACTATTGAGTGGGGTCAAAATTAGTAAAACGTTTTGTTCGATTGCTCCCATTAATAAAGTTTGCATTCTATTTACTAATTCGAATATTTATGGACAGTCGTGCGTGTAAAAACTAAGATTTATAATTATTTTTTGTTAATTAATGCATTAATTTGTGCGAATAACAATGGCAATGGAATTAAAATGGTATTCGGTCGACTTATGTGAATGGTCAAAGGTTCAGTTAGAGAGATAATATATAAGCATATATAATATTCATTAAATTATTGTACACATAAATACATAAATATGTATTAGATACGTTTCATTTATTTGACTTTGTTTCATTCCATCACAAGACATTTCCCCCGGCTTAGTGCTGCGCAGCCCCATAAGATTTTAATTTAGGCAAATAATTTTTTCAATTTTCCTTTTGTACTTCTTCGTTTCAGTTACAGCTCCAACTATACTTTGGTGCTCAAGAGGAGCTTATATTAGCCATCCCTTGGCTCATTTGCATATTTCTTTCTGAACTTCTTTGCCTATATTAAAATGAGATTTTTTCTCTCTTCCCAGAAATCTACTTGAATGTGGGCGTAACCTAACCTAATTTTCTTGCATGGCAGAGGGTTGTCAATATATTTTGATATGCTGCTCTTGCTGTTGCTGCTGCTGCTGCTGCTGCTTCTGCTGCTGTTGCTATAGCTGCTGTTGCTGCTGCCGCTGCTGCTGTTGCTGTTGCTGTTGCTCCGGCTGTGTCTTTGGTAAATTCAGAAAATATTTTCTTGGTTAGTGGGTTAACTGCCAGACGGAATCGCTCTATTTTGGCCCACGACATGTTGGCTGGAGGCTGGGCCAAGTGAAATACATGGATTGCAGCGGTTTACTATGCGATGGGTGGTCGCCTAGCTGGTGGGCTGGTGGGATGTGGCCAACTGTGCCTTAATGTCTGACTGACTGGCCCAAATGACTTGGCAAATGGGCTGGCGTATGCTCATTTGTATTGGCTACAAATACAATTTGATGGTCCTGTGCTGCAGGCGTCGGAATATTTATACACACACATGCTCGCTTGCAAGCAGAAAACAGTTAAGCACAATTCACGTTGGCTGATGGGTATGGGCATGGCGGCTGAGTTTCGGTGTGGAATTTCTTTGGTACACCTAGGCGTATGCGTTATAATAATATGTATACGTATGCGCAGAAGGACGGGCCAAGTGCCGGACTGGAGGGCTGCTTCCGGCCGGGCTGGGCGGATGGGACGGATGGGGCTGCATGTGGCGCGGGATGAGCGGTGGGGCTGAGATAAAAAGTTGAAAATAAATTTTTATTGTTATGGGGCACACACGTTCTTCTGCTTCTGCTGCTTCTTCTTCTTCTTCTGCTTGTTGTCCTTGTATCTGTTTGCGTGTTTGCGACACTCATTTTCTGCAGATGTCCTTTATGTCTGTGTGTGTGTGTGTGTGTGTCTCTCTCAGACTGTATGCAAGTGTGTGTGCGCGTGTGTGTGTGTGCGTGTGTGTGTCTGCTGTATGTGCAATGGAATCCAATGAGAGCATGTGTACTTAACATAAATCGCTCACTCATTGAAAGCAGTTGCATAAAAACGAACACTGAATGCGCCATTGCTATGGATCTGGCAGCCCTGGCAACCCTGTAAGCAGGAACAACTCACACACACATACAGATGTGTGTGTATATGCACACACATATGTATATACCCGTAGCCACATCTACACATTTAACTAGCTAGAAAATGCTGCATTTACAAACATTTATCGATTTCTACCCGAAAAATTATCTATGCAGATTTCCGCACATGCGAAGCGCAGCCATCCAACTTTCCGTTCATCAGTAAATGCCAACGCACTCCCAGACCAAGACCCAGTTCTAGCCCCAGATCCAGCTACAGCGCACCGTACCCGTCCTCCGTCCTCCGTCCTCCGTCCTCCGTCCGATTGGCGCCCATGGACCCACGTGTGCAGAAAGTTTTGCCAACAGTTTTAATTTCCCATAATTACACAATTACAAAGCGTAAAGTTTTCCAGCACACGCCACGCCTCCAGCCCCCTATGGGCACGCCTCGTACAATGCCAACTGCGCGTCATGGAAATGAGCAGTCGACACAGGAAAAAAACGTGGAAAACAAAAAAGGCACACTGAATGCGGAAAGTGAGGAAAATTAGTTTTACAGCCAAGCGAATTGTGAAATGCTCTGAAAATGGAAATTTATTGAAGAGTAAAAAGCAAATAAATGACATAATAAATTGAATGGATATTTATATGAATAAAATACAAGTAAAATAAATAACTAAATACGTAACTCATATTTATTTAGTTATATAAATACACCTGAATCCATAATTATGCTGTGCTAGTCGACTATCTCTAGCTGCAGCAGTATGAAAATATTTGTAGATAATTTCAATATAATTATCATCAATCATGGCTGTAAACTCTAATTGCGTTAAGTAACGCATATTCACGGCCTTAGTTTAGTCTAATTATTTCGATTTCTCCAGCTGAAAGTCGACCAAGTGTTTCAGTTCTCATAAATGGATCTTGATATATTTAAAATCTATACAACTTCCTACGTTTCAATGGGCTGACAAATTTCTCAATAAAGCAACATTTTTGAAATTGAAAAAGCCCCCATGGAATTGTACCATAAATGTGACATCGTAAATGTGACAAATTCGTTATAAATACGGTTTATATTATTCATGAGTTTGGCACTTTAGTCGCTTGCCTCACGTGTCCACATAATCCGCCTTCATAAATTCATTGATTTGTGGCCACACGACTAGTTTCTCATTATATTCCAATTACCGACTTTTTACGAAGCAATTCACGCATACCCACACCTCTCTCTCCCCCTCTATCTCCCTCACCCCTTTCAATAAGCTGCAGAGCAAGGAGAGGTGTTCCCCGAAAATCGACACAGCCTGTGGGAACAGGGCCACCCGTGATTAATGCGCGTCCAGGAAGTAGTTAAACATATCGATTTAGTTATATTGTAGTACATATATTGCACGGACTATGGATTGGGTGGATTATGATGAACCGAAAGTAGTTTCCAAGAGCTGTACAAATATCGTGCCAAAGCGCAATGTGTTGGCCACAAAACAAGGGTAAAAGCCTGGGGAACCGTCAAGCGAGCAATGAACAACTTTTTGGCCACACATCGGGCGCACACACACACGCATACGCACACTTGCACACACACACGCACACACTTGCATAGATAGCTGGCGCACATATATGCAAAAGTATTTATTGAAAACTGTAAACGTTTGCAGCAAGCACTTACCCTTCGATACCCCCAGTCGTGGCCCTGCGCCCCTGCCTCGGCACCTGTGATATAACCCAGCCCGTGCGGAGCACACAGAATTGCGATTTTTGTTTGCTGCACAACAACAACATTGAGAGCAGCACCACCACCACCAACAACAACAACAACAACAATAACAACGGTTCACACTTTGGCTGTGTGTCGGTTATCGCTGCATTGCGCCGGAAGGGGCTGTGGTGGGGGTGGGGCCAGCGGGCCGGCAGGGGCTTTGGTCGGGTACCTTCAAATGACATCCTGACAGTGTGCAGTCGCCGTCAGCGTCAGCGTCAGCGTCAGCTTCAGCGTTAGCGTCAATGCCGGCAGCGACGTCAGCGCTGGCTTTTGTGTTGGATTTTTAAATCAATTGCAAATGCAATGTGATTCTCTCTTAAATCAGCGCCTGTCCAGCCTGTCAATGGGCCATAGTCGATGGCGCACTATTTAATTTTCAATTGTAAGCCGCGCAATTTATGACAGTCACCATCCCGCCGCGCACCCCACCCCCCATGGGCCCCCTTTTATGATAAGCGCCTTGCATAGTTCTTAAAAGACAATCAAAATTTTAGCCAGCGGCTTACAAGTTTTTGGGTTGCGCTTGCATAATTTATATCCTGCCAATAAAGAGTGTGCGGTGTCTGTTTTCCCGCCCCGCTGTACTTCCGTCTGCACGTCCGCACGTCCGCTCGTATTGGCCATCAATTTCTCTGGGCTAAAAAGCGGACCAAATGCTCGGCCACGTTAATTATGCACGGGGTTAGACTGAGCAGCAGCAGAGCAGCAGAGCAGCAGCCAGGGCCAAACTAGGCCACATGGTTATAGCTGAAGGGGTCGCGTCCCCACATTCATCTCCGCCCTCGACTGGACCGCGTGGCTGCCAGAAAACAGAAGGCTGAAGGCAGAAGCAGGCCTCGCCTGGCAACTGGGCGACTCCATGGGTTATGTATGTGCGGCGTGCAGCGAACTTTTAATCCGCTTTAACTAAAAACATTTAAATTTCGCCCAGTGCGCTGGGACGAGCGGCAGAGGCTACGGTTTTCACAAACCCGACTGCTAACCAGCCACCCGCCAAAAAAAAAAAAACGAAAAACCACACACACATTCACAAAAAAAAAGAAAACCTTAAATAAAAAACTTTTTGCCACATACTAATACCAAAAACATATTTAGGCATTTGTGCTAAGTCAATGCGTTTGGAATGAAAAAGAAGACGATTTACTTAACATTCATAAGATCTGATGATTCAAAGGAAAATTATGTACCTATGAATATATGTATATACATACATGAATAAGATTAATATTAATATTTTATATATTTTATATTTTATATTTTATATTTTCTATTTTATATTTATTTTATATTTATATTTATATTTTGTATTTTATATTTATGATTTATATTTTATATTTCTATTTATATTTTATATTTATATTTTATTTTTGATATTATAGTATTATAATTATATTTATATTTTTAGGTTATATTTTATTTATATGTTATATTTATATTTATATTTATATTTTATATTTTATATTTTATATTTTATATTTTATATTTTATATTTCATATTTTATATTACATATTTCATATTTAATATTTATAGTTACTTTAATCTTTCAAATGCTGAAATGCAATATTCTGTACATATTACATAGCTATATATTAAATGAAATACAAAGTGGCAATCAATGGCTGGGCCAGCATAAAAAAAATCCATAATGATTTCTTAACAGAGATCTTTTAATTGATTTTAAAACATTTCCTGCTCGCGCTCTTTTTGACAGCACTGTCAGAAAAAGAGAGCTCAAACATATTGACATGCTGACACTTTAATAAATGTATTAATAAAATCACTTCAAATTTAAAGTTTTAAAAATATTACAGAGCATTAAAACAAGAATATACAAAATATCCATATATATTTTTTGTTTTTTAAGAGTATTACTTCTTCTTTGTAACTGAAGTAAAATGCATTTTCATATGTTTTTTATTAGGAGCGAGTGTTTTTTTTTGTGCTGTGTGCAGATTTTATTTCAATTTTTTTTTGCTGGTTGTTGTGGGCTGTTCGAGTGTTGAATTTGTTTTTTTGCAAAGTGGTTTTTATTTAATTTTTTTATTTTATTTTTTATTTTATTTTATTTTTTTTTGCTAATGGAAGCCGCAGGGCATTGCAGCCACAAGCTGCTGTGGAATTCTGTGTGCTAATCACAACTAGCAGCTAAGCAGCTTATGAAACTTACGACTTTTTGTTGTAATTTCTGTGCAGAGAATTTTGTCAGCGAATGGAGCAAAAGTTTTGCACTTGGTAAACAGGCTGCAATAGCATTTAAGGGCCTTCTTGAAAGTTGTCATCAAAAGTGGACTTGAGCGACGGCTGTTGCATGGGTCGTGGTCGTGGCCGTGCTCGAGTGTATATATCTTTTTGTCGAGTTCCTTAACAGCACATATTTAACAATAAACAATTTTTCCTGTCAAACAATAACAACAATAACGAGACAGAGAAAACAGGACACGAGGCACGGACAACGATCCGCTGGGGAAACCGCAAAACAGCAGCCCGAGCCGCAACCATAACTTAAATTTTGACAAATGTATCTGACACTTACAATTAGTATAAATTGACTGGCATGTTGAGTGCCACACACGCTCACCAACACTACCAAAAGGCGGCACACGCTCACACGCACACACACACACAAACGGACTCACACTTACACTCTATAGGCCTGCCATGTTGGAAACCAGACAATAGAGCAACGAGTACGCCAGACCACAACAGCAGCAGCAACAACAAAAACAACAACAGCAAGAACAACAATAACGACGACAAAGACAGCGACAACCACAACAATAATATCACGATATCTGCTATTGTCAGCTCACAAAATGCCGATTTGCATTACACTCGAGGGTTGCTTAAAGCGTTTAGCATATTGCAAGGCATTGCGGCAGGCGGGATGTAGGTTCTTATAGCATAATTGAGATTGTGTGCTACGATTAGCGCATAAGCAGCAGGCTGGCAGTTCCGCAGATATATCTTTAGCATGTGAGCGAGAGAGCTGGGGAAATGGGCTAATTTACCAAAAGTCTTATATGGCGCTCGATGGGCTGGAGCTGATGTGAGACTCAAGGCTCTTTAGCTAATATCTCACATATTCGCACTCTATAAATTGTCAGCATATATATTTAATTGATAAAGTTTTCGAAATTTCCCATATACTATTCCATTTTATTTACTTTCATCCAACTTCATATGCAACAATTTTACAATCGACCCGCGCACATACGCCATTTACTAGAGCTGTTAAGATTTATATGTACTTATGCATGTATATAAAGAAAATATATATACACATATACCGTTAGCATATACAAATATATCATCGAAGTTTAAACTGCTGCAAAAGCTAAGGGCAATTGCTTTTGACAGTTATGTATAAATTTATGAGACTTAATGGAGGAACTGGAACAAGAAACACTAGGGGGGCTACTTTTAACCTAGCTATAAGTTTTGCTGGGAAGCCCTGGGGCGTGGGCGTCGGTGTGGGCGTGGGGCGGTTAGGTTTTAGCTTTAATTGATTGACTGACTGCCCTCAGACCGAAGAAAATGCGACTCACTGTGGCGCAGCGCCACATAGAAACAGCTCCGGTACCTATTTGCGGCGTAAGTATGTAAGGTATCAAAAATTACTTACAATTCAAAACAAACTTTTGCGTCGAGCAACCTAAATTTGTAAGTCAACAATGGATGGGTTGGGGCTGGGGCTGGGGCTCAAGCGTTAGCCGAAATCCGAAAATGTCGCAGAGCCAAAAGTAAAACCAACTTCAAGATGCGACCTGAAGGAGCAACCGGAGGCGGTGTGGGTGGCGGAGCAGCCGAAGCAACTGCCTGCTGCAAAGTGAAGAAAAATTGTAGAAAACTTTTGCTGATTTCGCCCAGTGCGCTTCATTTATTTCAACGATTTGTTGCCAGGGCAGAACGGCTGCAGGAGCTGCAGCAGGCTGAGACGAAACAGAGCCAACAGTACCAGACTCAAGACCAAGACCAAGACCAAGACCAGAACCAGCTTTCAAAACGACAACAGCAGCAGGCTTAGACTCCGGCTCATCCTCTCTACCTCTGTGTATGTGTGTGTGTATGTGTGTGTGTGGCCCAGTCATTGTCCAAAGAGCAGCTGTTTTAGTTCTTGATGGGACTGTCTAGTAAGCCAGGTCCCACCTCGAGGAACCCCACCAGCAACCGCTTGGCCCCATCCCAGCTGACTTTATCGCTTCAGTAAGTTGGCCTCCTGCTGCCGTTTTATAATATTATAACGTGCGTTGTTTGTGCTTGAACAATTTTTCGGCGTTACCTTTTCTTATTGGAAAATTGCAAGTTTTTGCTTGTGTGTGTGCGTGTGTTTGTGTTTGCTTGTGTGTGTTCGTATGTGTGTGTGCACAACAGCAACTAACAGCAGCAGGAGTAGCAGCAGCAGCAGCAGCAACAACAACAACAGCAATAACTAAAGATATGCACACTAGGTGGCGCTAGCAAAAACTTTCTGACAGCCAGAGTTTAGTTGACGCAGAGAGGTATTTACCTAACAGATTCCTGCTTGTGTTATATAACTAGCCAAACACACACACACACACGCACACTGAAAACGTTTCATATATTAATTGAATTAAAGTGAATTTTGTATTATACTCATGTATATATACATTTATATGATTATCTGAAATTGTTTTGTGTTTCGTATTTGCTGCTCGCCCTTTGGGTAATTAAAAAACACAAATCAAGAAAGGTCAGCAGAAATACTTCTAAGCTCAGTGGAACAATGGAGCAGCGTGGAACAAAGTTTTCGCTTATCTTTAAGTGCTTGCCAATGACACTCAACTTTTATTTTCATGGCTTCAATTGTAATTTGTTAGCGTTATCTTACTTTCCAGCCCTCCACTCTTCTTCTCATTCTCATTTTCATTTTCATTCTCGTTTTGATTGCAGGAATTTTTTAATTTGGTTTATTCTTATGAACTGTGGCAGCAGGTCGAGGGTATGCAAATCACTCTCGACTACCTTCTAAGTATAAAATGGAAAAGGGTAATGTTTTCACAATATGCTCATGCATATGCATATTTTTTTGGGATGTGGAATATTCGCAGTATCAATCAACATAAAAAGAGTTGGTAAATAGAGCATATCAATCTTTGACTGATTTATCATTACTTATAGATATATGCACGACCGTGTGGATCTTTAATTTTTGCTAAATTCAACTAAAGAGAGTCGGAAAAGAAAGGTGAGGTCTCTTATAACTTATGGCTATACTTTCGCTTCGATAACAGGGTATCTTTAGTCTTGACCTTCAATTTTAGACATATGAAACTCTTTTTGTTCTGCTGAAACTTCTCCGTTCACGTTGACAATGCGTGGCCGTAACAAAAAGTAATGAGAGCCATTGAAAGGGCTCCGCCCAGAGTCGGGGAACTAGCTTCAATGTAACTGACTTGCAAATGAGTCAACTTAATTGCGACGACAATTTATATTTATTTCAGGGCAAAGTGAACCATTATGCTGCGTTAAGTCTAGAATTAACCAGCTATTAAGCTGGACATCAGCAATTGTTTGAACATGCTGTAATTTTACCTCCGCGCCGCGCTGCATATGCTGAAATCTCATTAGCATGAACAAGAGTATCCGATATCCGCTGGCATTGCTTCATTTAATTGCCAGCATATGGCATTGGCATTAAAACAACCTAAAATTATACTTTACCATATAAATTATTAAAAAAAAAATAAAGGTGAGCGCGAGGTGAGAGCCGATGCAGAGCTACAATAAAAGGCCATTAGAGCTCTGTCAGTTATTTTAAAGGCTATAATTACAAATTGGTTATTGAATATTAACGGTAAGTAGAGAACGCTGTCGATTTCCATGGAAATAGTTAGCCAACAGCACAGCGTGGCTCGCCGCATGCGAGGCGAGGTTAGATTGCATTTTTAATTCAGCCGAATGTTGCAATTATTAATATATAGATTAAACAGTTTATTGAATATGCAGGATTGTGCAGCCGTCTGACCTGGTTTGGCTATTTTGTTTGGTAAGATATTTTCGTAAATTTGATGCTGCTGCTGAATACGAATAAATACCTCAATGTCTGGTAATAACAATCCCAATTCGCAATTGAATAGCAATAAATTCCATAAGCTTTGGGCGTTTATGGTTTTCCTGTTACTTAATTCATTCATTTATGCCAGATATTATATGCAAATTGAAGCTGTTTTTACTTTAGCACCGATGAATTTCAAGTACTGAAGTACATGACCCTCATATAAATCTGAGTTGTACTTGCTCAACTTGAATCGCTTCATATATTCAAAGTGGCCAAGTGCTAGAGCTTTCGCCGAACAGTTGAAGGCTTTGTGCCTCACTCTGCGTAGCATACTTTCTGGGGCACGGCCAGCAATCCATGTAGCTCTTAATTTATTCAATTAAAATACCAGGAAAATCATGCAGGCATATGAAGTGCGTATTTGTAAGATCTAAATACATATTTGAGAATTTAACTCGAAGGCAATTTGTAAATTATTTTAGACATATTTATTTCGCAAGCACTGTTCGCTTGGGGTTGGTTGTACTTTTTTTGTATTTCATTTTGATTTCGTTTCCATGGCTTGGGCAACAAAATCAATTTCATATTTTATTTGAATATTTAAGCAACTAAGCAACGGGTGAACTAATTAACTTTTGGGGCATTTTCCCCAGTTTCCATCGAGGTGTTTTACATAATTTGTCCAACTTTCCGACTGTGAATAATTTAACAAACATTTCAAGTGTGCAGCCAACTCTTTTGATTAGTTTTAGCCAACTGGGTTATGTAAAAAGTCTTGTACAGTTGTTGTTGTTGTTGTAGTTGTTGTTGTCGTTGGTGGTTCGAGGGGTCCGGTCGTTAAACCGATTAGTGGAACGGGATCACTTTAAACTACATTTGTTGCTGTTTCCCTGCGTGCCTTGGCTTTTGCCATGCAAATGCGAATGCTGATTCAGATTTGAAATTCTTTTGCTTTGCTCTCCGTTTTAGGCAGCTGCATTTTATGCTGCGAATTTTAAAGTATCTTCAAATGTTGCCTTCGTTTTAGCTGTTGTTGTTATTGTTGACGTTGCGCTTTTCTTTCCCTTTGACTGTGTGTGAGTGTAAATGTGTCTGTGTGTCTCTGTGTAGGTGTGTGTGTGCTGCAAACATTTGCAAAAAGCAACACACGTTGCAAAACTGCACAATGGAGCTCCACATAGCTCCTCATTGCTTCTCATTCGTCCGGCCTCACGTCGTGTCGCCTGCCAACGCCTCCAGTTGCCCTGGCCCTTCGTGCCCGTCATGATCCCCGCACCGCTGCGCGCAACTCCTTGCAGCTTAACAAAAAGCATTAACACAATGCAGGCGCAGCATGACGAGGGCTACGTTTCGGAGCACAGGACATGCAGCTGTACCAGGAGCTGCAACTGGAGTCGGAGCATTCGCGGGTCGTGTTATGTACCGACATTGTCGTACATAGTGTGGGCAAAGCGAGCAACAATGGGGCGTGGTGGTTGTGCTGGGTGTGCTGGGTGTGGGACGGGGCAGCTGGCTGCCTGCAGCTGTTGCCGGCGGGCATTGCGTGGGACTTCCGCTGAAATGTAACCACAGCAGAGCCAGCGGCAGCAACAGCAACAGCAACAGCAACAGCGACAGCGACAAAGCGGCACACAGAGAGTCAGATAATGCTAGAGTGAGAGACAGAGAGAGCAATACCAAGCAGGACAGCAGAGAGAGAGAGAGAGATAGAGAGAGTTAGGGAGAGAGGAAAAGAGATAGTAGAAGCGGCAACCCGTGGTTATGCATTCGCCGGGACAGACGAATTTGCAAGCCAGCTAAGGGCTTGGGTTTTGCGTCATGGTGTGCGGCATGGGTTTAAGTCAACTGCCTGGCCAGGAGGTAGGGGAGAATGAAGAAGAAGAAGAAGGGAGACTAGGCCATGGATAGGGAAAGGGGGGGTGCTCGGGGGCAAAGTTGCAAAAGGGTAATTGCTAAGCAATTACCTTCTTGCAAAGATTAATGGTCATGGCAACAACTTGAAAATGTTGCCGCAATGCTAACAATGAGCCACACACACACACACACATACATACATATATGTATGTATATATATATATGGTCTGTCAGCTGTGCGTGTGTGTGTTGGGGCGTGTTGCATTAATTAGATAATTGTGGGCGCGGCCGTATTTCATGCATATTTGTGCGGAAAAAATGCTTGAATTATATGCAAATTAATGTGCATTTTATTGTGAGGCAATATTCAGTTGAGCCTCAACTGCGCGGATTGTATTCTGTAATTCGCACCGGATATATTTTTCAGGCTGCAATCGGTAGCTGCTGCTGCTGCTGCTGCTGCTGCAGCTCAGCCCTGCCCCAACCATACCTTGGGTCACCCGCTGCGCTTTACATAAATTATATTTCCGGCGGAAAAATTAACATTTTTATGAATTTCCTTTCAGCGGCGCGCATTGTGGTGTCAGCGGTTCGAAGGAGCAGCCGCGGCATGTGGTGTGGCATGACAGTCGGTGGCACAGTCAGCATTGCATTTGCAGAACGCACACTGGCGCCAAGGCGTAACCCTCAAAATAAAAAGCGAGAAGAAGAAGCAGAAAAACGCCGGGCAATAGCTTCGATGCGGCTCGACACGAGTCGAGTCGAGTTGAGTCGAGGCGCGAGCTCCCCAGTGTGCGTTTTTGGCTGAGCAGCGTACTGCGGAGCTGCGTACTGAAAATGAAATGTTGTTATTGAAATTGGCAAAGTTTTATGTGCGCTCGTAGTTTTTTTCCTTATTTTTTTCCTTTTTGGTTTTTTTTTTCTTTTTTTGTACATAGAAACTGTGGCCATGACTTGCTGCTCAAATCATATAGCAGAGCGTCCAATGCCGTAGTAGCAGCCGCAGCCATTTTAGCCCCATTTTAGCCACAAAGTCGGTTTGCCTATTTATGCGTTTTGAGCTTTTGGCGTTTTTTCTACCGGGGGTTCTCTTTCACTTTTTGCGCCTTTTTTTCAAAATGATATCCGCACATTTGCGCCAATGTGCCGACGCTGGCAGCGCAGTTGACGTCGATGTTGGTGCAAAATGGCACAATACGCCGACAACAGCAACAGCAACAGCAACAACAAGGGCTGCAACAACAGCAACAGCTACAACAACAAAAAACAATAGCAACAGCTAAAGAATAAAGTGCCAGGAAACACATTTAATATCTACGCATAAAAATAAAAGTCTGGCAGCACCGGCAATGGAAGTGACCAAACATAGCTGCGACTGCGACAGCGACTGCGACAGCGACCTGACCAGAGCATAAGCAAGACAGAGACGGGGAGTGAGCAGGCGAGCGAGCGAGTGAGCAAGAGCGGAACGTCGTCGACGACGTCGGTTGAAGGTCTTGTTTATTACGCTCGCATAGCCAAATGCATAAATTTACGGACCGATGCGTGCAAACTGTGCAAAACTTAAAAAAGACGAGAAATGAAAAAAAAAAAAAAAAAACTGAAACGAAAGAAATGAAAAAAATTATGGCAGCCCCGAAGCTGCAAATGAAAAAAGCGACTCAGTATAACGGCAACGAGAACAAGCATAAGAGTAACTACACACAGCAACAACAACAACAACGGCAGCAGCAAGAGCAGCAGCAAGAGCAGCAGCAGCAGCAGCGGCGGCAGCGGCAGCGACGACTAACGTAATGGCAACAGCCACTTGCAAGCTTCATGCACTGTGAGAAAAGGCAGCAACAAAAACAACAAACGCAACAACATTGCAGCTGGGCGCGTGCTGCGAGCCACCGAATGCCCTAACAAATGCATGCATATAAATAAATAATGCAAAATGTTGCTCAAATATGCATATAAATTAGAGTTGTCAAGCAGTAAACTGCTTGAAGCAACTGCTTCAATTAAAATATATGATAAACTGCCCTGCAGCTCAAAGGGAAAGTCAGGAAAATAAAATCAGAGTTTCATATGAGCCTAGCTAATATTAAATAATTAAATACATACATATTTTTGTAGGTATGTATGTATGTTTATATGAATTTTGCATATGCATAGAATTTTATTATAAATAAAATATATGTTGTGCACTTTTGGCATCACGCACTTAATATGCCCCTTTCAGAGCCATAAAACTCACAATAAGAATATTTTTAATATAGAGTAAGTAAGTTTGCAGATGACACTTGGAGCGGAAGTGTAAAGCAAATCCAGGCGATAATTAAATGCAAAACTGCCAGGCAAATGTTCGATTCTCCCAATGCAAGTGGTTCAAGAGAGCAAAGAGAAAGAAATAACAAGTGCTCGCAACATTTATTCAACACACAAAGCACATCTACTACAGCACGGCTAAGTAAATAAATAAGCAAACTGAAAAATGTCAGCTGTGCTTTGACAAATAAACAAGCCAATGTTACGTATCATTTTTGCGCAGTGCAGTTTCTCTGCACGCACACATGCACACGGAAAGAAATTATGTAGACGCCGAAAAGATAAAATAGTCAAAAACGGAAAAGAAACGACGATCGAGGAAATGCAACAGAGATGAGAATTTATGTATATGAAGCTATTTTTAGCAGGCGCACCCTAACAGATATGCACACCCCTATATACAACATATAAATATATGCTTATTATAGTGTGTATGTCTGTGTGTGTGTGATGAATGTCCATAAGGCCAAGGGATACTGGGGTTGGGTCTAATGAAAATTACTTAGGTGCATATTTATGAGCCGGCTGTAGTCAGCGAAAGCTGTTAATGTGCTTAGTGCTTTTGGCCGTCAGGCTGTCGCAATAACTGGCTAATGGGCTGTCATTTGTAGCTCCTATTTTATCAGAGCTGAAGGGACAGAGACAGGATAGTCGCAAGCTGTGGCTCATTATGTTTCTCAAAAGCTCTGCTCATTATGCGCTAGCATGAGCTTTAAAGCTTCAAGGTGTAAAGCTGTGGCCACTGCTAAAGCTTACAAAACTTGCGAAAGCTTTGTGTTTATAGCACATATTTATGGCAATTGGGCAATTTTTCAAATAATTTCCCTGGCAATATCCCGCCATCGCACGCATACACTTGCAATTACACACAAACACATAGACACAAAAAGTAACCGAAAAGTTGAAGCACATTTAGAGGTTTCTTCGCTTTTGCTTGCTTTGGCGCTGTTTCTGGCTTTGGCATTCGGCGTTCGGCATTTGGTGTTCGGTTGGAAAATACATATTTAATAATTCAAAGTTGACTGCTATAAAATCTCAGCGGGTGGTTCATATTTCAGAGCGGTAATTTCATATTGTTCGGCTGGGTGGACCAGGTGGGGCAGCATCCTCTCAACGCCCGAGCGCTGGCCTTTTTCATCTTTATGCGTCCTCTTAATGTTGTGGTTTACTTAGCGCCCCATTTCTTGCTCTCTGCTTAAGGTTATTGAGTTGTGCGCTTCCTGGGGGAAATTAACCTCTTGCCAGCGGGTGCAATTGTAGCGTGCAGTTAGCTGTCACATAGATCCCCCGCCGGCCCCTTTCCACATTCAACCCTTACTCCCTGGCCCGGCCAGGCCGTGCGATATGGATCAAACGATTTTGTTTGAAGATTAAACTACATGCGGCAGGCATTGCAGCAATTGTTCGCAGCTGGAGCCACGGCACTTGGGGCCCAGTGCTAAAACGGCCTACAAAACTCCGTCGCGGCCATCGCGTGTCGCATGCAACAAACTGACAGTAACGAGCTACAAAATCAGATGTAAAAATAAAAAAAAATGTTTGGCGGTTTCTTCTATAAAATGAAAACCAACTGAAATTGCAGACACTTTGCACTTTTGTGCGCTGCTGAAACAAAACTTAAATTAAAACGCAAACGAAAACCCAAATCCAAATGCAAACCCAGACTTAATGCCAAAAAAAGAAGAAGAAGTAAAACCACCCAAAACCAAACGAAAGCAAACCGAAAATGTTGATTTTCGTGCTAAGGCTATTCAAATAGTGCCAGGCCATTTATTACCCTCGAAACTGACTTGGATTTTAAAGCCAGTCAGCAAATCACTTAAATCTCTCTCTGCGCAAAAGTCGTTGCCAACTTAAAGCCTTCTCCGGCTGAGCAAATCGCATGATAAATGTTTTCTAACGCATTTACGCTCAGTTTAATTGATTTGCTCCGGGCACTTTTGCTATTTAATCCGATATGTAGCGCTTCCAAAAAGCACTTTTCGATTATTTAGTCAAATTGTTTATTCACTTGCATTTAGGGATTATTTTTGTTGAACATAATTTAAAGTTGTGGTAAAATGAGATTATTTTGTATACTACTTTACAGTCGATTACATTTTTAGTTAGCTCGACTTGACAAAACAGAAAAATTAATAAATAAATAAAAAATAAAAAAAAAAAAACAAATAAATAAATAAATAAAAAAAAAAAAATTAAAATGAAAAAATAATTATAAATAAATATTTTTTAATATTTGTTTATTTCGAATGTGAAATTTTCTAACTGGTAATAATTATTTTAAGCAATTTCAATATATTCAATATATGATTTGCCTTAAATATTTTTCAGCACCTTTTTTTAATAAAAATCAAATAAATATAAATCTATATCTTATAAAGGTATTTGTTAATTTATTTTAAATTTCATTTATTAAATAATCACATGAGTAGTTTCCCTTTGAGAGTAATCAAATCATAAAGAATAATATAAATTAATATAAATATACTTATTTTGTGAATTTCTTATTTGTTTATGTACTTTTTCTTTTACGTAAATAATGTATGTTAAAGAGTATTAAAATGTCTGCATTATCACTCTGTAATCTATGGACTCCGGCTGAAGACAAATAAAATTCTAGGAAGAATATTTCTACTGATTCAATCTGACCTTTGTTGTTGTTATTATTGTTGTTGCCGCTGGCTGGCTTTTTTTGTTTTTGTTTTTTTTTTTTATGTAGACTTTGCGGTTTGCATTATATATTTAATAAAATCGTTTGCATTTCTTATGTGTTGCTAAGTGTCAGCGGGCATCTAATTTGATTTATGGCCCGCAAAGTTATGCCCCAATAATATCGAAAGATAAACTTTTTCAGCTTCCAGTGTGTCGCTCGTCGTTGTTGTTGTTGTTGTTGTTGTAGATATATCTTTCTCGTATAAGTTAACGACAACGATGACTAAGGCCTTTTTAAATGTTAAGAGTTGTCATTGTTTTTGCCAAACTTGCGTGAATACCAATCATAATTTATTCACGTGTGTACGTGTGTGTGTGTGTATGCTTGTGTGAATGTGCGTGTACTATATTTCATGACACATGCATGTACATACAATTTATTATAGCCAGATACCCTCTAGCTCTCTGCCCGCCTCTCTGCACCTCTGCCCCTCTGCCCACACACACCGCCGTTACGCAGTGAGCCAGCAAATATTCATCAGATTGAAACCAATTGGTTGCCTTGGAGGCAGAGCCTAGGCAGGGCTGGATGGGAATTTGTCAAGCATAATACCTGATAATCAATTGACTAACAGCACTAACTAAATAATGAATTGTGTGATCAGTTGACATACATATCTGCTGTATATGTATCTGTGTGGGCGTTTGTATGTTTGTGTGTGTGTGTGTTGAAGTGTCCGCGCGTTGGACTATCAATCAAATTGGATGCAAGGCTAACGCCTGCTAATTAGCAAATTAAAAATGTTACAAGGATTTCGCTTTTATTTTTTGTGCACGCTTGTTTTTCCTGCCACGTATTTGAAAATGTTGATTTTGCTGCAGCACGAAAAACTCATTAGTAATTAAATATTTTCCGGCGCAGCGACAACGCCCCGTAGTTGCTTAACGCTTGTTGTTGCTGTCATCGTGTTCGCACAGTCGGAACTTCCGCACTTCCGTTGGAGCGCTGCTGCGTCTGCGTCTGCTACTGGCACACACAGCGTATACGCAATTTTTGTTTTCTTGTTTGAGTCGGTGCGTATTAAGGCCGTAAACAAGTATACGGCTATGCTCGCTCCAGCATCAGCTACGGCAACGGCAACGGCAGCGGCAACGGCTCCGACTACAGGCCATAGAGCTCGTTGTGGGCCGCAGCCCTGAGCATGATTTGTTACTGACAGCGTCTCAGGAAGAGGCTCCAGTTCTAGGGAGAGTCTGAGTTTGATTTATTTCACACTGAACAATTTATGAGTGAAGGTGAAGCAACAACAGCAATAAAACCAACAACAACTGCAATTCATTGAGCCGGGGCTATGGCCCAATGGGTTATACATAAGCACCGACACACACACACACACACACACACGCAGTCATATATCTGTATAAAATATGTATGTTACTTGGGACTTGTCAGCGCGCTCGACTGCAGATACGCAAAATATTCCCAAAAGATTTGAAAGACCTCTGGCCCGGCACACAGCATGTTAACCGGGCCAACAAGAACTGCCAGGCATATCTTGTTTTAGCCATTGTGATGGCTATGCTTAGCATTATGCATGATGCTTCACTTACTGTTCATAACGGCTTTCATTTCAATTAGCATCGGCTCATCCGCAATGCTCATCCTCTTAACTCTTCACTCTCTCTCTCTCTCTCTCTCTCTCTCTCTCTCTTTAACTCCATCTCTAGCTCGCTTACTCATCCCTCTAAGCTTATGCACTGCAACTTTAAGCAGCACTACGTGCCAGCCACGCCCCTCCGCCCTCCGCCCGTCCTGTTGCCTACTTAGCAGAGTCTTTGGCAGCGTGAAACTTTCGGTTTTTGGTATTTCACATTATAGCGCAAGCCACAAAAGCATTTTGCGGCTACTTAGTGGTGCAAGTGGCGCAAGTGGTGCGCATTTGAAGTCAGATTAAAATTCAATTTTGGGACTTTCCATGAAGTCGCGATTGCAAGTGCCGCTGCAATGCCTCATTGTTGACGTCGTCATGAATTTCCATTGGATGTGAGACAGTTTTGTGAACGTAATCCATCAAAAGTCTTACAGTTCGGCATCATAAATATGCATAGAATTTTCGAATTTAAATAAAAAAACAAAAAAAAACAAATATATATACATTTATAAATAAATTAAGCAAATAAATATATCATGCATTGAACTATTAGGAAAATTGGAAAAGTAAAATCTGTCTACGCTTCCCTCTCGCTTCCACGATTGCCACAATTTATATACACATACATATATGTTTATATATACATATATATTAACATATATTTGCACAGCTTAAAGAACTTTTCCGCTTTAAATCAATATTTTTAAAAATTAACTATCTCTGCTCATTATTTGCGTGTTCAGGCAACATATATATTATTATTTGCGTGGGACGAACGAACAACGAATCCTTTAATGGCCTGAAATAAACATGTCAAACTGAAGGCAGTGCAAATAAATATATGCACATGTATGTACATACATACATATATGTATAAACGTTTTTATTATTTTCGAAATAATTTGTTGTTGTTGTTGTTTGCTTTTGGCTACTGAGTTCTCTCGTTTATCAATTGCCGAGTTGTTGCTGAGTGCTGGCAGTGGCAAAGCTGTGCCGCTGGCATCGGCCGTGCTCAATTTGCAGGTTTGTCTGTACATTTGTCCGAGCACACACATACATACGCACATATACATGCTCGTATTTATGTGTAGAATGTGTACAGGTGCGCGAAGGCCTTTATCGTTTTTCAATTACCGAAATAACGTGGCATGCCAGCCCCCCTCAGCTCCGCCCACCCGTTGCGCAACTCAGCGCAATTAAGTCACATAATCTTGGTTATTGCCCGGGGTCGAATCAGAGTCGTAAACGTTGTGCAATGGTTTGGAAAAGCCGAGTCTAACTCGCGCTGTAAATACACATTCATATTGCAATTAATCATTTGAATTTTGTTTTTTTTTTTTTTTCTTTGCCCATTTAAATTTAATTTTACACTCACGCTGGCATAATTAATCATAATTAATCTAGATGACAGTTAGTACAGGTGTGTCAGTGTGTGTGAGTGTGTCAAAACGACAGTTCAACATGGCTTTTGTCATTTGTTAATTAAGATTAAACATTTATTTACATTTATTCGATTTTATGGTTGCATTTTCGTTTCAGTTTCTATTATGGCTTATGGGCTAGTCGATTGCACGATTGAATGAATGAATCGATGAACCGACCTATCGATTATTGTTGACTTAATTACGTATAAAAATACTTAAAGCTGCCTAAACGGAAAAAAACCAAATACGATTTACACTATATACACAGGTGTGCCTCTCTTCTATGTACAGCGCAGCGCAGTGGGCGGTGTGGGCGGTGTGGACGGCGTTGGCAAGTGGGCAAGTGGGCAAGTGGGCATGTGGACTTCCTTCCTGCCAGAGCTGTAAATTGAGTAATAAAATCAATTGCAATGTCCCCTTAGAGCAGCCGCAGCAGCGCAAACTCACCCTCCTCCCGTCCGTCCAGCCGACCGTCCAAAGGGCCACGCCAAAGCAGACATCAAACATAAGCTGCGACTTCTGAGACTACTTAGGCCCCGGCGAGCAGGAGCTGGTGCTGCAGCTGAAGTATGGGGCGTGGCATATGCTGCTGCAGCAGCAGCAGCACCACCATTCCGAGCCGCAGCCACAGGCTCTGCCCAGCCACCAGTCTGACGCCCAGCTCATGCTGCATGGCCGCGTGCTGCTCGCTCTTAATGATATGCACAAAGACGCTGTCGCTGTCTGCAAACGAGAATGGGGGCGTGGTGGGTAATATATATGCGTATATGTGTGCATGTATGTGTGTGTATGTGTGTGGTTGTCTAAGTGGGTGTGTGCTGGATATGTTGGGTCATCGGGCACTCACTTGAGTTATCCGCAGAGCAAGTGTAATTGCCGGAATCCGTGTGAAGTACGCGCGATATGACCAGATTGCTCGTCTTTATTTGCTGCTCGGAGATGACGCGTATGCCGCCGCGCGTCGAGTCGCTAACAAGTTCCGTGTCCTTGTACCAGAGCATGTGCGTGTAGGGTCCTGGCGCCTGGGGCGCAATGCATGTCAGATTGATGTCGCTGCCGCTTTGGATGAACAGCTCACGATTGGCCAGGATTTGCGCCTTTGATGCTGTCAATGGAACGCAAGACATTTGTCAATTACACTGTCCTGCATCGCTTTTCGGACTAAACTCATTATCAATTGCTGCTGCTGCTGCTGCTTTGCTCTATCTGCACAGCTCGTTAAACTAATGCTTAACCCCCTCTCCTACTTCTTCTGCCCAACCGCTTAGTTCCCCCTCTTCTAGGTAGCCATCCACACATTGCTTTCAATCTCAATTTAAATGCAAAAGTTTTAGTTTTTCGAGCATTAAATGCTAGTTTATGTTTTATATTTTAGTTTTCACTTTTAGTTTTAGCTTTTTTTCAGTATGATGTGATTTGTAAAATGTTAGCCAAAGTCCGAACCAAACTATAACTTTCGTCAGCTAAACCAAGTTTTGTTAATAATAAGAAAAGTAATACAAAGTAAGTAAATTTAATATATTTCATTTTTTCATTCGCAATTTTATTGTTGCCTCTTGCCGTCTTCTGACCTAGTTGCACATATTTTCCTGTTTCCCACTTTGATTTGCCTCTTCATATTTTTCCCTTTTCGCTTAATACTCGGACTCAATTGTCTGTTTACTGGCAGAGCCTTACGTTTTTTATTATTAGTATTATTATTTTTATTATTTGTTCTGCTTTGGCGGCTTTCTTTGATTTCATTTTATGCATAGTGCACATAATTAGTTTACTTTTTATCTCATTATCACTATTCCTTGTTTACAGGATGCCAATTAATCTCTGCGTCATTCCCTCCACACCAGCTAATTTTGGTATATTTATTCTCTCTCTTATCTTTAACTGAAATACGAAAAGAAACTTGATTGGGTTGTCCAAACAAAGCAATTCCAAGGAATTTCGTGTTGAAGGTTGATTCATTCATCTATTTAATTAATTAATTAATTAATTAATTTTTTATTTATTTATTTTATTTATTTATTTAGTTATTTATTTATTTATTTATTTTTATTTTTTATTTTATTATTAAAATGGCGCTGCATTTCCACTGCCCGAAGTTTAGAAATAAAAAAATTAAAATACAAAAAATATATTTAAAACAATTTATATTTATAATGATAAAATTTATAATAATAAACAAAATATATAGTAATATATATATAAAATATAATTATATACAATAATATAATATAATATAATATAATAATAATAATAATAATAATAATAATAATAATAATAATAATAATAATAATAATAATAATAATAATAATAATAATAATAATAATAAATGAATAAATGAACGAATTTAAAAATGGTCAAAAATAGGTCTTTATCTAACATAGTTTTTGTTTAAAATTAATTTGCCCTAATACAAATGAACTTAACGAATGGGCAACTTAAGTGGGAAGCAAACACCACTTGAGTCAAGCTGAGCTCTTACATATTTTTAGCAGACTGACGCCAACGCTTGCCTCGCCATTAAACTTTCATATATATTTAGAGCATTTGGGCTATACGATGCCCAAGGGCAGGTTTCACTTTGCGTCCGTAGATACTTACTCACAACCATCAGCTTGTAGGCGAGGCTTATTTTGGGCTCCGTGGAGACCTGGCACTCATAGACGCCGGCGTCGCGCGGCTGCACGGAGACGATCTTTAGCACCCACTCGTCGGAGTTGTCGATGTGGCGCGCGAGGAAGCGCTGATCATTGGTGTAGGTCATGATGCCAATGGTCAGGATGTGCAGGTCGCGCTGCCTAATCCAGGAGACGGCGCGATCGCCCAGATGCCGGACACGGCAATGCATGCGGGCCGTGGTGCCGAGGGCGGCAATAATCTCGCGCTCAGTGTTGTTGTCGAACTGCGGCTCGTACTCGTCCGGTATCAGATTGGAGAGCTCCTCGGCCAGTGCTGCGGATGGACAGGAGAGAAGTTGGTTGGCAATGTGGTCAGTGACTGGTGTCAATAAACGCTTGTCAAGTGTCTAAAAACTACAACAATGCGAGACTTACCACACTCCATCAAGCACACTCACACTCACACACACACACACACCATAGGCACTTGAAAAGGGTATTAGATAACTGTATCTAAATGTCAATCTAAATGTATTCATGTGCATTTATATTCAACATCAACGTCTACGTTTCTATCCGAATCGGAATGATGGGCCAACACGCTGCAGAAGACAGCTCGGCAAATGGATATGAATAAGTGTGAGTGTTGGGGTGTCTGGGTCTGGGTCTGCGTCTGCGTCTGTCTGTGTGCGAGTGAAACATTCATTTGATTAACGAGTATTTGTGCTTAATTTATGCCAAAGTTTACCATCTTATTGGCATACATACTCGTAATACACTTCAAATATGGATTTGTGTGTGTGTGTCTGTGTGTGTGAGTGCCTCTGAATGGCCAAGACCAATTCGCATTATGATCCATCATTGGGGTCTCACTTGAGGCGAGTGATTTATGTGCAGGCCGCTTTATCAACATCCAGTATTAGCCAACAAATCCGCTAATAATCCAGGACTGCCTAAGCAAATACCAACACAAAGACAAATACACACAGAGAGCGTATGCCTACTTAACATACATCATGTAAGCATATACATGTATGTGTGTGTGTGTGTGTGTGTGTGTGTACACATATATGTTTCAGTGTATTGATTTATTGTCACGCCCATTAGCCCATGTGGGCTATCAAATATCGAGCAATAAAATGCCGCTAAACACTTAATTGAAACTGTTGCTACACTCGCTACAGTTACAATGGAGCCGCAACCTGCACCACACGTGCCGCCCCCGCCAAACATTTTACAAATGAAATTGCTTTTGTGTGTGTGTGTGTGTGTGTGTGTGTGATGCACAATAAAACTCACACAATTTACACACGCATATAAAAAATAAATATGGAATGCGCTGCTTCTTCTTTTTTTAATAAAACTTTTGTATTTACATACAAAGTGCCAGACGTTCAAAAGTAACCAGTGCGCTATGCCTCTCTCTCTCACTCACTCTCACTCTCTCTCTCTTTCTCTGTGAGTTTTTTTTTGTTGGTTTTTCAAACTGTTGAGTTCAACCGCAGCAACAAGCTCGACCATGCCCCAACCACAGTGAGCACTAAAACTGAGGCCAGGTGCCATAAATAATAAATGAGAAATTGCCTCTGCTTTGCCCGAGAAAAAAAAAAAACAAAAAAAAACAAAATCAAGAGCAAAAGAAAAACAAATAAACACCCTGGCGAATAGCTCTTTTGTTTTTACAAGTCCACGCAATGAGCAGTTGCATGAAAAATTTACTAAATTTAGCAAAGTGACTTTTATAAAAAGTGCAGCAATATTTCTTAAGAAATTTTCAGAAATGTTGCTGCGCTCTTTTTAAGAGTCACTTTGTTAAAATGCATATAGATATTAATTTATATACAGAATAAAAGCAATGCTGAATTGGAGCTAATGAACTCTGGCAGCAATCGCTGAGAATGACTTTGCAAAAAAGCTGAAGAAGCTAAAGATCAGTTTAAAGTCTGAACATTCATTAATTAATATTTTTGCTTGCAAAGGTATACATATTTGTGTATATACTTGATATTGCATTATTTGTATTGACTATATATATAAATAAATACATATGTATATTTTAAAAAGATTTCAATAATCCGTTTGCTCCCATTAACGATTGCAAATCGAATTTCACTTTAAATTAGATAAGCCTTCCCATTTGCAATTCATTATTGAAAAAAAAAAATTACCCGATGCAACTTTTTTTTATTATGAATAATCGTATTGTCTTACAATGCGACGTGCTTTTAAATTTAAATTTAATATTAAATTTTTTTAACGTAAATATCCATTATTTACCTCACTTGCATTCAAATGTAAATTACAAATATATAAATGTAAATATTATGTTATATTATTAAATGTAATAAAAGCATTTGTTCTTTATTGCTTTTAAATTAAAGTTTTTGTTGAAATATCCTGCTTACATAACATAAATTCAATATGAAATAATTCAAATGCAGTCAAGTCTCGATAATTTGTACAACTATAAATCGAAAATCGCGGTAATCGAAAAAACTCGTTCTCGATAATTCTCTTGAATTTAAATTTCTTTATAAATGAAAAAAAAAAAAAAAAACAAAAACTGATCCGCTTGCCCCGACTGTATTTATAGTCCATGCAGAGCCCATGCAAATAAGAAGAGCAATACATATATAATTTTAAGCACTTCATTTAAATGCTCAGTGCAGTAGGGCGACTTATTACTCTGTATGATGACTACGCTGAGACACTTGAGACACCTCAAGTGCTCATATTGCTGCCCTGATTAAGTGCATTCGCCTGAGAGAAATAATAATTATGCTCTGTCTAGCTGCACTCGAGTCTGACTCAGTTTAAATATAATTTTACGCCCAGGCGGGCATCTGTCCCGTTCGTTTGACCAAATTGAAACGGTTTAAGCCCAATGATAGATTAGTAATCATTTCGACAACTGCTCAAGCTGCAAAGCCACTTTCGATTCTCGCTCAAAAAGTTTCGTTCGAACTCTGCAGATGGAGTTGGCAATGGGGTTTATATACACTTATATATATATATGTGTATATACATGTGTTTGCTGGATACTTACCAAAGTGCTGCATGTGGCTTGTGTGCTTATCGAATGTTGTGGTTAATCCCATGATCACAAGCATCGCCACAAAGTATTCCAACAACATTTCATGCGCAATTTGTGATGCTATTAAATTATGACTGCAACCAAAGACGACAACAGTAAAAACTAATTAAAATAAATGATGGCAATCGCAAAGCTCAAGACAAAGACACTTCCAGCGACTTAAATGAGTCAACGCCATATTGTTTTGCCAGCCGTCAGCCCAGAACAGACAACCGACGACCGACGACCGCCAGACTCGATTTATAAGGACACACGACTCCGGGCGACGGATGATGAGGTGGAAGGTGGAGGGGGGGAGTGGGAAAGGGGAAGAGATTGCCGTTTGCGGACGCGTTAGCAGCGGAAGGGATTAGATTTTGAGTCCTAAGTCTTAAGTCTTATCGGAGACGGATTCGCATTCATTTGAAATGATGACAAGTCCGCATTGCGGTTGAGTTTTCAATCACCATGACATCCGCAGGCAGCCCGGCTGGAGTGATGGCAGGGGGAGAGGGGGCTGCCAAAGTTGAATAATTTCTTCATTACACACTAAGCTGCTGGGGGCAATCGGTAGGTGGACGTTTACTTTTTGGCCCGGGGCTATAATTTCGGTCTGGTCACGTCCGACTAATACACTTAATTGTACGATGTACCCATGCTCCGGCTCATGGGCACTCATAGACACTCAAAGATACTCATGAGTCTTACTTAGTTGTCGTGTGCGGTATGGGGATATTCTCATTTCTACCTTTTGCGAGGGACTAGAGCAATTTGTGGACGATGCGTTCGGATTCAATGTAGCGCGAATTGCGTGCCGCCATTTCATGCGTCACGTAACGCATTCAAGCGCGTTGCGTTACTTATACGTACGTACGTATTACGTTACACGTTACGCGAATTTCGGCTTAACTTTGTTGTTTTCTTTCTTTCTTCTCTTTCTTTCTTTCTTTGCCTGCCCGAACTTGAACGCAACGCTCGCTAGTGCAACGAGCGGCCCGATTTGTTACGGTGCGTGTTGCTTCGTGTTTAACTCGTGACTGAGTCACGGCGAGTCACAGTGAGTCACCGGGTCACTTGGCTGTCTCGTCGCACGACTACGTTCCGTGTGGCTTGAGGCGCGCTAAAGAACTGAAAGCATTCTGAAAACTAACCTACGCAAAGAGTGGCCAGGCGAATGCTTCGGCTCTGGCGCCGGCGCTCTGCTCCGCCTGTGGCAGCAACATGTTGCAGCAACATTTATCGTAAGCGTAATTTAATTGTAACACATACCATTGGGCCACTGCGATGTTGGGTGCTTACGGCCTCAACATGTACGTTTAAATGGAAATATAAATATGTAAAAGCCCCCATGCAGCTAGGCATTCCATGCGTCTTTTGGCGAAGGAAGTGGTTATGAAATATTTAACAAGGGCTGGAATACGCAGCGCGAAACACTTTCAAAGTGTCCTTTGATTTGTGTCACGCTACACAAGCAGCAACAACAGTGAGAAGTGCGACAACAACAATAGCAGGGCGAAGGCGCAACAATTGAAGCAGAAACAGGAACAACATTAATAAAATGGAAAAAACTCATGCATGACAAGGCCCGTTTTACAAGTTTTGTCAGGGCGCGTCTCAATTGAAAACGGAAAGCGCACACCCACTCACACACACACACCCACACTTGCACATAGTGACACACGCATATGCAAATACCGTGACCCATTATGTTAGAGAGGAAACGGATATGAAGCCTGTCGCAGCTGGGTGGCAACACTGGCGGCAGCGCCTTATCAAAATCGATGAGGCAACATATGGTCGATTTTAATTTTCTAGCATGCAGGCAACGACAAGGCGAACGACAGCGACACCAATACACACACACACACAGACGCACGCACACACGCACATAAACGTGTCGCCCTTAATGTCAATTCGTTTAGCATATTTTCTTTAGAAATTGAATTTTCAAAGTTATTATAAATATTTTGTCAGATAAATGCAATTTCAATGGAATTTCTCACATTTACCTACGCGCATTTCCTTTTCATAAGGCATAACATATTTCCCATCCTCGGCTTGTTGTTGTTTTGCCACTAAAACGTGCAGAAAAATTGAGAAAAACAAATCATCGAATTGCCAAAAATTGTCGCCCAACAGGCGCTCAGACCGCCCGTCCGCCCGTCCGCCCAGCCCGCCCGCTCTGCTCAAGACACTCAATACTCGTTGTACACTAGCCCACTTGGCATCTATTATTTTACACTAACAAGACGATAACATTCCTCAACTTTTCCAAGACCCCCAACAGAAAGTCGCTTACCCTGCCCCCCTCCTCCTCCTCCTTCTGCCCTACCCGCACACAGTATACCCCCACTTCTGCACTCTCCTGGCAACACATCGCTCAATACTCTAAGTGAAATTTTATGCACAAGTGGGTAGCTCCGCGTGTTATGGCTTCCGCATTAGGGGAGCTGTGCGAGGCTGGCTGAGGGGGAGTATGATAAGCATTCCTCGCATAAAATGTCAAAAATGTTATGAAATCATTTGCGCATCGCTTTAAATAAATTACAATTCATGCCAGTTATCCAACAGCTCAATTAAATTAAGCTGTAGCTTACACATCACAACTGCCGCAATAAATAATATATTTATCTAATCTAATTGAAATACATATCCATCTTCCATTTGCTATGAACATTGTAATTAAATGTTAATAGTGTAACAGTGAAAATACTAGTGATTAAAAAAGTTGTTTCATTATGATTGTTTGCATATTTGTTTTGCAATTGTTTACATTTCACATGTCATTCCAAACTAATTATTATTATATGAATGCATTTTTTATTGGCCCACAAAGTAAATACAAATAAATTTAAATTTTAAACAACATTTTTCTGGGCAGACAGCCGCCCGACCTGAACTTAACTGCCTGGAATGATATAACACCTATTAACATAGAACAAGATGGATGGAAAACGCTTGTTCTGGCCCATTGCTCGTCTGCGAGTAATATATTACTTTCTTGTTTTGCAAAAATAAAGACAACAAATTAGAAAATATTCCAAGGTATAGCTGAAAATAAGCAAAATAATTTGTCAGCAGGCTGAGCAGTATGAATTTGTCGTGGAACCCAACTTAGAAAAGAAATAAAGAGGATTTAATTTGAGTCTACAGACATTGTGAAATATGTACTATTGAACCTACATTAAAATATTTAATGCATATTCGAACATAAATTTGGTGTATGTAATACACATAAATTTGGTATTATCCTTGAGAGTCTACCCTAACGCAAGTGCTGTAAAAATAGCGATGGGCAAAAATTGATGCCCTGAAAATAAATTGGGAATGGAAGAGCTTCATATTTGGTTTCATTGACCTGGGTAAACATCGGCCTAAAAATATAACTGCATTTGGTAGGCATCCCCTTGTTTTGGGGAATCTGCTAAACAACCCCTGGCGGCCGACCTCTGGTACTCCATTTGTTATTGTTGCTGAGAGGCTTGGACGCGCTGCGTCTTCGATTTGGACATTGATTGCATACCGAATTGATGGAAATACCGACACGCCGCCGGCCCCTAGGTGGGGAGGGCGGTGCTGGAGTAGAAAACGACCCAGTATAGGGGGTTATGGGGTGATAACATGCTGTTATCCCGACGGGCAGCCCATCCACGGGGAAATTGAATGTGGGGCGTGTGTAAAATTGATAACTTTGTTTGTGTAAACAGCGTCGCGACATTCAACCACTCCACAGTTGCTGCCCCATCCCTCAGTCGAACCGACAAATTTTACTCGACATGATGTATGTGTGCGTTACGTGTGCGTGTTTATCGCGCATACGTAACGTTGCCTCTGCTTACCCTCGCACACACACACACAGCAGTATGTAAGCGATGGCACACGCATACACACACCATGCGAATTATCGGTGTCAATTTTTATGCTGCTACGTGTGCGAAATTTAACAGTGAGCACCTGATGATGAGTGGACGCACACGCCATGCTTTACCTTTTCAAAAACGAAATGCACCCGGAACAAGAACAACAACGGCACTGACAACAACAACAACAACGAACAGCAGCAACAAGGAGCAGCAACCAGCAATGGCACATAAAACGATGTTGCCCAATTTGGCATCACATTTTGGTCCATTGTTGTCGACATTGAGTCGATAACGAAATGAATCCAAAACAGAAAGCAAAGCGCATAGAAAGAAACTGTGAGAGAGAGGGAGAGAGAGAGAGGGAGGGAGAGAGAGAGAGTGAAGCAACCAAAATAAACAATAAGAGCAAAAGCAACAACAATCACAAGAGGACAACAGCAACAACAGAAGCAACAGCAACACTTACAACAAACGATTAATTATGCCTGACTAGCAGATGCTCTATAAAAAGCTGAGGTAAATTTATAAAGCTAGAGTTTTATAACTTGGTTTGCAATTGCCTTAAAGTGTGCATTAGAAATACTTGAATTTCATTCTTTAAAATTAGTTTAAGAGCTCTTAAATTTTTGATGGAACTATCGCTTTTAATCAATTTTTTGATGAAGTAGAAGTAGACCATCTATTGGGCAAGCCAGCAATCAAGTTACGTATGACATTATAAGTTTCTCTTTAAGAGAAACATATTTCTAATGAGATTGCGGTTATTCGTTCCATTATCCCTCTATCATTCAAATGCATGTTTGTGCTCATGGCTCATTGATTTGATCTCATTAAGCCGACGCTCGCAGTAGTAGTGAGCATCGTTTGAATAGTGAAGATGCTCGTAAGTCGAAGGCTCTGCAATGGTATAAAGAGATTATGTACATGCTTACATATATATAGACAGCGGAGCAATCACTATCGCCTGGTATATGACTTAGAAAACTATATTAGACTTAAAACTTTATTATTGCCTTGCTGCAATCATAAATATCACCCGAAGCCAATGACCTCAATAGTCTGTGCTTCATTTTAGCCATAGAGTTAACACCCTCATCTTTTATCCCATCTATTGGGCAATCTTGCAGCTGCTTTGCTGCTACCTTGGCTTGTAGATGTTTGAATATAGGGTATTTCAATAGCTACAGTCCAAAGAGACATTGTGGCAAGTAGAGACTGTTGCGTAAAGCACAGGAAATCCAGATGCGAGTCCTTGTTGCTGGTCCAGGATTCAGGAGTGCGCTTTAAGCTTTGCACAACTGTTCATCAGAATTACAAATTGTATTCGATTTCCGGTATTTGTGACGCTTGAGTTAACAATCGAAGTTAGCAGTCGAAAGATGGCGCGGCGGCGGCAGCTCTATTATTATTATTTTCTTTTGTTTTGCTTTTCTTTTTCTATTTCTTTTTTTTTTTTGTCGCTGAGTCTGGCTGCTCCAACTAGTCACGCCCCTCATGCCACACCCACGCACACAATTTAAATGCCATATAAAGTTTTATGCATATTGCGCAATTGCTGCTGTCATTGCTGTTGTTGTTGCTGTTGTTGTTCGTGATTTGTTCGTTAGTTTTACAAGTTTGCGACAAAGACAAAGACACAGACAAAGTCAACGGAACTGCTCAGTTGTTAAAAACATTTGATTCGATTAGACGGATTGATTTGTATTAACATAGAAAACGCATTGATTTCGCTCGCTTGAGCACCCATCAGAAAGGGATTCGATGTCCTTCCTACGTCAATAGTTCTTTGAGCTGGCACAAAATCTGTCGTTTCCAATCTTCAAATAACTCGAATGCGAATAGCAAAACAAAAACCGTTAAATCAAAATGTTAAACGGTTTGAGGGATTCATGCCGGAAGCTGTTTATAAAATATATAAAAGAATATGTCATCCGCCTGAAATCGAATGCTAATTAAATTCTGTTGCATTCAGTTTGTTGAAGTTGCTCTGAGCTGATTATATATAAGAGCCATCGATTTTCATTTAATGTGGAGTAGATGAGCTTATTTTATGAATATTATTTTTATTAATAAATGAACGTTTAGAATTTAATTTAGCATCAAACTAAAGCAGGTTTAACTGAAATTTGAATATTTAATTATTGAATTTATTAGAATATGAGTGCAATAAAATTTTGCATAGTGCTAATGGATTGCACACAATGAAAACATTTTCGATAAATCGAGCGGAACAACAAAAGCTTATCTCCTTTCAAATACCCTGTAGACACTTAATAATGAGTATGCTTTATTTTATAGAAATTTTGTATTATTCTAAACTATTTTTGCATTTCAGTTTTGAAATAACTCCCTTTTATTGTTTAATTAATTTTAATAAATATTATTTTTTATGCATTTACATTAAATTCTCATTTTAATAATGAACATTATGATTTTATTTTATTTTAATTATTTTTTCTTGAATCCAGGGTACTTTGCTGTCGTACATTTGAAATATAAATAATAAATTGATAATTAAATAGATAAATCGTGTAACTGCCTCAATTGAATGATAAAATTAAAATTCATTTTAAATCAGTTGCCATTGCGAATCGACTTAATTAAAACAACAAAATGTAAGTGTAAAAATTCATGAATTATTCGCTTGCTCTCCAAATTATGGAGCTGGCATAATCATAAAATATTAATTTTACAACCGCCGATGAAATGGTTGATTTCGCTAATTGAAAAGTTGGCTTCCTGCGAAAGTTTCTTCCGCTTTTGAGGCGGGCTTGAAGTGTGACTCCAAGGACCTTCGACAAGAGTTTCTTGCGAATGCTGCTGAGGTCATAAGCGAGGCGCCAGTTTAATGGGACCCAGCACCCCAGCCATTCACACCAACCAAGTTCAAACGTCTGTTGGCCATAAAATCAACCAATGATTGACCAGCCATTGACGGCGGGTGGCTTTTGGCCAACTGGACGTTTAATTATGGCCAGCATAATGCGCTCGAATGGCAGGTTACATTCAATTTGACATGTAATTTTATCGCTGCAAACAAAAACGAAAACTTTATGTATGTGTATGTGTGTGTGTGTGTGTGTGTGCGCGTGTGTGTGGGTGTGTGTGTGTGGGTGTGAGTCTGTGTTGCCGCGTCATGAGCAATTCAAATACATATATTTTATTATTTTATTATCTACTGTTTTATAACTTTTTCTATCCCCAGCTTCCAGTTTTGCTTGAATAGTCCCCACCACCACCACCACGCCCTCTAAGCTGACACTCAAACTTTCCGCACGTTTTACGTATAAAAAATGCTCTAGTCCAAACGTATCCAAAGCTTCCGTCAGCAGATTTGTGTCGTACACGCCCACCCTCTGCCAGCCCTCTGCCAGCCCTCGCTGGCGTACCCAGCAATCGCCTGGCATCATAAGACGCGGCAAATGGCGCAATTGTGTGAAAGTTGAAAAACGTTTTTGGCGAAATGTGCGGCACTAAACAATGCCATAAAGCGTCAAACTTGTCGATACTTTTTCTGCTTCTTCTATCTAACGTATCAGCGAGTACGCCGCGCATCCGTATCTGCAAATGTATCTGTATCTATAGCTGTAGAGCTGTATCTGAGCTATGTGTGGCTCCTATCTGCTGGGGTTTTCATATTGCTTGTGCTGTCAATTTCAGTTTTTTTCTCGTCTTCCATTTTTGTTGTTGTTCTTGTTGTTGTTGTTGTCTTTTGCTCAGTCTTTGGTTCTTTTTGTTATTTGTGCCACTTTGATTATAACAATGGCAAACTGAAACTGCGATAGAGCTGCCGTTGACTGGGCGAGGCGGGGCGGGGCGTTGGGTCGGGGGGCACAGGGACGTGTAAGACACTGGGAGACAATCGTTTACAATCTTGGCAGAGAAAAGTTTTCAATTTGTAACTATTTGTTGTTCTGGGTTATGTAAATTGGCTCTGATTCGTTGTTGGAACTTTAAAAAACATTTTCATTGCGTTTGCACTTACGAATGTGACAGTTCCCGCCAGCCCTGCCGCCTCCCTTGCCCTTACCCTTATCTCTTTTACACTTCATTTGCATTGGCACATTTCAAAATCGTTTGCCAAAATTTCCAGCAAATTCTCATTAATGTGAATGCTAGTTAATGTGTATGTGTGTATGTGTCTGTGTGTGTGAGTTTGTGTGTGACTAATTTCGAGTGCCTGGAAATTGCATAAAGTGCAGGAACGTTCGGGTCATCATCTAGCGTAACGCGTAACGCATAACTTGGCCCATTAATCATTTATGGGCTGCGCTTCAGTTTTTCACTTTAGCAGTTTTTCAATATATATTTCAACAACTTTTCTGCCACACAATGCACTTTTATAGGCCACGCCCGGACTGGCAGAAGGACGAGCGAGCCAGGACCTTAACATAATGGCAATCGGTAGCTTAAATTGCAGTTGCCTCTACTTGTTCCTCAGCTTCCTTACGCTGTTGTTGCAACTTGTGGCCTTGCCACGACCGCCATGCCAACAATTGCTTGCCCGGGGCAGGCGCTTTCAATGGGCAATTCAACTCGGCCCCAACGATAGAGTTGTCTCTGCTCCAAGCAGCACAGGGCGGGGGCAGATAGTTAGATTGGTAGGCGGCTGTTGGTCTCGTGCTGGGTCCATTCATTGTTCCGTCCGTGGCAAATATCTAGATAAGTTTTCTTAATAACCTTGCGGCTTACGAAATATGCAGTTTAAAGCGATAACAAAAAAGGTCGCTCGACTCTAATAAAATGCCTCAATAATTGAATTTAATTTCATTTCGTTTTTCTGGCCTACAAAACAACAACTAAAAAGTTCCTTTGAGAATTTTATATACGCTACAGTTGGCACACAGCGGAAATAAAAAATTATAAATAATTTACAACTCTCGTTTGACCAAAGTTTGTTTTTGTTTAGTTAGTTAGTGCGTGGAATTCCATTTTGCAATGTAACATAAATGTATATTGTATTTGTTCTCTTTTTGTGTGTGTGTGTGTGTGAAATTTCTAAATAGTTGAGCTTAACGTGGTGCACGTGCTAAATAGGGCAGTGAAAAGGTGCTAACAACTTTTTGCTGCTAATTGTGTATGCTAGAAATTCTAAACAGCTCTCCTGTAGCTAACAACAAATGCCGAGTGATCATTGCTCATGCATGGCATTACGAAACAATACTGAACTAGAGCAGAAAGCAGTGTGAGAGAGAGAGAGAGAGAGAGAGAGAGAGAGAGAGAGTAGTCTTCCAGTGTTGTGAAACTTACGCAGCGAACGAGTTTTGACTGCTTGCTTCGACCGAGAGTGTGGTAATAATGGTCACTCTGTATGGAGGCAGATGTGGACCTTATAGAGAGGCTGTGCTAGAGACAAGAAGTCCGTTGGGCAAACTCATGGAAGGGAGACAAGAAAATTGTGAGTCACTGCATTGGAGGCCTGATTGAATAATAGAAAATAAAATTGAGACGGAAATGCTTACGGCGGCTACATCAGCATCAGCCCAAGCTCGAATACACATAAATAGAAATATATATAATATGTATATAATATTTGAATAAGTTTTATGCTTCTTTTAATGGCATTCTAATATTTTTTTCTCGTTTTATTTGTATTTAAATATTTTTAATCAATTATTTATATCATTTTTATTCAGTTTATGGTATACAAAAGTGTGTTTTTTTATTTATTTTTTATTTTAAAGTACAGGACACATTATCCTTTTCAACTTAAACATAATCTTTTATATAATAAATAGCGTTTGTTCAGAAAATTAACATGTTTATTTATATAAATACATATATATATATATTTTTTTTTTTGCATTGCATAACATTTTGTATGAACAGATTTCTGATGTAATTAACTTATTATTATTTTATTTTATTTTCTTGTATTAAATATGTATATAACTTAGGTTCTCCGATTCAGTACAGCTAACAAAAAGATACACAAATCGCCAATCTGTTGACAAATTTTATACCATTTTATTGCTTAGCTTATGCTTGAGCCAACTAAATTGGCGTAATGAGTGAAATCGGTAAGCGAATCGGGTTATGGCGCATTACCTGCAGCACTTGTATGTTTCGAATGCCTCGATGGCGTGTGCCAATCTAATGATGCTCGACTTCCAGTAGGTGCTGGTCCAAAATCAAAATAAGAAATACAAACTAGACAAACACAGAGCTGGAGCAGCAGCAGCAGCAGCAGGAGTAGCAGCACAACAACAGGAGGAACAACAAAGTAAACATATGTCAATTTTCCACTCGAGCTGCGATGCAAAGCTGGAGTGAAAAACGTAAGGCAAAAAGTGAACAAAGAAAGAAAATCAACGAAAAATCAGCAAATAAAATAGGAAACAGCGCAAAGCGGAGACCAAAACCAGAAACAGAACAGAACCAGAAGCAGAGCCAAAAAGCGGAGTTGAGAGACCAATGCCCAGGAATGTGCCACTCGCATTTATTTGCTATATGCGAGAGCCCCTCAGACAGTGTGTGGGCAACAGCATGAGTCTGTGTGTGAGTGTGTGTGCGTGTGTTTGTAGATTTTCGTATGTATTTTCATTTTGGCAGCCAACAAAAGTCGATTTTATTGAAAATTTCTACAGCTATTTTGCAACGTTTTCTTTTATGCGATTTTATTTGATTTTTTCTATAATTCGAAAGCATTTTAAGAAGTTGCGTCAGGCGGAGAACACGAACGCTCCTTGATAAATATTGGCTTACCAATATGAAGCCATACATTGGGTAAAAATATATATAAAAATAGATATATACATATGTATATATACATATATATATGTATATGTATAGTAGCATCAGACAGTGACTGGTTCCAGAGTGCCGAGCAAGGACAAGTACGCTGACAAGTGGGCGGATGCTGGGTTCGATTTGACCAAAATTTGGGTCTGAGTTCAGTTGATGCTTTGGTTGGACTCGGTTATTACTGGGTTGACATCGCCATGTCAAAACGGCAAATTGCTGGGAAACATGTAATTTTCATGGTTAGTTACATTTTTATTGTGACATTAAGTGGTTCGAGTTGCTGCTCTGTTTTACGTTTTTTGGTTTTTTGCTGTTGCTTTGTTTCTGGGGCCTACGAATTGATTGGAATGCCCACATGAAAGGCTATTATCTCAGCGATTACGAACATTTTCAGCCGGCTCTGCATGCAATAAACCCCTCTCACCATCAACAGAATGTGTCTGCTGTGAGCACACGCAAGGAAAACAGGAAATTTAAAAAATTGTTTTGGCACGAACCAATTCTTGATACTCTTACCTTTACCCCAAAGAAATTATTGAATTAAAGATCAAATAAAAATTAAATTAATTATGTAAAAATAAATATATAAAGAAATATATATAAAGATTTTATTAATATAGTGATAATAATATTATAAATAATTTTTTATTTTTAAATATAGATAGAGAAACATACAGATAGACAGAGAGCATAATAGAAGAATATTAATTCCTAAGGCGAGAGAGATAAACAAAGTGAGAGAGAGAGCGCAACTGAATATTTGGACAGTTACTAATTTAGTTAATTTATATAACACCTTAAATTTTACATACGCAATAATTTTAAAGAATTTTGCTATAATACTACGATTGATCTTGAGTGAACTGTCAACACTCTGCTTAAATGCAATATGCACTCAAAGTTGAAGGACAACATTGTTAGAGTATACTCTCAGCTAGCTGTTTAGCCGGAAATGTGTGAGTGAGGCAAGTGTTGTCCATTTAACAGGGTAATTCAACACTCCAAACAGTGGACGGAGTGGACGGCCGTAGATTACCCGACTACCCGACTGCCCGACTGCTCGACTCCCTGGCTGGCTGACTGCCTCACTGGCCGGACGGGCCTGACTGGGTTGACCCGGCCTTAGCCCGCCCGGTTGACTAATGGACTGATTGACTGATTGACTAACTGGCTGCAGCGTCATGCAGCTCATTGGCGTCCTGCAATTTCACAGAATCCGAATACATTCATCAAGTCTGAAGCGTTTCGTTGAAGAGTTTGTTTTGCTATTTGGCTCTGTCATGGCGTCTATCCTTGCCATGACTGGACTGCGGATTAGATCAACATTTGTGTTTACTGCGCCGGCTGGCATACCAGCAGTAGCAGCAGCAGGAGCAGCAGGAGGAGCAGCAGCAGTCGCAGTACCAAACACGCGGCGGCAAACGTCAAACAATAAATCGCAGCTCCTTGTGCTTGCCAGCATAATAAGTACGTTAGCTTCTGAGTTTACGTAATCCATTGCCTACACGGTTGCCCATTTGCGATTAACCCGCCCAAAGAGCCACAACACACACACGTATACAAATAGACAGAGAGACGCACACACACACACACACACACAGAGTGAGAGAGGGAAAGCCACAATACATAGACATAGATAGAAAAGCCGCAGCTACAAAGCAGACAGCATCAGGTTAAGTTCACCTTGAAGGCGGGTTAGAAAAGTGAATGAGGCACAGCCACGGCGTAGATGAGGAAGCCTGCCATGAGAGACGTAGCTGAAGCTGTAGCTGGGCGGGGGAGGGGCATGGTCTTTGCTTTGCTGGTATCTTCTGTTCGTTGGCTCTTTGCATTTTATTGTCGAAACGTTGCGCTCATTGTCGTTCCTCTTGTTGTTCGTTGTTGTTCTTATTGTTCTTATTATTATTATTGTTGTTGTTGTTGTTGTTGTTGTTGCCATTGTTGTTTATGTGCGGGTATCAAAACGCTATTATGGCATGACGATGATGACTGTACCTCTTTACCTCCTCGCAGCGGCGACTCCATGCCTCTTTAATTCTATACGTACTTATGCTCACGTACTTGAGCAGAAATACTAGAACTACTTTGAACTACTCGCATACCCTAAAAGGGTTCGTACTAGCTGAATTTTTGAATAGGACACGAAACAGAGATATCAATTTCGTTAGCTAAAGAGCTGCGCATTTCCTAAATATGAAGTTTGTACCTAAAATGAAATGTTTTAATATTCAAAAACAATATTTTAAAACCTTTATATTTGTATTGAACTACGTGAATGTTGTTCAAAAAATATATATACAACTTATAAAATTTAGTAAATTAAATATTAATATATATAATGTAAGTGAAGTCTTTTTTATTGCGACAAGTGCTTTAAGACTTCCCTAATTATTATTACAGGGTATCTTGTCTAAATATCAGTATTGTAGTTGCAAAATAAACAGCAAGTTCTGCTTAGTATTTATCTGCGTGTGCGTGTGTGTGCTTGTGTGTGCTTGTGTGTGTTTGTGTGTGTGTTTCTGGCGCTTGTTAACGCCCTCGTTTTGGCGGCTTTTCGAAAACTTTGCCAGCGCTGCTGTTATTAGGCAAAATTAAAGACTTTTGTCGCCTACACGCTCTGAGGGAATGCACGTACCCAGAAACAAATGGGCTTTGTAAATAAGCAAACAAAGCCTAGCCTCCGATTCCATGGGCTGAGGCAGGCGGTGGGTGGGGGAGGGGCCGTCTGAAGGCATAAGCCTGGACAGCGTGCAAATTATTTTAAGCAAACTTCATTCTTGAGTTTGTACAACTCGTTGCTGCTCGCTTGACACTGTCTGGGCGGGCGGGGCGTTTGGGAGGGGGGGTGTGGCAAAAGGAAGGACGGCATTCAGACCCACGCAGCTCAAGACCGAACAAGTCTGAGCGGGCACAACTCGTTCATTGCTTGTTTTTCAATCATTATTCAGGAAAAGGCTTTTCCAAGGCTTTGGCCTCAAAAAACATTGTATACGAGATGCCCAGATTGTTACTATACATATATATATATATATATACATATAAATTTTGGTGTGTCTGTGTGTGTGTGTGTGTGTGTGTGTGCTGGTGTGTTTGTAGAGTATCGTGTTTTGCACGCTTTTAATTAAAATGGGGGTCTACGATTTTTCACTTCTGCTCGGCTTTGAGCTGTGATTTATGAAACTTGCTTTCATGTTTTATAGTTTTATATATGTATAAATGTAGGTAGATGGGTATAAAACTAAATGCTAAGTAAATGCTAAAAGGTTCAACCAGACACAAACACAGGTCCTTACACACACACACACACACACACACACTTACGCACACTGAAGCAACTGGATCTGCAGTTTTAATTGAAAACAAGTTTAAAGGTCAGTCGAATGCGGTCAAGTGTGAGCAAAGCAACCTGTCCGAAACCTCAAATACAGTACCCTGGGTTCTCATATGCAAGTCATCAGAGCAACGACTGAAATATGAGGAAACCAAAGACACAAAAATATATAAATATATAAGGTATATATATATATATTTAGACAAATGTGTATAGCAATGAGCTCTTATCGGGCGGCACAGCCCCGGTTGGCTTGCGTTTGTGCGTTCGCTTGTACATCATGCGATTAACAAAAATGCCAGCAACTAAGTACACCCCACTACACTAAGCACAATTAATAGCATGTGACCCACCGCCCCATGCAGTGGGGCCATAACAATGCGGCCGTAAGACATTTGCTAATATTGATACATACATAATAAGATTATGGGGCACGTGAATGTTGCCATTTGTTATCACTCATTAAAGGCATGAGAAGGGAGATAGAGCGAACCAGGAGCCAGAACAGTCAGGAGCCAAGAGCAACGGCAGCCAGAGCCCAGTTATGGCACTTAATGACAGACGCCTTAAAGCTATTGCTGTCACACGCTGCGTATGCGTAATGTGCCCAGAGGCTGGCTTTGACAGCACTGAACGCGCAGCTGGGCACTCCCATAAATATGTACACATTGAGTACAGTAATTGCAGCAAATTTCGATCACTTTCCAAGCCAACATAAAACTCAAAAAGTGTTAAGTGCCTGATTTAACATCACACAACATTGCGTACATGCAGTGCGCAGATTGCACTGCTCTGCCAGCTGAGTGGACATCGACATTTAGTCAATTAATAAAAGCGGCCGCTTGATATTTCAATTGAGTTGTTCACCTGTCATGAGCTGTATGTGTGTGTGTGATGGATGGCAGCCAAATCGAATGTCACATAAATCTGTTATTGTGTTTCCGTATTTGTGGACTTGTTAATTAAATTGAATAGCATGGAATTAGGTGCGAGTGCTTTCTGGCTTTTACCACACTGATTGGACCACACACAGGTATTCATATTTTCCAAATGGAAGCCCTTATTCAAAATAGCTTTGCCTATTGCCTTGCTCTAATCAAATATTTTGTGTGCGCTTTAATCCTTTAAGACTCCAAATAACTGTAACTGTTTGTATGTCTTTCAATTTCATATCAAATTGAAAATGAAAATTTGCAATATTCAAGCCCCAAGAGCTGAAGCAATCCATAAGCCATTTTCATGCTGCGCAAAAATTGCAGCAAGAGTACATTTTCAATTTGCGGCAAGAATAACTTGTCTTTTATTTTATTTGATTTTTAAAAATCGTCTATTCTTGGCATACCAATAAAATGCGGTCAGGCTGGCAATAAACTATTTATGGATGACTAGCCTTTAGGTATCCCAATTACCATTAATTGAGTTTCCATGGCAATGTCTGTTTGGTCACTTGTGAAAGCTCTTCACGCACAAATCAATACCGAAAAGCGCATAAATAATGCAGTATTTGCCATTGTCATTCCGAAAATGCTCCGAGATTTCGTCGACGTCATCAGAGAAATATGAAAAATACAAACAAAGCTTTTATTTGTCATTCAATTTGATGAGTGATTTTATAAGAATGAGAATTTTTGTTATTTCATCTTGATTGAAAATGACTTTCGTCATTAGGGCTGAGTGGCGAGGCAGCTTCGATAATTGTTGGTGGACAGGCCTCAGGATATGCGAAGAGGGTAAACGGATGTGAAGACCTTTTGTCATGTTTCTCTTGTCTATGTTGTGCCCTGTATCAATGGCCGTCTCTTGGCCATTATCCATTTAACAATACAGGCCAATTAGAAACCGGTATTGCCTTTTGGCCATGACACCGTATCCGTTTTCCTAGTTGTTGTTGCTGTTGCTGTTTCCTGCTTGTTTCTGTAGCTGCCTTTGGATTTCGTACGGTTGTACTTGCAGCAGCTGATTGCGTTCTGTTTTTTTCTAGTACTGTTTAATTAAAAGTCGTTATGGCTTCGAAGCCATAAAAGTTGTGATTTGAGCCAAGTCAATTGGCTTTTGGGGCGATTGCATTTAGGCACATGAGCATAAAAATTAAACGTTACCCGTTGCAGCTAATGAAGCCCAAACTGAAAGACAATCAACGGCAACGACGTGACAGCCAGCCAGTCAGACAGACGTGGAGTAAGAGAGAGAGAGAGAGAGAGAGAGTGTGTGAGAGAGAGAGGCCGGAGGCATGACAGCAAAGCGTGTGTGTGATGGCTGCTCACTTTAATTTGAAGTGTGCATATGCTGGCCATTATTCCAGCATTATGATGCTTCACTTTGTCGCTTCCACACCCAAGCACACACACTCACACACACAGCTGCCGCATACTCCGCCTGGCCTTAGCTTTATGCATGCCACATGCCTAAGGCAGAGTCACAGAATTCAGCATCATCCGCACATTGCACACATGCCGCGCGTCTGTTCTATTTGTACAGAGGCATGGTGGGATCGCATGGCCGGACGGACAGGCGCACAGTCGTAAGCCCAACATCTATTTTACATTTCCACATCATTTGTTCTAGCCATGAATTGAATGTATTATACAGCAGCAGCACCATAGGTGGTCGCACAACAGACGCATTCGCATTCGCATTCCCATTCAGATTCACATTGAGCCCAGCAGTTGGCTGACCATTCCGAGCTACTCGTCTGTTTGTCTGTGAGTCCGTGAGTCTGTGAGCAGCGAGCCACATGCGTATGTGATGTAGCGCATAATGATAACGTGGCTCGAATGTTATCCCGAAAAGGGAGCATCATTTAACCCCCACACACAAGCACACAGGACACACACACATACCCACACATTGTCAATGCCACGCCCAATAAGCGTGCGGCATGCTAACCGACTTTTATTGGCATATGATTATGGGCTCCCATTTTTTATGCCCTACTCTTAACAGTCGCTAAGTGCAGCGCCGCAGAAGAGACTCAACGAGAGAGAGAGAGACCCCGAGCAGGAGAGCATCAGAGTTGCACATAAAAGTTATATAAACACAACATAAAATAAATTGAAATATTTACAAGCGAGCTTGTAAATGTTCTCACAATGTTATATGGGCACACGAGAGCATCTCCTTTGTCATTTGAATGCGACCCACACTCGACGGCAGACAACAATGGAGCGTGCATATATAAAATGCTCCAAAGCCCAGCTATCAATTCATCAATTTCACTAACAACAACCGAAGACCACTTCATATCTGACCACAACAAATGTGTTCCGGCAAACGATTTCTCCTGCATAGAATAACATGGAGATAACGAATGTGCTCGAATTAGATATAAAGACCGATATTTGCCAAGCTCTGATAATATTGTGATAGGAAATCGTGCTACAAAAATATTGATAAAGCTGAACGCAAATACTCGAAACCTAAATTCGTATTAGAAGAGCTTGCTCATCTTATTTTTGTATTTTTGCATTCAAATCAGACTAAATAAAAGGCTATTCAACTCACAATTCTAGTCTGTCTCGAATGTTGTTTAATTCTTTGTCTAATATTGTGGCAGAATTGTATGTATTGGCTGTCAGTGCAACACATATAACAACGATATAAGTTGAGCTTACTAAATCTGAGGGCATTTAATACTTTTATACGCTTCCGTATAAATGCATTCCAAGTCCACGATGGACAGACAAATAAAATTGCCCATAAAAATTTCATTGCCTACTTTTGTGCGCCGCAATAATTTTACTGCTTGCTTGTAAGCAGGGTGGGTAATTAAGCAAGCAGTTCCAATTGCTAAACAACAATTCAATGCATACGCGAAGACGGAATACAGACATTACCCAGATGGTAAACTAGCTCTAACCGTATATTGCACCTTTAGCAACTCGTTCGTTTGACACGCAATCATTAGGGATCCATTTCAAGAGCCAACCCGCCCCGCTTGCCGGGGTGGCCAATTAAAACATTATTAAAGGCTTACGTGTTTGATTGCCTTAGCGCCCAGCTAAAAACAATCTAAATGCTAATTTATTTACCTCAGTGGCAGATTTTTTAATAGCATTTATATATTTTTTATGGGCTGTAGATAAAATTACACTTGTATTTTGTTAGACATGGGGCATAAAGCCGCCATTAACAGAGGCCCATTTACTAAACGCTTTGCTGCCCTGGCACAAACAATGATTCCCGTAACTGATGTGTCTACAAGAGTGTGTTCGTGCTTGTGGCCATGGCTGTGTGTGTGCGTGTCCTACTTGTCTCCATATCAGTCGCTATTAATGTCAACCGCCCGCTGGCTTCGCTCACCGGCTGAACTTAACTGGTCCTTTAGCCCACGTTGGGTTACCTTTACTTTATGAATTTATGGCTTCGTAGTTGCTTTACCAGTTAAGCTGCCTCCAAGTAGGCTGAGTTGACGGCTCTGCTCCTGGGGCTGCGTCACTATTTGCGGTCGGAAAGTCTGTGTAACAGCGATGAGAGCGAAGCATTTACAGTTCATACAATATTCCTAAGCATACAGCTTGACGCAGTGCTTTCTCTCTATGCATATGTGTATGTGTGTGTGTGTGCCTGTGTGTGTGTAGAATGTGCATGTACATACTTGGCGCTAACTTTTGGCGGCCTACAGGATGCCAACTTTGAACTTCGACGTTGTCGCTGCTGCTTGGCCTCTGTTTACATTGTTCCAAAGCTAAATGTCATTATAGCCGGGAATTGCCCAGCACCACCCTGCGCCGCCCTGACCCACTCTAGTGGCTGCTTTTGCTACTGGCAAAGGGAAGAAGCTTGTTTGCTTGCATGCATGTCGCCTGTGTACACACATCTATCTATGGCTCTGTGTTTGTGTGTGTAACAGTGCGTATGCGTGATGCGCATAAAATGTCATGCGAAAATAAAAGCCCCACGCACGCACACTCGCACACACATAGCACAGCTCACACACATTCAGACAATTCATTTGTGTGCCCAGCAGTCGCCCCTCTAGATTTTTGCTGTCTGATTTCAGCATGTCCTTCGTGCTATGCGCGCTACCCCTTTCTGGCACTCGGGCGCAACGTCCTGGCAAAGAGAAGGCGTTGTCACTTTATCTTAATGTGTTGCCACCTACAACTCGGTGGCATCGCCTCTCGCCTGCTATCTGGCTGTGGGGTGTTGGTGTGCTTGGCAGCTCAATGGCTCCCTGCGGTAGCATAATATCATCATTTATTGATCCGATTTATGTGACAAGCGAAAACTATGCGCTCGCCTCTATATTGGGCGGCCAACATGTTGATAGCTGGCGGGAATTTAAAAAGCACATTTATCGCGCACAAATTAGCGAAGAAATGCGTAAGGCCACCAGCTTAAAGGAGCTCGACTGGCAGCGGAGCTGTCAATTGAATTTATTTAAGAAATGCGCTGCGCTTTGAATTTAAAGCAGTTTGAATAGCTGCGGAACTGTCAATAAATCATCTTGCAATGATGGGCCTAGGCTTTGGCTACTCTTGGCTCTTGTTGCCCCAATCACATGCATAATTTATATGTTAATAAATATCTATTTTGCTTTTGCGGTTTTTGCCAACGTATAAATTACAAATTGTATGCCCGGCCGCACGGACGGACAGACGGCCGCTTCTACGCAGTGGGAGCTTTAATTTACTGACTTTCGGGCAATCAGCTGCCAGACGGTCAGAGGTAGTCGGCTTTGGCTTGTAACAGACCAAGCTCAGTTGGCCAGTTAAGTGCAAAGCAAGCTCTGCAAACGGCAGGCACAGTCATGCCCGCTGCCCCGCTGCTTTCCCGGCCTCCTTTGCCTGCTCCACCGCAGCTGTGGATGTACCTACCAATCGTGGCGTACGTGTAGCGGATGCGCTCATAAATCAATGCTGAAATCAAATAGTACTCGTCGTTTTCTACATATACATATATGTATATATGTAGGCTCCACACTTGGAGACGGGGCCAACCGGATGCCTGGGAAATGGTCAGCCGACGCCACCGGGCTAGCTTGCTGAGTGTGACCCCGCCTAAGGCATTCCTGCCGACTGCCGCCTCCTGCCTGCCAGTGTTCAGCTTGTTTGACATGGGGCTCCAAGCAACGGCCAGCTCTAAAGTACACATGTATGGGGCCATCGGAATTAAAAGTAAGCTTGCATCCTTCGTTTTGGGATCAACCTTTTTCACGCACACCTAACAAAGTTTCACTTATTTGGAAAAAATAAATAAATAAAGAAGTGGCAATAAGGCGTAGAAAATAAAGTCAGTCACTTAAGACGCTGCTGAGGCATTGTTGGCCAACACCAATACAAAAACGATTGATATAGCAAATTTCCCAAGATATTTTTAGCGTACACAAATTCGCCCTTTGACCTGTGACCTCTGCGTACTGCTGTAATGTGCTTCATATTCTCGGATATACATACATACATATTTTTCACGAAAAGGCAAGCTCTCGCAAATTTAATTTGCTGACTTTCATATTTTGTTGTTGTTATAATTCTCTGTTCGCTGTTGCGTCAATTTTTTGCAGTATCAAATGAAAATTGGAAATTTCTTGGAAAAGTATCGAGTGACTTACAAATGAAAACTCGGCTTGATATGCATATTCGCCTTAAAAGCCGTGTACATTTTTTATTAGATCGACCCGAAACGGATTTCGTTTTATTCATCTGTTTGACATTTCGACAACTGTTTAATTCAAATAAACCTGCTAAGGAAGTGGGTTGAGTTCCGTAGCTCAAAAGGCACGTTCGGAGAATTGCAAGCTTTTAAATACAATTAGGCACAAAAAGTATTTATTTAAAGTAAACAAGCAAAACAAGAAATTAATAAAATAAATAAATAATATATGTATATAGTTAAGGGAGAATTAATTTTATTTAGTAAGGAAAATAAAAATTTCTAGAAATAAAGAGATTTTCATAAACAACATCTCAGCCAATATTTTGTTTTAATAAATTTATTAAATAATATATTTTCAGTATGAAGAGTCATGTTTCAAGTAAACTTTGTCGAAAAGTTCTGTAGGCTGTTACTGATTCAGCAACTTTTTTGTTCTGACTGCATTTTTAATATATTTTATATATGTATATACGTCTATATTTATACATATTTAAATATACATAAAAAGAGCATGTACCTCGTGCTGTTGCCTCAAAAGGGGCAAAAATCAGATTGAATACCTGCGAAACTCTTTTGGGCGTAACCCTAACAACAATTTCTGGCCCATCAACAGCTGCGGGCCCACAAACGAGCTGTTAATGCAGTATCTGACAAAATTTTATAACTCACAACACACACACACGCAGGCAGACACACCGAATGCCCCGCCCCTAATGCCTTGAACGCCAATTAAGTAATCAGGTTGTTGGCTTACCAATTTTGCATGAAATTCTCTTATCAGCTCATTTTTTCTTTAGACAGAAGCCAATGCCGCCATCAACATGGCTCTTAGCCTAGGCTTTCGGGCTGTTTCAGGGCAAAGTTTTACGTGTCTTAGCCGTGTCCTTTGGCGATGTCGTCAATTTCTACTCTCACAGCGGGGTTAAGTGCCTGGGGCCAAGTTTTTAAGGGCCTATTCAATTTCTACGCTTGATTAAATAATGTGCCATGTTGTTAGCTGTTGTTGTTGTTGTTGACGTTGGCAGACGCTTTTAGCGTTTGAGACCTCGACTAGGACAATTTCCATGTACACACACCCACACACGCGCACACACTCTCTGCTCAGATTATGTTTATTTTGGGTCTATGTGCGTATGACAGACGGCAGACCATCAAAATGGAAAATGTTTTGCTTGATGAGCTGTGAAAAAAAAGGAAAAACTTCAAAAAAAAAAAGGAAAGTAAATGGAAGAAGCAGCGGCAGAGGCAGAGGCAGTGGCAACTACAGCACTGGCCAAATTATATATGCGACAGCAGAGAGCAGCAACTGTGAATGCGGATATGGCCATGGCCCGAACAAGTACTTTCTTTTTTTTTCTGCCTATAAATGTCGCACTCATTTTCAATTCGAACTACACTCAATTCTATTTATTTGCATACATGAGCAAGAGCGCAGATGTGGCTCAGCACTCTTTTCATGCCTCACCCAAGTATATATATGTATATCTATTTCAATTTATATATGTATGTGTACTAGTATGTGTGTGTGTGTGCATTGGTATACAGTCGTTTGTGTGCATTTATTCATGCTGCTGTTCATTATTTTAATTTTCTAACGCATAATTGAATGCAGCCAGCAACATGTTGCCAACGTCTTCAGCCGCAACATGTTGCTAGCCATCTCTCACCGACGCTGGCTCTCTCTCTCTCTGTCGTTCACTGGTCGTGTTCGGCTCTGCGGCGTGTCGCTCTTGCGCTCTTGTGCTCTTAGTGTTTAGCGCGGTCCTTCGGTGCACCGACTACGGGTTAACATGGAACTCTGTCACCGAGTCAGTGGGTCAGAGCCGAATGCGGCGTATAGGTTATATGACGTAGCTACCCACTCGACTGCAGCTCATTGAAACTTTTGCAGCTCATTGAAATTAAAGCTGGTTAATTAGCAGGTGGCAAATTGTAAATTGCTTACAAATTGCTGCCATCCAGCTGAGAGTCGATGTCTATGACAAAACAAAAGGCGCACAGAGGCGCCAAGGCAGCCACCAGAAGAGCGAAATGACAGGGCCGACGGTAATTGGACGGGTCAGTGGATCAGGTTCAGGCTAAATGTTTGTCTTGTTTTTGCTAATTTTTGCTCCACAATAGCTGCTCACATGTTTTGGCTTTGGCCGTGCGCTTGCAATAACAATAACACGTCAACAGGGTCAGGCGCACAGCAGCGGCAACAACAACAATGGCCATTGCAGCGAGCCAAATGTAAACAAAACTCATGTAAATCACGCATACGCAGCGTTGCACGCGCACAATAACAACGCAAAAAGGGAGGGTGGGGGGCTCAAGTGGTCTCTCTTACAGCAGCATTCAATTGAAGCGGCTGACAAGCGTCTAACTGGAGCACTTGCCGCATAATTCTAAGCACATTAAACCTACTCACATCCGAGCTGATGAAAGGTACAATGGCTCTACTTTACAGGATGCAGCCCAGAGTCCTGACACAGTCACTGGTTAAGCTCCTGCTGTGTGAAAACCCGTTTCCAGTCGAGTGAAATCGGAATATCCATTTTGGCAACAGTACAAAAACGGCATTTCGGCTATCATTGAGCTCGTATGAAAAAATATCACTGACTGTGCTAATTGTTATTGCATCAAGTTGATATGCACGTTCCATGGGCACTCTCCTTTGTAAACACATTTTTTGCGGTCATTTCAAACAAAGCGACGAGCTGTATGGCATGCATTGTTGTTTGTCCAATCAATATGCACCTGATATTTACAATTAGTTTATTTCAATACTATTTATTTAAAGTGTTTTTAAGTTACGTCAACAATTTAGGATAAACAATTCAACTGAATTGTGTAACTGTAGAGCATGCCAATTAAGCTTACGCGGCTTACTGTTATTAATTTATAATATGTATCTATAATGGGTGAATAAAATATCTACTGCGTTTATTTTTACAGCATGTTTATTTTTATTTTTGTATGTATTAACGGTTTTTGTGTTCAAATGATTTAAATATTTACATATAAATCATGCATGTGCGAACTTTGCATATTATCTAAAAGAATAAAAAAAAGTAAAATAAATTAAGTTCATATCTTGCTGTCGCGAGCCCAATTCCGATCGGTTCATTGCATATGCGACAGTTGAAAGAACTAAATGTCATATTAAAATGCTCAATAAAGGCAAATGTCCCGCAAATGCAAATGCAAATGATGTGAATCGGTTCTGAAAAAATAAAAGTCACAAACCATAAAGCCGGACGAATAAAAAAGGGGCCAAAAATCCTAAAAATGTGAAGAGCAAAAAAAAAAAAAATATCAAGTAGGAAAGTTCTAGTCGAGACTGCTCGACTTTGAAATCCCCTGAAGCCTTCCAGGGAATCATATTTCAATAATTCTTCTATGCCAAAGACTGAATGATGATATATAAATGCTATGAGACTGCATGACAGAAACTGAACGATATAACACTCGATCGATGGTACATCTGGGAATCTTGTGGAAATATTGATCATATCTGTTTGCGGAATAGGAGCCGTAGCCTTATGAATACATATATATTAGTGATAATGAAACTCGTTTAGTGAGTGTGACAAACTCAACTTGAAACTTAAGTTAAAGCAGCAGCATGGCAAAAGCTGAATGCTATGAGAATCGGTGTACCGTATATGAATGCTAAAATATTGATTAATATTGGTCATTAAGGAATGAAGTTCCACTCTTTCAGTGAAACAAAACTAAACTATGCTATGGAATTTGAGTTAGGGCACCTGCATGACAGAAGCTGAATGCTATGACACTTAATTAAGGTGCATCAATGCCAAAGACAGAACCTTTTGGAGTTATCCATCATTATTGATCATATGTTTGTTCGTTCAGGAAAATATCATAAATACCATGAATTAACTGTTAGCCAACTCTTCAGTGAATATGACAAAAAAAACTTAAAACTTGAGTGAGTGCCGCTGCCTGACAAAAGCTGAATGTTACGAAACTCAATAATAGATGCATACATAAATCTTGTGGAAATATTGATCATAATTTGCTCGTTCAGGAACTAAGCATAGATCCATGAATACCATAAATACCGTGAATAAACTGTTAGCCAACTCTTCAGATTATGAAAATTGAAACTTGAGTTAGGGCAGCTGCATGACAAAAGCTGAATGCTACAAGACTCTATGTAAGGTACATCAATGCCAAAGACCAAAATCATATGAAACTTGTGGAAAAATTGATCCTCATCGCTCACGAAATAGAAACCATAATCATATGATTCTCAGAAATATAAATACCCTGCGCTTAGGTCTATTAGCGAGTATATAACAGAAGCCAAAAGTGATGAGACTGCATGACAGAAGCTGAATGATATGACACTGGCATATCCATTCAACCTCTGTGTATGCCAAGTCGACTCAGCTCGTTCAAGCCTGATAAAGAATATATATACTCAATGGGGTCTGCCACGCCTCCTTCTGCCTGTTACATACATTGCAACAAAACCGCTATACCCTTATTTCCCATTTTCAATGGGTTCCGGGTATAAAAACAGCGAAGAATATTACGAAAAATCAATACAAAAATTTAGATAGGTTTGCCATGCGAAATAGACGAGTTTTCCGAGTAAGCGGAGCTATTCGATTCACATAGCTAAGTAAGTTATATGTACGATGTATGAGATATGCAATGAAAAACACTCTTCATCCGCATAAATGTGTATCGTAATACTCACACACACACACAGAGAGAGAGACTGATTAGGTGCAATTGATGACATCTAACGGACTTTGCTTATAGAATTTCTGCAGTTTTTTTTCGTATTCTGTGTGGAATGCTAATAAGATTCTGCTTCAATTCATAACGAATCGTTTTTGTTCCCTGTTCAATATGCGGTCGAATAAGCTAATTATTGCTGAGCAGCTCCGCTCCATCTCTTAATCACATGCACTTAATCATATGCATATGTAGAGCCACCTGCGATTAAAGCAGCCCTCTGCACACTTTGCATATTGGCAGTAAGTATTTACGTGCACACTTCTTCCGCTGGCAGCTGTCATGCACCGCGTCGCACTTTAACAATACTTTACTCTATAGTATGTAAATAAACAGAACACTCCATAAATTCAATTCCATATGCTGCCTTTGCCGAGAGGGAGCTCGCCTCAAGCACTAAGCCCGCACGCCGTGTGTGAAAATTGAAGTGGGTTTTGGCTGGGTTTCATTTGTGCAGCACTTCTTGGTCTCTCTCTCCTCTCTCCCACTCTTTCACACTCACTGCCTCAGCTCTGCTCCATTGTGTATGTGTTGCACTTTTGCCAGTCGAAATTTCATACAAATTTCATACATTTCTTTTGAGATTGCCTGTGTCGCGCCCATTAACCGCCAAGTGTGCGCAATTACAGGCAAGCCACGTGGCACGAGCACGACCCGGGAGTCCAAGCTGGCAAAAAAGAAATAAAGGAATGCGAAAGGAAAGGACGCAAGTCGCAGGAAGCCGCCCGGTTCGCGCTTTACAGCTGATTTGCATTTTTGGGGCAGGCACTGCAGGTGGCAGCCGTCGTCGCATAAGAGCTCGGCTCTTTGTTGTTCTTGCCATTGTTGTAGCAGCTTGACTCGGAGCTCAGCTTACAGCTGGCAGCATTTGCCTTATGGCCACTGGGCGTGGCACACTTGTGGCATCCGCTCGCTGGCGCCCCTAGCTGCTGGTCCTGTCACATTTCCTTTATGCTCGAACCGTCTGTTGAGTGTTTCGCTTAATGCAGGTAAACGAGTTTTTTATGTTCCCAGCCAAAGGGCACTGCCGAGAGGGGGGCGTGACCGCTGCCACCACCACCCACTCGCTGCTTACTTAATGAGACATTTTGCACATAAAAAGCAAGTGCTGCAAAGGAAAACCGAAGAAAACTGACAGCAAGTGCAGTTTATTGTATTGACGGATACTTCAATTGGCCAACAGACAGCGCCAGCCATAAATCAGCCGCGTGTGTGTGTGTATGAGAGAAGGTATTAAAATTAACCAACTAGCAGCTCAATAAACATTATCTTGAATACACTGTAGCCTGGCAGAGCAAAGCCACAGACTGTTGCTGCTGCTGTTGCTGCTGCTGTTGCTGCTGTTGCTGTTGTTGCTGCGGAGTCTGCCAAGACGACACTGACAGCATGTGATGAATTGTGCACACGTTCCAAGCCAAATGGAGGCTGAGACTGATGGTTATGCTGCTGTTCATGTGGGCTATCACACAGACACATATACTCAGACACACACACACAAATAAACACCTAACCCGCAGTCCAATCGAGCTGCTGTTGCTAGTGCTGCAAAGCCTTTTTGATGCAGCAACCATAACTCATCGAGCCAAAACACTTGCCGCCTGAGATAAAAACTATCATTTGCCAAAGCTGACTGTAAAGATGGCCAGTGTTAAAGCCAGGTGATCCCATCCACCTGAGCCCCGCCCGCCCCTCTCTCTCTCTCTCTCTCTCTCTCTGTGCTCCGTTTCGTATGTCCTGCCTGCCAAATGGCATTTCACACGTTTTTATCGCACACGAAAACAAACAAAACATGAACGAATTTTATTATCTACGGGCTGTCGAATACTTAATGCTCTTGGGTATATGCTCCTATGTTTCTCGCCTGAAGCTGTGGATTACTACACATTTTATTATCTGATTCCAGTCTAGTTGACATGCTAATGAAAATTGCATACATTATTGAGCTGAGATTTGCCTTGTCATGAATTGAATTGGCAGAAGTCAGGAAATAATTTTTATGTTGCAAACGTAAGCGAAAATTAAAACTTATTAAGCTTATTTTTGAATATTTTTTAAGTTGATAGATCGATAAAACTTTATTTATATATTTTTATAAAAACCGTTTAGCATAGTAATAATATAATATAATATTTAATGCATCAGAAACTGCATTTAACGATCTTGAAACTATATTCCTTCACAGAGCAATCAAAAGTTGAGAAGTTTCCCATCCATCTTATATAGATTATACATACGAAGTGGTTGCCTCTTATCAAGACTCTTAGTTAGGGTATATTAAGGCAGAGTCATTTATTTTGTTGCTGCTGCTGCTGCTGCTGCGCTTGATGACGCTACTGATGACTAGATGACTTGATGACTTGCCGACTGGACGACTAGGCAGCCTGCGACTCCTGACTGGCTCCTCCTTTTGCTTTGAACCCTGACTTTGTCGGGTCAGTGTGACGCCATTGATGACACGCACGCGGCGCTGTTGTCTTTGGCCTGTCAACTCGAGCTGTATGTGTAGAACCCACAGAGAGCACCACCCGCACACAGCTTCTCTAAAGAACCTATGCGTAGAGTTTTGCATATGTTGTTGGCCATTTGTTTATTGTTCCGAGGCGAGCAAAGAAGAAGGCAATGGCAGCGACATTGTGGCGCAAATTATTCATGAAGCGAATGAGCTCAACAAATCCGTTTCGCTCTCCCCCGACTCCGCTCACCACTTACAGCTGCCAGCCTCGGGCAGCCCTTTCTTAAGAGGTTGCACCCCCGCCGCCCGCACCGGGACCCAGTCAAGTGGCCTAATACATATTTTTGGCAAGCCAAAGTGGCTTTAACCCCAACCTTCTAAAAGCCCGTAGCCAGAATTTCTCTTTCACTCTTTTCGTCTGTTTAGTTTCTTTTGTTTTTTTTTTGTTTTTTTGTTTTTTGGCATGTTTTGCATATTTGCGTGGGCGTACCGCAGCCCCTGGCACCCTCCTAAGGACTATTGTTGTTGGCTGCCGGAAAATTGTGCGCCAGTTAAATCGTATTAACTTTTACCGCCAACTGGCTGAAGTATATTAAGAATATATTGAGCCGCTTAAAATACAAGTCTATTCCAATCTGGGCCTGCTCCTCCTTGGCCCTGCTACTTTTGGCAACGATTCAAATAATAAGAAGAAGCAGCAGCAACGGCACGAAGAAAATTGCATTCACATGCAACGTTTGGCGTAGATTTGCGCATGCAGCCCCTCAGCCTCAGCTCCGGCTGTGCCCAGATATGTTGTACGGCAATCCAGGAGCAGGATATAGGGACACCGAGGATCCGACACATGCATCCAAGTGGGTTTAAACTGCAATTTATCTAGGCAGCCCGAGGCGTGGGCGGGGCGGGGCGGCAGGAGCAAGACAGGACGTCGCATAAGGATAAGCATAAGTTTGCACACCATTTTCTGCGCTTTGAGCTGCGACTCGAGCTGAGACAGAGGCTGGGGCGGTACGACTATATATATATGTATAACTGGGGCAAATAGGGAAATATACAATGTACATATGCATACACACATACATATATATGGACATATACGAATACTTTGCATCTGTGCTGCGCGGCTTTGAATCTATTATTCATATGGGGAGCCATGTGTCATATGGCCAAGCCCTGACTCATATATAAATATATACATATACATATACGTATATCAATAGAACTAATTGTTGTGCTAGTGTAACATATGTCTGCCGCCCTCTTTCTCAAACTCTTTCAACATAAATGTGCATGTGTGTGTGTGTGTATGGCATGTGTATTTAGCCACATTCCCCAGGGTAGGGGGGCGTAGACATCAATGCCGAGTGAAACATTTATGTGTAAATTGTTGGATTAGACGATTATCCCCCCAAGGGCTGGGCACCGCAAAGAGAGGGCTTATGGCTCCACAGTTCAAAAAGTTCAAAGAAAGCTCCAAGGCAGCCAGATGTTCAATTGATTGCTGGCTTAATGCCTTACTAGGCGCTAAGCTGCTGCTAAGCCTTAAAGCGTGAGCACAGCAAACGCTGCCTCATGCCCCAATTAGGCTGTCAGCAGTTGATTTAAGTCGTGAGAATTACTGAGAAGGGTTAACGGGCCAGGTGTTTGAACAGCGTTTGGAAAGTGCTTATTGATGGCATCAGCATGAATTGAGAATCGCCTAGAAAGGCTTATAGCTTAACAAGATTGACTCGTAGCTTAATGACTTTAAAGTAAAACAACTAAAACAATGCATTGAAATAATTTGTGATAAAAGATAAGTTGAGATTGAGCAACAAGAAGAAAGAATCTATAAGAAAGGTTGATAGCTTGATGATGGTTTGGAAAATAATTATCAAATTCGAAGATATGAATTGGGATTCAATAGCAGGAGTTTAGAATCACCTAGAAAGTACTCTTGGGAATAAAATAAGACTCAAAGCTTGCTTGATTTTGAAAATTAGTCTGTTACTATAAGACAGATTAAGATCAAGACTTGAGAATCGCTGAGAAGAGTGCATAGCAGTACAGCTTTCAAACTGTTGTATAATTTTAAAAATATATATAAAAAAAATAGAGCATAACTGAAATTTAATTTACAGGAATATAAATTTTAATTTATCATTTTAACATAAACTCAAAGCTCAAAAGGTTAAACAAATTTCATGAACAACGAGACGAACGCGAAAAGCTGTTAATGAGATTAAAAATGTAGGGAAAACAAAAGCTAAGCACAAATTGCTTTAAGATTGAGAGTAGTCAATAAACTTGAGACATGTCAAGTTAATGAGTTTGCGCGATGCCAGAGTAAACAAATAGCTTTTTAAAATGGCGAAAATTCAGTGGGAAAAAATTGTAATAATAATAATGATATTCAAGGTCCTTTCGCGTGGGCAACTGGAAAACTTTGAGCACACCCCAGAGACCAATTAAGCAGCACCAGAAGCGACTGGAATACTTAACGGAGACTTTAAATTAAGCTTTGCCACAGCGGAAAGGACAACGCGAGCTGAAGTAACCTTTGTGTAAATGTGTGTGTGTGTGTGTGTGTGTGTGTGTGTATGGAGTGCAGCCTCACATGTTAATCAAATATTCGGCAATCAATGGAGCTAATTATGCTTGTTATTGTAGTTATTCAGCTGGTGCACGTATTTACGCAGAATGTTTAAGTACTCCCCGGTTGGATTCCGTGTGTAAACAGGCTGGCAAACAAGTTCCGTTTGGCCCAAGCACCCTGCGGTGCCAAGGCTGTTGCCAGTGTTGGGCAACAGCAAAGTATATTGTATATACATGGCAAAACATGCGTAAATTAATTTAATGTTCCTTATAAATATGTAAGTCGACCTAAGCTCAATAAATTCTTTCTGTTTTCTACCCTGGAAACAAGGCAAACAATTGGAGGGGTCCTCTGGCTGCATTGATGTGTGAAATAAGTTTTAAAATTAACCTAGGCCATAGAACTCAGCGATGGTCAATTATACTTGGCTATGATTGCAGCAACTCTAATAAACCCCTTGATTAATGGGCTTGGTAAAGTCTTTTAATGACCAGCCGATCGATAATGCGTAGCTCAAACTATTTATATAGCAAGTCCATCAATGTAGTTAGGCATTTCCCAGTCTATGCACAGAACAGCCTAATTTAGGTATCTCGCAGTCTGGCACTCTCCATGAGCAGCGACTTATTTGATTCTATTTCGTTTATTGTTTGTGAGCCACGTGGCCGCTAGCAAAGTTCTAGTCCCTGTTGTGCCCGAGCCCCCCAGTGCCCCTCATCTGCTTCCTTTTCAGTTGCTGCTGCTGCTGCTGCTGCTTCTGTTTCTGCTGTTGTTGTCGACAAAGTTTGCTTTAGAATTTTTGAGCCCCAAACTAATTGCTGCAAATTACAAATGATAATAGCCACAACACATGCTCAAGGTTATGTGCCAGACCATTTATTTTATTTTCAACATAAGCACAGCAGCAGGAGGCCGCGACAGGCACGGGGGCTCCTCTTGGACTCCGTTCTGCCCCCATGCGTCCAGTCAGCGAGGCGCCTCTAAAGCACTGTAAGAATTATTGGCTATTTATCAAGCGACGCGTTGGCGGCCATTGCTGCCAGTGGCCTCCACGTAACGAGTCCTGCTGCTGCTGCTCCCTCTAAGTGTTGACTTTGTGTGGCCCGCTAATTAAATATACATATGTAGGTATAACTGTACATATGTACGGAGCGTGGACACGGCCGGCGGGCGTCATTAAAGGCGCGTTAATTGCGCTCAATTAATGACATCAGGTTAAACGTTAAGTGAAATTAAACAGACGCCTGGGAGTGACCCAGCCGACTTTACCATGTATATAAATAAAAAATACTTTTTCCTCTTCTTTTCGTTTTCGTTTTTGTATTTTTTGTTTTTCCCTGGTCTGGCATTTACAATAAATCTTAGGTAGGAAAAAAAAAAAGGGTACTTAAACTTCAACTGACTGCGACAAGCTCCAGGCAACGATTCAGTGTCCGAATTCAACTGCTCTCTGGAGCATTTAGCAGCACTGCCAGAGGACACACACACACACACACGCACACACACTCGCACACTCAGGCATAGATTCGCTCGGCTTGTTTCGCTCAACGGGCATTTACAATTTATTTGGCTAATTAAAATATGTTGCATGCTAATGGAGCATTGTCAGTGGCTGCCACAAATGCTTGCCACTTGGCCAAGTGCGAATAGCCAGACCAGCATCCGGCTTCACATCAACGTTGTTTCTGCTACTCCTGCTGCTGCTTCCACTGCTTCTGCTGCTCGTGCCTCTACTGCACCTACATCAAAGTTAACGAGCCGGAAGTGCTGCACATTTTTGGGCTTGGACTCTGCTGCCTGCATCTAGTTGATAAAAGCTATTAAAGTCGGGTGATTAAAGCGTCTAGAGAACAAAAGCCAGCCGAAGCGAGAATATTACTGAGCTGCCCCCGAGCATGCGCCTCTACTGACAACGTCTAAAAACAGTCGACGAGCCAAATTTGCTAACGTCATAATTGCAAATTGCAATTCAAGTGTTTTTTGTGGTTCCGCCTGAAGCTGTAGTGGAGCGAAAGCAAATTTGTCGAAAACAGTTCTCGGAACAAACATTGATTATATTCTGCGACCCCTCCTAAGAAAAGTGAGGCATTGAAATTCGCAATTGATTTTGATTTATAAGCATGTTCTATTAGGCAAATTATTATTTGTGGTATACAAGACTAATGATATTCATGTTCACATATAAATCCCACTATCTTGAAATGGACTTATCTTCTCTTGATAATAATGTACAATATAATATATTAGAATAATGCTTATCATTAATATATGTACCTGATTGTGATTAGGTGAAATGTTCTCCAAGGTAACTTGAAGAGTATTTGATACTCAAGTTCCCTTATAAATAGTACTATCTTGAAACTGACTTATCTCACCACAACTTTATATATATATATTAGAATATATATATGTAAATTGTGTTTTCCATATCTCAGTCATTGCCTGCTCCACTCACTACATCAACTAGCTATAAATAATAGCATCTGCTAAAATTTCAGTGGGGAGAACAATTCCACGCGTTCGCGATAAGCGAGAAAAACTCTCGACTCTCAAACGATTGCTTATCATAATATGTCGAGTCATCAGGCAGCTTTCCCTCCGTCACAAAATATGCAGAAAGCAGTAAAGTGCGAACCGAACATCCGGCCTGGTCGACCGACCCGCCGCACCCAGAGAAGAAGAGCCACCGAAAAAAAAAATAATAATAACAAACAAATTTGACTTTTGAGCAGAAAAACTTAAGAGTACTTTAAGAGTTTACGGCTCTGCAACATGAAACTGACGCATTATTCTACGACTTTGACGGGTGAGCTTTTAAAAAAAAAAAGAAATATTTTTTTTTATTTATGCATATAATGTGCGCAAGACTTTTAAACTCGCTCAACTCATGCAGTAAACCATGAAATGTACACAAGATAAGCTGCACTTATGAATGAGCTATATATATCATATACATATATATATGCATATATGTTTATAAGAGACGTATTTAACGAGCTAACAAGTTTTATTTTGAATATAAAATCTCCGAGAATCAAGGGAATATATCGTGAATCATTTTAGCTTTTCACAATTTGCATGCATGGGAAATAATTCAATTCGAATTGATTCCAGTTGCAGCTGTAAGTCTGCTTAAGCGATTCTCTAGCTCCTGATTTGAAGTCAATTCAATTAAGAGCCATAATGCATAATGCTAAACGCTTTCCAGTTGGATTTCTAATGACACTGACTGGCATTAAATAGAAAACTTGTACAAAGAACATCCCACTGGGCGCCGACACTTGCGAGTGCCAAGTGCCCATTAGGCGGGTCGACGAATGGGTGTAGTGCGTTTTCTTGACAGGTTCGTGAGGGCAAACTAAACGTTTTGGCCAGCTCGTTGAGAGGCGATGGCTAACGGGCAAAGTAAACCGCTAAGCTTCATTTACGGCCATTCCCTGGATTCATTAATTACGAAATCACATCGAGCGAGAGCATCCGATCACATCATCCAAAATGGCTCAGACAGGGCAGGCGCGCAGTGCCAAATGGAACGAGAGGCGATGGCTTTTAAATGCAGAAGACATCGCCAGAAGAGTAAATAAGGGAGGAGCAGAGCAGAGCAGAGCAGAGCAGAGCGGAGTGGAGCCGAGTGGAGCAGCGAGTCCATCAGCCAATTGGCAAGACAGAGAGTGGCGACAGTAGCAGAGGCAACTTCAATTAAGTTAAGTCAGTTGCCTCATTTTGAGGACAACATTGGGGTGCTCTGCTTCCCCTCCTGCTCGCCCTCGTTTCCTTGTCGCTCTGGCAGAAATGTTGTCGTTTGTTTCAGTGCTGAAGCTTTTTACATCATTAGCATTTCAGTTTCGTTCAGTTCAGAGCAGCTCAACTGAACTCAGCTCAGCTCGGCTCAGTTCCGAGTTTTCCCTCCCGCCTGGCACAAATTCGCAAATTTTCCCATCATTAGCATTCAGCGCAATGAAACAAATACACTTAGAGACTGAGATGGCGAGATGAGTATGACTGCGACTCGCTCACACTTATGGGCCGGCGCCCGCAGGCCACTGACTTTCACTGGGAGTTTACTAACCAAAGTTAACACAATATTTTTATTCATCCAAAGCCCTAAGCACTATCGAATCTGTCGAAGCCAGCCGACCAGCTAGGCATCCAGGCAGGCAGTCAGACAGCCAACAAATAAACATTCACACATCGCCTTTAATACGTTTCCCCACACAAGCTCAATTAGAGGCAGTCCATGTCCTCAGACAGTACGCAGCTGCCCCACCCCCCACAGACAGCTTCATCCTGGCCTGGCTCTCAGAGCGCAGCTAGAGATGGTCGTATTTAATGAAGTACATATTTCTAGATATTTACTTTACAGAGAATATCTGAAATTTGATGTTTGCTGGAATTTAACAAATATTGCTTGATTTTAATATCATTTTACAAATGTTTATGTATTTATTTGGCTTTTACAACTTTCAAGTCATGTAAAATACCATTAAATAGAGCTGAGTCGGGGCTTAGCTGGTGTAAAGTCAGCTTAAGACATGTCAAATCCTGTTGCATTACATGTAAGGCCGTGCTGAGTTATGCATTGGTGTTATGAGTCTTGTAAGCCGATTAAATAGTTGCGTTAAGCTCCCACAGAGCTGCGTTGAGTAGATAGTGGAATGCGTAGGTCACGGTGGGGCCGTGATTAGTGGGGATAAGTCGCATTGTGAATGGCTCATTTGAGGTAATATAAAGCTGCATTTAGGCACGAGCTCCACTCACGAGCGCAATCATCTGGCACGCGTCCAGCACTAAATCTTATTTCCAGTGCTCTTTCTATACTCTCCATACGTCCTTGCCTTGGGTTGTTTCTATCTTGATTTTATTATGCTTGCGCACTGCTCAAACCACAGCGAGGTCAGCACAAAACATCAAATAGACCGGACCCCCCCTAACAGTAGCACCCAGTTTAGTCTTCTCTCTCTGTCTTCTTTAGTCTTCTCATTCTGATTCTCCCACTCTCTCTCTGTATTTCTCTATCTCTCTTGCAGTCAGCTCCTGTCGCTTTGTGTCCTTTTGCTACTTTGCAAGGACCAACACTTGGTAGCCACAGTAAACGTTTGGGGCCGGAGCTAATCAGAAATGTTTTACTTAGAAATCCTTTGGTATGCTCTCTGCGTATCTCATTTTCGTTGCGCACAATTTACGATATAAACTTGTCTCAGGCCCCCTCCGAAACCAGCCACGCCCCACTCTGGCACGCACCCCTCACGTCCATTATTGATTTGCATTGGTTTGCCATTTAATGGGAGGCGTGCGACTTTTGCTGTGATTTCTGGCACACAACAAAAAACTTTTATACGATTCGCTTAAACTTTTAATAACTTTTGTCAATTGATTATATTCGGGCTGCCAGAGTCCTGGGCAACCCAATGTGGGTCTACATAGACTGTGAGCCGCACCGCAAATCGATTTTGGCTTAAAGCGATTTAAGCCTGAGCTATCTCTGGCATAATAATAAATTTAACATCCCAACAGCTTGTTGCTGGCAACTCATTTAACATTTTTACGTGCATATTAGATAGCTCGGACTAGAATGGAGCTAGTAAATATATTGTGCTATAAAATATAAAGTGATTAAAGCAAAGCTAAGTTAAAGTTTATCAAAATCAATTCTGCTGCTGGTATGGGATATTCCAGAACCATTTTCTTAAAGCATCAACATTATGTGGGCTGCCTAATCAAACACGAGCTGAGCTCAAGTCCAAGTTCTGTAAATCTCTTTTGCATTTCGTATGCTTCCCTGGGCTTCATTTGAGAAGTTGGCCTCGTTGGCTCGTTGACTCTGATTGGCATTAGATTTAATTAGTGTGCAAGATTTCGTTTTGCTGGCTATGTGTTATTGTGAGACGTTTGTCACGTAAGGTGAGGATTTGCGCTTGCTTATGTAATAAGCCATATAAAGTTAATAACAATGACATTTCGGCCGGCATCAAACTGACTGCAACAACAACAATGTGTCCGGAGGGCTCCTCAATATGGTTATGGGCTAACGTGCAGGATTTATATGAGCTTGTTACACAAAGCGGACTCCCTCTCTCTCTCTCTCTCTCTCTCTCTCTCTCTCTCTACGGGTCTCTCCCTGTCTCTATCAATGATTTTCAGTCACACACTTAGTCGCCCTCCCTTATTGTTGATGAACTGACAATTTGTGTCAACTGCCGCAGCCGCAGAGCAAAGGGCAGCACAGTGGGAATCCCAGTATATAGTCGAGCACTCAGCTAAATATCCATAGAGCAACGCCTTCGAATAAATGTATTTTCGAACACAAATGCCATTCATTCGGTTCGTGCAATGTGTAGCTGAGCATCATAAAAATTATTCGTTTCATGTTATATGCTGGGAGCAAATTGGGGGGCTGAAATCGTGAGCTGGTTTGAGGCAGCTGCGGTGCAAGCGCAAAGCACAAACAGGCAAGGCAGCCATAAACGGGAATGATCCACCAGAGAGATACCCTACATATACAGAAATGAAGGCAAGCTGCTTGCATACCTGAGCATTCTATAATAAATCATTCAAATAATTTGTACTAATTCTTGCAGCTACAGCTAGATCTGCTTAAATATAGTATCGATAGGCAAATGTGAGACTATTATCTTTAGATATAGACATACGATCATAAAGTGACAATTTATGGCCTCTACGTTTTATAGAAGCATTTGCTTTTTATGAGCTCTTAGATCTCGGTTCAGCTCGTGGGTTACAAGTGCCGAAAACTATTATACCCAGTTGATACATTTTCAATGGGGGCTCGGAGTATAAATATATATTTCAGCAGCGGCGAATATGCGGCATATGGCAGCAGCGTGACCGTGACCATGCCCCCAGCCTGATGTACCACATCTGCGCCCCTCGCGGTTCGTGCCTGTCAGCTGCCATGTGTAACCATATTGAACTGTGAGTGTGAGTGAGTATGAGTGTGAGTGTGCGTGAGCGTGTGTGTGGGCTGCTGTGTGTGTGTGTGCGTGGCAAAACGCGCTACTCGGCACGGGAATTATTAACTTGTAATGTGCTCTGCATAGCGTTTTTAATAAAAGCAAAGCTGAGCAGAGCACAACGTGACCAGCTGCAACAGCCGGAGCCAGAGCCAGCGCCAGAGAGCGAGTCGGAGCGACAGCCAGACGCAAGAGTTCGTGGATCGACCTGATGACGATGACACCACGTGTGCGCCTGATGGGCATTCCACAGGACACACAGGCTTATACATTTTGATGTCCTCAATGAAGTGATGGTAAAACAATGTTGTTCTTGTTGTTGTAGCTCCTTTATTTTTGTTATTCCCTTTTACCATTACGTTGTTGTTGTTTTGCATTGATTGCGTCGTCCGGTTAGGAATGGCTGCAGGCAATAGAACGGAAAGCGGAGGCGGGTGTCTGGAGACTGGAGACGCTGAGTCCTGGTAGTTGCCATTTGAATGCGATTGATTTAACGAGCGCTGTGGGAATCAGTGCAGAGCATAGCATGCGCACACAGGACACACGTAAATGCTTTAACTTAAAGCTGAACAAACAGTTATTTCTGGCCACCTCCAGTTGGCCGAGTAACGGCCGTTTGGGCTGGTGGCAACTGCGCGTCCCTCAGAGCCATCGCCCGCCCGGTTGCGGGCTTAATGCGGCGTCATGGCATCCACAAACTTTATCAATTAAACTTGGCCAGCGCCTGCTTTTTCTGCTTCTTCTTCTCCACATTTTTTTTTTTTCGCCCACGCAGCCCGCAGCTTGTTTTCAACTATGGCAGCAAGCTGCTGACACCAGGACGCCAGCGCACAAGTCCTGCTCGCAGGCCTGCGGGTCACTTGTAGGCGATGCAAATGAAAACGAGTGAAAGCAGGAAAAAAATAACACAATGCCTCTCAGACTCCGGCCACTGATACTATGTGGCCAGCGGTGGATGCGACACCCAACATCCTGTTGCTCCACAGTTGATGACAATTTTCTCGTACACTCACACAAGCACGCCTACACGCACACACACACACACACACACACACTTTATCTCTACTCACAGCTATAAAAACGAAAATTAAATTATAAATATGGCAGCTAATCCCATTTAATGTATGTAAAGCAGCTTGATTTACGTGTAATTTTCAAGTGCTCGCAACATGCTGACGCGTTAAACGTGACTATAAAAATATTTGAAAAATGTAAAAAATGTAAAAATAAATATAACAAGCCATAAATAATGTCCATATGAAAATAGGGGCACAGCTAAACGCCCTTGGCCAAATAGCCTTGTAGGCATTCATAGAAGATGTTTTATTATATGCACGTCTGTTATTTTATATGCGAGCAAGCCGACAAGGGCTTATTATAGTTAGAATGCATACTAATTTTACCAGTTGTATTAGCTGAGGATAGAGAGATAGAGATTGCTGCCAAATGGAGCGGCATCTGAGCTTCTTCAAATCTTCGATATGGATATGGAAAGGCTGACCTAGATCCAAGAAGGAGCAAACATACATACAAAGATTCATAAATTTCTTGTTGACAACTGTCTAAGTTTTGACACAAGTGAGTTCCGTCAGATCCTTCACGAAGCAGAAACAGCAGCAGCAGGACATATGTTAAGGACTTCTCAAAGGGTTAACTTTTTAATTTGAATTTGAAGAGAGCAATAAGCCGGGATCATTGTTATTTATCATCAACTCTAACAATGCGCAACATCTGCCTTCTGTTTGCCACAAAAGTCTAACTAGTATTCCTGGCGATTCTAAGAGCCTAAAATGCAAATATCTCAAATTTAAATATCAAATTAATGTAACATAGAAACAATGCGAAGGGTATTTCCCATTTAAGTGGATTGGGACATTGACCGAGCTCCAAGTATTTGCAAAGACAGAAATTGCTTAAAATACAAGCTGCTTAGCAGGCATGTTGCTTAACCTGTGCGTGTGTGTGTGTGTGTCTGTGTGTGTGTGGGCTGTATTGTGTCGAGTATAACTTAAACATAATGCAGCACCAAAAGCCGATTAGCTGAGTGCTTGTATGTGATATAGGACATCATCGATCCACTGACATGAGGCTAAGTCGCTGGCTCTGTTTACCTTCGAATCGGTCAAAATCAATTTTCAATCAATTTCGACTGGCCCTCATTATGATAATCAGGTTTTGACAGCTTTGCCAGCAGATGTAAGCTGCAACAGCAACAACAAAGCTTAGTTGGCAATACCAGATTTGCTTGAGAATACTCACTGGAATCGCCAAGGTGTGAGTTGGCCAGGTCCTTTGCCAGCACTTTAACAAATTGTTTCAGCGACCAGTGCAGCTCACAGAGCGCACAGTGCAGCTGTTTAAGAAGTACACTTGGCGAAAAAACTTGGCATGTTTATCAATATTTTACAATCTTAGTACTACTTGGATAAAAACTTCTGTTGCATCAACTTTTTACTGAATCCTATCAAGAACACATACACATTATGAACTATACTAATCTAATTCATATTTAAAATTTCTATGCTATTTGACAGTACTCTAATAAACTCAGGTAGAGCCCAAAGCAGTGGAAGCTGCTTTGCTTACAATATTGTAATATGAAGACAGCAACGTTTTATTCCTTTGAGTGTAGCTGCTGCAGCTGCGGCTGTTGCATTTACTGTTGCTGCTGCTGCTGCTGCTGCTGCACAGACAAACAACGCTAAGACGCGGCTAAGTCCGCCGCGTCAGTCAGAGCCGCAAAACCGCATTTAAACCTCTGCAATCTTCACTCCCACCCAAACCGCAGAGCCCAATACTATTGTGAGCCTTTGCGATGCTTTTGTTCAACTGCCACGCCCCTTTCAGAGCGCGCAGCCCTTACTATGGCACAACAGCTGCAGCTGCAGCTAGTTTGCATGGCTGCTTTTGTTGTCGCTGCCATTGCCTCTTGCCTACTCCTGCTGCTGCTCCTCCTGCTCCTGCTGTTGCTGCTGCACTGCGCTGCTTTTAATTACAAAAGTTACGTATACGACCTGCAGGTGTTGCAGCTGCGTCTGTTGCTGGCTGCCAGCTGACGCCACAGCCACAGACTCTGGCACGGCCTCAGCCTCAGCCACAGTCGGCGCTCCAGCGGCAGTGCTTCAAAGTCGCCAGTTCCGTTCGAGCTCGTTAATTACCGTTTCGAGGCGCTACCAAATAAGAGAGCGACACACAAAGCGAACGAATGAGAGAGAGAAAGAGAGAGAGAGAGAGAGAATGCGGCTCGGCATGCCTCTTGGCTGTCCAGCCCCATTGCAGATAATAATAGCTGGCAGGAAATGTGACCAAAAATTTTTATAGGCCAACAAACCATCCAGAGCCCGCACCCGCTCACAGTTAATATATACATAGAGCCCTACATAAGCCGTATAACTGTATAATTAGTGCTATTTTATGAATGCAAAATAACCGAATGAGAGCTTTATATGTTTGCCATGCCAATTGCTACAGTTTCGCATCGCTTGAATGTATGAGCGCCAGCTGCTACCCCTTGGTCACGGAGCATGGGGTTAATTGGTTGTGGCTAAACTTTATTTTTAATTGGGCATTGGAAATAGTAAATAGAACGAATGAATTACTTTTGCATGGTTAGAAGAGCTCGCAGCGCAGATCCACTTCAACTCTTGGCGTTTGCATTCAATAAATTATCTGCAATCCAATTGGAAATAGCTCTTGACTGATTTGCCGGCATTCATATTGCCATATAGATTTTTAATTAAACAAACTATAATAAAATACACTTGTATACCTCAATATATTGAAATATAATATTTCATAATAGAAGAGATAGCACGTTGAGGGAGAGATTTAATTTATAGTTATATCTTCTTGAATTTCATTTCTCAATTTTAAAGTTCCCTGTTGGAATTTAAGCCAAAACTATGCCGTAAAAAGTTTTATCAGAGCTAAAACTATTGAAAAAATATCTCAAATATTTATATATTTACAGCGTATGTAATCGTCCTTGATTCAACTGAACTTATCTTTTTTTGTTTTGTTCATTTTGTTGTTCTGTTCGTTGTGGTTGCGACTGTTGTTGCGCAGTTTTATATATGTACTCACCCTGTGTGTGTGTGTGTGTGTGTGTGCATGAGTGGAGCTGTATGAGCACTCATAGTTTTGAGTGTTTTGTACCCATGCTGCAAATGAATTCTAATTTTTTGAACAAACTTTGCGACAAAGCGCCATAAAACCGAGCATAAACCGAGTATAAAACGGGCAACAAACAGCATAAACAGTGCGAATAGCCTTGGACGGAACTAAATAGCCAACAATAAGCTGGGGCTTATTTCAAAATCTAGCATATGGACCAACTCCTATGCGATGTTAAAGCCAACTTAACTAAATGGATGGCAACGGCACAGATGACTGTCAAATGCGGGCTTAATTGTCGCAGCTACAATTGTCGCAGTTTCCATTTGGAATTTCCCACAACCGCAACTCCTGCGATGGCGAATCGTCCGCAACGCTGCCACGCCCAGCCGCCCAGCCGCCCAGCCGCCCAAAAGAAACACGTCAACAAACACCTCAACAATTATGCACCGTCAATTGGATTGCGGTCACACCTCGCCAACTTAACACCCGTCCAAGTGGGGGGCATGGGGCAGCGTCTGGGATCCAGCACGGTGTGAAAATCATCCGACACCAAAGTGCTCGGAAAAGCCCTGCAGGCAGAGTCAAAGGCAGCAACTCTGTATATATATATACACGAGTTTATATATATATAACTACGAAAAAATAAAAATCAAATTGCGAAATGTAAATACGGCGCGTAACTGCCGGAGTGTTTGCACGGCCAAATACATTTAAATTTGTTTAATTTAATTTCATGTTTATTTGCATAAGGATGAAAGCACACAAATATATAGACTCTATGCGAATTAAATAGTAAAATCATTGCGGAATTTTCTATGAGCGGCAATTATAGAGTAAATGAATTTACATTTCAATGATCACACAACATACATAAATGAAATATAATTGTGTTGCACGAAACTTTATGCTCAAAGCGAAACAGCGAAACCAGAGACTATTCAATCAGGAATTACTTGACAGAGTGATTAATTTATACCATCGCTTGGGGGCTTACAACGGATGGGTGGTTAACCCGCACTTAAATCCCGTGAACACAAAACAAACCCAGTCTGTGGTTGACTTACGGTGCAAGAGACGAATAGCTGGAAGTTAACGAAAATGTTATTCAGCCAAATATCCACACTTGCCTCAGATTAAATTATCTTGCATAGATATGGCAAAGGCGGACTCCGTCTTCACCTTGTAGAGATGTTAAAGGCAAATTGTATCATTAGAACTTAAAGCTAAAGGAAATTGTGCTTTAAATTGAATTGGGTTATCTTAATATACATTATAAGCTAAAATCTTCGCAGTACCATCTTAGTATAAGAATTACATATGTATATCACATATTTGTCAACTACTTCCATGAACACTTCTGATCATTATACAAAATTAACAACTGGCAAATATAATATCTAAATATCTAAATATCTATTCAGCATTGATAGCATTTAAAAGCACTCTCAGGTGTAAACACGCTCCAAGTATTAAAGCACAATTTCAATCTAGCCTTAATCTCATATCTCCGTTGGCTATGAAACGCGTAACCTGAAAACTTCTTCCGCTCAGTTGGGCGCTTGAGTTATTTCATTAAAGTTAAAGCAAGTGCATTTTAATTAGCATTATGCTAAAATTGTTGCTAACAGCATGAAAAATAATAAAAACGAAGATGGAAATACCTCGCAAACTCGGCGAACTGAGAGTGGCTGAGGGAAATGCTTGTTTTACCTTATGCATTAGCATGTTGTTGTCCGCCAAGAGATTTCCATTAAGCTTATCTTCACTGTAACTACCGAAAAAGAGAATGCACACATGTATAGACATGTACGTGAGTGTGTGTATGGATATGAATGTATATGAATGTATAAGCTGCATGGCATGCAGTAGCCTGCTTATTATTCTCATATCCGCTGTCAGGAGCAGGAGGAGCAGGAGTCGGGAGCCACGGGGAGCGATTGTTGTGGTGTAGCATTGAGCTGGCTGTGTTCTCTCTGTGTACACAATTTTGTTTTATGGTTTTTTAGTTATGAAACAAACTATATTACATACACACACACACACACACACACGCACGCACGCGGCAACCACAACAACAGCAACTCAAGCTTAAAGCGGCGCCAGCGAAACGGCTGTCACTCCCGATGTTGTTGTTGTTGTTGCTGCTGTTGTTTGTATTGCTCGCTGGCATATTTACGCAGTTTTTTATGCCAACTGGGATTGAATGCTGAAGTGTGGGCGTGCCGGGCGTGCCAGACGGTTGCGCAGCGCGCGTCAGATAATATAAACGTTGTTTAAAGTTTTTAAACGCAGTTTTGCTATACACCCGCGCTGGCCCCGCCAACCCCCCCTTTGCTGCGCTCAACCAAGCATAAAGTGCTACATGAAAGCGCTCCTGGCGCTCCGCTCTCCCTGGGAAATTGAACTTTTCCCTGAGTAGCCGGGCAGAGTTGTCGACTTGACTCTAACGAAAGCTTCTGTTTGGCTTATTTCTATGTAAATGGGCCGAAAGCGCACTTCTGACGGCTTGCAGCAGCAGGCAAAAGATATCCTTGGCTACCCCTCCCTATCCCACTCCCACGCTCTCTGTCTCTTTCTCTCGGTATCTCGGCACGCTAGTAAGCGCTTCTATAACCGCCATGGAAACCCTTTAGCCAGTCATTCGACAGTCTCTTTTTGAAGTGCAGCAGCAGCAGCAACAGCAGCAGTCTGCGAATCGTTTATTTGAATGCAATTGACTGAAGGCTTAGCCCGGCAAAATGTGCGGCCGCACTGGGGCTTAGTCTGTTGGCGACATGTTGGCTTATGGCTGAGCCGTTGACGCTGACAGCGATGGCCAACGTTGATGCTGACGCCTGTCCGACTGTGTGTCTGGGAGTAGCTACAGCTGCAGCAGCAACAGGAGTGGCAGCAGCAGCAACAATAACAACAACAACAACAAGAACAACAAGAGCCAGTTGCAACGGCACGCATACATGCATTTCCGCATCCGCATCCGTTTCCGCTTTGTGCATTGGTAAGCAACTGAAAACAGGCAGCAAACATATACAAACACACACGCACAAGCACACACACACACACACACACATGGGCACATACACATACGCCCATAAACATTACGACAGCAACAGACACTGAGTGGTAGGCAAAAAGACAGCCGGCAGCAGCAACAACAATAATAAGCGACAGCAGCTGAAGGCTACACCTGCTGACTCAACTACTAGATACCCTGTAATTGGTTCACAATTGATTTGCTATGGATATAAAAAACAAGTCGAGTCATGGAATTATTTTTTCTACTATTATAAAAATCCCTTAAATCAAAACTAATTAAATTGAAATATATCCATCAATTTTTACCAATTATAGGGGATATGGAATCACGACACAATACATTCAATTATCTATACTTATCGATTATTGTTATTGATTGATTGAAGCAAAGAAAAATACTTGCCAATTGTCAACTCTATAGATTATTCATACCCTTCATTTTAAACTTGAAAGCGTGCAGGGTATAGCCCAACAGAGACAGCGACGGCGGCAACTGTCATGGGTTTTATGGCCACATTTGCCAATTGTTTGTTGAATTGTTGACGTAAATGTCACTCGAATGAAAGGCTCGTCGTCGTATGGCTGGGCATGGGGCGTGCGACGTGGGCGTGGCACTGCCAGCAGACATGCCTTGTTGCCTTCTTGCTTCACATTATTATTGTCACCACTTTTGCTGCTTCTTCTCGTGCTTCTCGGCAGCCGTCAACGCATCCAACGGCATCGTTAATCTTGCTTAAGGCACAGCCATAGCACAGTTTTTGGCCCAGTCCATATATGGGCAATCCGCATTCCGCACCTGTTTGAATTGCGACTCCTAAACGAGAGAAAACTAGCTGAAAGAGTTGCTCAAGCAAAAATTAATTACATAATGCGAGGTGTGCACGAACAGTTAAAGAGATTAAGCTTAATTAACTACGATTCGAAATAGTAATTCATGATTATAGGGTAAGGGGTGAAATAGGTAGACTATGCAGAAGTGTTAGTCCCTAAGAGAACCGTAGATCAGAAGAAAAACTGCTATCTATGCCATCTAATAATTATAAATAATTAATGTACAGGATCAATTACATCATATATGTATACATATGTATATTATTGAGCAGCTTAATGAGAAAATCCTCATATATATCTACGTATGTTTATCTGAATCTCCGTCTTTCGTTCTCTCCATCTGTCACTCTATTTGATGCTCTCCCACTCTCTGCCTGCCTAATAGCAGCTATTGACGAATAAGAACTTTAGATCATTCGACTTATCTATATGTATGCAGCAGTATTCAGTGGGCATTTATATTGGAGTAAAACGAAGCTCGAATGCTCGCAGCAGCAGAGAATGTTCCCATTGGTCACTTAAGGCTCGACTGCAACGATCTTTCTCTGGCACCGGGCTCAACATTTGAGCGAGAAGCAGCCCTATATAAAGGGCAGCAGCTGCAGCATTTCTTCAGTAGCCTAGGCCTGATGAGGTGAGTGGTGGTGCAGTGCAGTAAAGTAAAGTGGAATGTGTGAAAATATATAATGATCGATCAGCGAAGCGAAGAAATACGTGGAGGAAATACTTGAAGGAAATAATTGGAGGAAATACTTAAATAAACACATACATAGAAAAAATTCGCAGAATAGGATTACTTAGATAAACTACATAGAATAATACTTTATACTTATGCTCTACTGACACAAATAACAGCACATGCACATACATACACGCACAGGCATCCAACGCATCAGTCTGCAGGGGAACTTACTTGTAACATACGTTTATCAAAGCCCATATACCCTGATTTCCCACAATCAATGCGGTAAGGATATAAGAATACCCTTACATTCAGGTTTAAATCAGCTAGAAAGATATACAATATATTGTATCGTCATGTAAATAAATTGATCGCATTATCTCCTTGAATATTATGTCATTTCCCTCATTTTTGTTATTCATTTTTGTCAACTGAAGACAGTTGGCGTCAAAGGCTACTGACATTCCATTCATACAGCTGCAGAACAATTTTTTTTCCTTTTGTCTTTTTTGTATTTTCTGTTTAATTTACGTACATGGCAGTCTCTGCAGGTCGACATTCCAATGCTCGACGTAAGCAGCAAACGACCAACAAACTACAACATGGAAAATATTAAATTTATTATGAAATTTATATATACAGGAATATATATACATATATGCAATATATATGTATGTATATGTCTGCATACATAGGTGGGTGCAAGTTGGTCTGTTTGCTGCCAATAAAATATATATATTTTATTTTTCATGAAATGAAAGGACACTTCGTAAATAGGTCAACTTGAACATACAGTACGGAGTTTGAACTTTTCGCTTGATGTGCAATTGAATTATATCTGTGCAACAGGATCTAAGAGACTGGAAAATACAAAATATATAAAAATGTTTGAGGTTTCACACAGCTACGCAAATCAAATTGTGAGTCTCCATTTAAGTTTTCTCCAACTTAAAGTGCTTTAGTCAAAACGAAACTGCAATTTATTTTAAGTAAATAAATATGTAAAGTGTATACAAACAGAGCATACTCTCTTTTTAATATAAATCCAAAATCACATACTTTAGTCACAATACACATTCGTTGGCATTTCGGCATGCGAATTGCAGAAAATATTTTAAAGGGCCACAAGCGATTCAATTATTCCATTAATATTAATGGCATAATTATTATTGATGTGACTACCATTATTAAATATTAAAGAGTAGAACTGAGAGAAGCTTACTGCCAATAGAAAACTCAAATCATCTGCCTTATTAATGTAGGAGAATCTTCTAATCTAACAAACCAAATGTAAATGCTCTATGGTCATTGTATGTAGGTCGACTTCAAGTAAGCTTAAGTTGAAACTACAGCAAATATGGGGCAGATCGAATTCATTGTAATCGATAACTCCAGATTGCTGGAGATTGCTTACCCCTTGAAGTAACCAAATCCTCTGCTTTCTTGCTCAAACTGACCTCGTTAGGCCAAGACCAAGTGGGCGAGTGTAATGGTTGCACTAACACGATGTCCAAAATTGATGGCCCATAGAGCGAGAAGGACTGCGGCTGGAGGTGGCGGTAAAAGAGATGGCGATAAAGTGCTGCTGCTGCTGCTTTTGCTCATGATATACATACCTTCCGCTTGGCCGCCAGTTGCTCCAAATGCAGCGGGTGATGTTTGCATTGCGTCGCAGTTATTTTCTTTTTTTTCGCGTTGGTTTTAATTCAATTTAACAATCGCGTTTTTCTCATGCACTCTTCACTGTTTTTCTTTTTTTCTCGCTCTTTTGCTCCGCCGCTTCTGCTGCGCTGTGTGTTTTGCATTGTTGCTGCCAACGAAGCGAACCGGAAGTTGCACAGCGGCAGCAGCAGCAGCAGCAGCAGCAGGAACAACGGCAGCAGCAGCAGCAGCAACAGCAGCCATTAGCGCAAATGAAATTGGATTTTGTGCCCCAAACACTCAAAGAAATTTAATCAAAAGACGCCCTGCATGCTCCATGCCATCCGCCATATTTGGCACATTTTTATTCGCCTTGCATTTTTTATATAACATAATCATTATTAAATCGAGTGCAAATATCTCAAATATTTCTACTCTTGCAATGCTCGAGAAATGATTGCAGATCATATTTTGTTGGCAATGCCACAAGCAATAAGAGTGGGTCGATAAGCAAATATCCTTCAACAGATGCCATATCGGAGAATGTATCTACATTTATATACCTTACCTTATTTCCTTATTTCAATATATTTACTATATGTATTATGATCAATAAGATCTAGACAGAAAGATTTAAATGTATGCTGAATCTATTCCCTTCCCTTCATATGGTATATACTAACATATATACGATTCGATTTGATTCATATGATGTACTCACGTATTTGCTATAAAGAAACTGCAGCTCACCTTAATAATGCCCAACACATTCAACTTGTGCAAATGAAAATCGACTCAAACTTAAACTCCAGAGCTGATGGACGCAAAAACTGAGTATCTGCATAAAGCGTGCAGGAAATCGAATGGAAACTTTGCCTGCTATCGATGAGATATTTTGACTATAATTCAGAAGTGTATAATAAATTTCAGCAGCTCGGTGCTTGGGTGCTCTCTGCATCTACAACAAATTTTACTGCTTTTCATTTTGTTTTTCCTCCCTCCTGTGGCTGCTGTGCGCCCCAGGTGAAGTAAGGGAGCCAAATGGAAAATGTGCATTTTGTTTATCCCTCTGGATTTTTCCTTCTGACCAAGTTATCCATAATTACGGTAACGATCGTATAAATGCCTTGGATGAGCAATGCTGCAGACATCTTTGCTGGCTCACAATGCAAAATAATTCCAGCACGCTGCGTCGGTAATTCAATTAATTGAGGCACTTGGCTTGTGTGTAATACATATCTACAATTAATTATAATTGCCTCACAATTGCATCGATTTCATCTTTGAGTTGACTCGCAGCATTCCGGAAATTAGCATCAATTAAGTTTTACATAAATACTTATTTAAAATAAAAAAATACAATTATTTAAAGCTGTAAACAAGAGGCATTTCAATATAGTCGGATTAAAAATAGGATTTTAATTATACTTACACTATAATTATATTATTTTGAAATGCAAATGCGATAAATTTAACACTTGAAGTAATGAAGTGGTTTCGCGTTAGTTCACAAAATTCGGTTTATTTCTTACTAATGTATAGCATTATCAGTCGGATATAAATACACATAGAGAAAGAGACACAGAGCGAGAGAGCTTAAGCACACACAGTGAAAGCGAGGGAGAGAGAGACACATATACAATGACATTTAACTATAACTAAAACATTGATTATCTAGGCTAATAATACATTTAAAATTTAAACGGTGCGTCTCTCGATTAATTAGGTCCAGACAACGCGTTTGCGTGCAAACTTGGGCGGAACGGCGTTCTGCGCATTGACCACGTTAAATGAGCGCGTGTTGTGTAGGCGTGGCGGGTCGACGTTGCCACGCACGGGCGGCAGATCCTGCCAGACATCCAGATTGAGATTGGTAAAGGAGTCGCTGACCTTGGGCATCAGCTCGTTCTCCTCGCTGAGATCGGCCTGACTGAGAGAGGCGCTTGGCTGTTTCGGCTTATCACATGGCACGTTCTCGATGGCCTCTGTTGAGCGTGGCGACGAGAGCTCCTGCTCTTTGTTGAGCTGCTCCAGCTGCTTGGTGGTCTGCTCAATGCCCGCCAGGTGGGTGGCGCGCAGCTCGACGATCGACTCCTGCTCGGCGACATTCTCGCGCAGCATGCCGCTCAGCAGCTGCTGCTCCTGCTCGATGATTTTGTTGATGTCGCTGAAGCGCCGCAAGTGCTGCTCACGCCAAGTCTCCTCGAATTGCTGCAGCTTGTATTTGGCCTCTGACTCGTACAAGGCATCGATTTGACCGGCGGCCAGTGTCTCGGCCTCTAGCTGCTCCTTACACTTATCCAGCACCTGCTGCAGCTCCTCCGGCTTGATGGCATACTTGGCCATCCGCTCGAGCATGTTCACGCAGAGCGAGATCTGCTTGCGGAATGCCTCGTTGCGGTTGCGTATGAAGAGCTTGATTTTATTCAGATTGTAGGCCTGGTTGACGTCCGACTGGCGCAGCATGAGAGACGTGGACTCCTCCAGCAGGTTCTTCTCCTTTTCGAGCTCGGTCATGAAGAGGCGTAGGTGTTGCTCCTCCTGCTTCAGCTTCTCCGCCTGCTCCTGGCGCTCCTTCAGCTCCGCGACATGCGATTCCTGGAGCGCGCGTATCTCCTTGATTTCCTGCTCGCGTATGAGCTGGCGCTCCTTCTGCTCCTGCTCGGTGCGACTGATCTCCTGCTGGAGCAGCAGCTTTTGTTGGGCAATGAGCGCCTCGCGCTCCTCGCGATGCTGCTGCTGCTCGATCTGCTTGTCCAGCCAGTTGAGTTTGGCCAGCACCTCGTTGTTCGACTTGGACTGGAAGAGCAGCTTCTCGTCGTCGACGCCGTGACGCCAGCGGCCGTATAGCTTGGCCTCCATTTCCAGTTTGCGCTTGAGCTGCTCCTGCTCCTTGATGGACTGGTTAACGCGCTCCAGAGTCTGAAGATCTGCAGTAGGTTGACGAGGCCGACGCTTGCGTCCGAGCTCCTGATCATACATGTCATTATCCTGTTCCAGCAGCTGGCGCAGCTTGGCGCGACGCTCGCTCAGCTCCTGCTCCTTTTGCTGTTGGCTCTTTTTCTCCTGCAGCTTCTTGTCGGCCTTCTCATAGTAAGCCTGATTAGTCCAGTTCTGAAAGCGTGACGTCACCTTGCCCCAATGGTCGTAGTAGCGATTCACCTTGTGTATGGCCTCCACGCGATTATTCTCCTGCTCCTGGCGCCAGGCATACGCCGCATGCTGATAGTTCAACCGGCCCGACATGTCCTGCAAGCAAAGCAGAGAAGAGAGAGAGAGAGAGATAGAGAGAGTTTGTGTGAAAATTGTGACCAGCTGAATGACAAGTTCATAACTTCGAGACCTAGCCGTGCTCAGTCGTGCCTGAAGATGATGAAAAGCCAACGAGATGCCTCCAGTAGCAAAATAAAAAATATAAAATATAAAAAAAATAAACTTCAATTTGCCGTTTGAATGCGCTGAATGCGAATTTGTCAAAAAGCACAAACATAAGAGATATTAACTTTCAGAAGAACACACACTTGTATTTATTTTTATTTTTATTTTTATTTGAAAGTTATTGATGCTTCAAATGTCGCACAGTCGAGAGGAAAATAGTGCTCTTTGAGCTTTTAGATTATAAATATCAAAGTGCTCTGACATTTGGAACGAGTGTGGAGCGATGGGAGGCAAAGATTCAATATAACAAAACAGATTGAAAACTAAGGCTTATTTATTGACATCACATATGTGGCATAAATATCATCTGCAAGCACTTTAATACTGCTGAGTGTACTTCAAAGCAGCTCGATTCAATTCGGGTCTGAGTAAATATATTTCGCTCGAGCAGCCAAGATAATGAGAAGTATATTGAGATAACTTTGATAGCTACGATTAGTCATAAGATGATGCCTTAGCAGCTTAACAAATATAAACAATTCCAACTGCTCCTTTTGCATGCTGAGCAAATGCAACGTAACGAGAGCTCCTGCAGGAGCCGGAATATGCATATTGATTCCAGCTTCCTTTGCGTGCAGCGCACTCAGGTAAAACCATTCCAGCGGGCTTTCGCTTAAGTAACTGCCAGGAAGCTGTTAGTTTTAAGCAACAGCTGCTGAACTGGGACTAGATCAGGCCAGCCAGCCAGGCGAACGTCTCAATCTCGGCCCGGGCCGGGCTGGGTCCGCTGTATCGCAGCACGCCACCAAAAATTCAGGCTTGTTAGAGATTAGATATGGCGCGCTTTACGCTGGCCATGGCAGTTCGCTGGTTTTTTTTCCCCTAGTTTTCGGTTTCTGCCTGGCAGCAGCTGTCACTAACTGCCAAGCGAGCAGCCAGACAGCAGGCAGGCGTAAGAGCAAAAGCAAAAGCAAGAGCAAACCCATCGTAACCAACCAACCAGCCAGCTATACACAAACTCGCAAAAGCTGTTGCTTGGTGAATGTCGCCACCACACGCATACCACGCACACACACACACGCACGCACACACACAGACAGACACTCCGGCTCCTGGGTTGATTCCAGCGAGTTTTGAGATACAGGCAACTGTCCATCCCAAGCGTCCATCCATCAACGTGGCCCCATTGCAATATGTCAGAGGCCTGAACATTGTGCGTGCCTCGAGCTATGTTTCGGATACCGCTGAAAAACAAACCAACCCACCCACCCCCAACCGTCTAGCACCACCATCCCAGCACATTCGCCGGCATCGGGATGCAAATTGACGTTGGCGTTGCGTGGACGGCGGGCTTGCTAATTTTCTGCGAGATTTATGGGCAGCACGAAGCGCATTGATATATGCCAAATTGTTTACAAATTGATTACATTATTAATAATGCCCACAGCGGTGGCAGCAGCGGCACCACAGCAGCACCACAGCAGGCACCACCCGTTCGCAGAATGTTGCCGTTTGGTTTATACAAAATGCATAATATATTTCCCACAAAGTACTTCTTATGTCATGTGACTGACAAAACTTTGCCAATAAATCAAGCAACGGTGCGAGCAAACTGGCTGGGGAGGGGCAGGAGCTGGTCGGTTGCTAGGAGTGGCACACGTGTGGCCGCCCACATTTCAATCGAGCGGGCGACAGTTGAGCCCACAGCTCAAATGCCAAGATGACGCCCAAATAGACTTAATACACTTTCGGCACACCAAATTCACTTCCTTAATTGAAATTTTAATTTGAATACTTTGCCAAAGTTTTGGCATTCAGCCCAGGATCATAGAGTGGAGTAGAGAAGGGGCCGTGGAGGAAGGCGTGTCACAAGATACACACACACACATTCACACAATAAGAAAAACAGGCAAACAAACAAGCAAAAGTCGCTGCTGTCGCCAACAACGACCAACCAGTCAGCACAGCCAACAGTTTCCCCTGCTTCCCCTGCTTCTACTCCTGCTGCTCCTGCTGCTGCTGGCTGGCGTCTGCTCGCAGACTCCTGGATATACAGCAATCTCACAGGCTCAGCGCTTTTCAATTTACGCGCCGCGCAAATCGTTTGTCATTTTATGTATGCCTTAATATATGGCATGTGCGTGTCGTGGCGCCCGCTCTGCCATCAGTTAAGAGATCTAAAATACCACGCCTCCCCGCCCACCGGTAGGTAGACCACACTCCGTGCCCTCAAGAACGTAATTTCTAACCCAAATGGTAACCAGCCAGCGTAACTAATCCGCCCAGGCAATGATATAAGCGCCAACTGATGAGTCGCTGCTTGCCAAAACTTTGCCAGATGTATATATTCAGATAAGCACATGTGTATGTATGTATATGTATGTATAAATGTACGGCTATATAGATGAAGTTGTATTTCTGACTTTGCTCGTCACGGAAATTTTAATTGTCACATTATGCTTAAGAACTTTGCAGGCCAAATGTGCTACAATTCTAATAATCACGTTAGGGGTTTATGTGCTTTGAAGATGATCAGAAGTCGGTTCACTTATGCTAATTAAATTATAATAAAAATCGAATTTTTTTTAATATTTAAATTTGATGTAAAGAAGCTAGCGATATTTTTATTTATTTATTTATTTTTATATATATTTATTATGATTTTTCATTTGAATTTTAACAAGAGGTCAGCCAAGTCTTACTAATTCCCTGCCTCTAATTGCTATGCAGTCTTAAAATAATTAATTGAATAAATAATAAGAAAGTCATAGAGATCACATATATGATATTTCGACAAACCATATAATAAGTGATACAACTCGGTTCTCTATACTACCTACTCCAATCAGATGACTCGCAATACTAACTGATCCAATCAGAGAATCTTTGTTTGAAGATCCAAAATTAAATACGAGTTTGCACAGCAGCAGATAAGCGTGACACTAATGACTCGACGACTGGAACCTGATATGTGTGAAGCGAGCACAGCTTGCTTACGTATGTTTAGCTAATATACATATATGTATATGCGCATATATATAGAGCACATAACTCGGACGAGTTTGAATTGAGCCAACAGCCTGGCTGCGCCCATTGTTCGTTAATTAAGTCATTTTGGCCGATAAACCGCAGGGCAAGGTGTTTTCGGCTTGTAGCCAAATGGGCGGCTGCTTGAACAAATAAATTGCAATTACTTTTGCTAATTGTAATAGACGCTTGTCATTATCTAACAGCTGCATAGATAATGCTTCGCCTTCTGGTGAATACCCTAAAAACAATGTGATTTTTATGGCTGTGAACCTTTGAACAAAAAAAGAAATACATATGCACGTATATAGATATGTATATGTATATATAGTAATATATAAGTGAAGAGCGTGTCAGACCGCAGTTAGCGAAACATAGCACTTAATACTCTGATAAGATGTACGATTAGCGGACAGTTGCTTGGTAAATTAAAAAAAAAAATTTATATAAGACCAAAGAAGAGAGCAACAAATGTGGAGCGAGAACACACGCTGCTGATATACCTTAACCACGAAAACTTGGTAGCGAATATACCAAGTAACATAGGTATGCGAGAGTATTCATAAAGATATTGTAGAATTTCTGATCAAATACCACTTATTCATGAATACTGAACGTCGCTGAAACTAAGTACATACAAAATACCATTTTATTCATGGATACTGAACCCAGATAAGTCCATATATATACATACAATCTTAGCGTTAATTGAATCGATATATCTATATACGTATTTAAAGTAAGATTTCAAGTATTTCTGCCCATTCTTTTTAGCTTAGGCCTACTTTATAGAGTGTTACACATGCCCCAGTTCAATTTCAGGGTATTTAGCGCACTAAACGGCTTCGGCATTGGCATCGACTCTTCGAGTGTTTCGGTTTCCCGGACACGCTTCGCATTGTTGCTTAGCTGTTTTTCAGAATTGTTTTGGTTGTTAACGACATTGGCACGACGATGGGCGACGAGCGGTCTGAATGTGGGTCGGTATCTGGCTCCAATTGGGGGGCCTTACACGCCGTCACATGGCAAGAACAACAACAACAGCCGCAGCCACAGCAAGAAAAGGAACAGCAGCCACTGCGTATAATTTGTGGTAAGTGCTGTGCCAGCAAGACAACTAACTATTTGAACTACTCGATGTGTCTATTGTGACCTCTACGTCAAAATTTCCCCCTGTTTGCCCTAACAAAATAAACTAAATAAATAGCGAAGTGTGGGGGGTTTTTCTCGCTCGCGTGTTTACCTTCCCACATAAACACACAGAGCCAAAAATATTGGCTAGCAAACGACTTAAATTTCCTTTTGATGATGGCCATCTGGAGGCTGCGGTAATCCCCCCAAGAACATACATATATATATTTAGCTGGTTGTGCGTGCTAGTTGAATGACAGATTGGCCTAATGAAAAGCAACCAGGAAAAACTAGCACAGCGAACCCATAATACACTACACGATGTTCTCTAACGAAATCAAAGTATGCATTGTTTAAGAAGTCAACTGTTCGAGCCAGATAAGAAACCCACAATAGATTAAACAATTCATTCATTTACGACTGTAGCTTGAAAAACAAGTTTCTTTTATTTTGAGTCAGAGATCTACAACTTTAATTCCATTCACACATTGCCAAAAATGTTTTAAAAATAGCAACATCTATGCCAATTCAGACTACGCTTAAAAAGACACTAAGTCATCTGCATAGATAAAAATACGTTCGATAACTAGATATATGAATAACAAATCTTATAAATGTCACAAGCGCTGTTACAATATGGAAATGCTTTGCAAAATATTGAGGAGCAGACAATGAAATACTGATATACAAAAACTGCTAATTTATCTATAAAAACGCAGCCCATTGACTAAAGCAATTTAACACACACATTTGCCCAGTGCTTCCCCTCGAAATCAACCAGGGGCTTCCCCAAAAAAATCCAGATGGCTCAAAAAAAAAAAAATGAGAGAATCAAGAAGACTATGGAGCGCGCGGGGCAAAGAAACGGAAGAGCAGCTTAGTGCAAGACAGTGATAGGCCATTCAGAAGCGCAGTTCACAAAGTTCAGGCAATCGATAAGATCTTGGGTAAAGAACCAGGGGATATACTCAAGTACAGATTAAAGAACTTATGTAAAATGTAGACACAGCTGTGACTTCCACTTGAATATGTACAATTGCTCAAGAGTTGTTAGCTAATGAACGCAAATAGTATTATATTTACATTGCAAAAATCACACAATAGTTGAAGTCATGGACAAAAGCTGGCTGCTATACACCTTGGCAACAAATCGTGTTTGCGAATCACTGACATATGCGCATATGTTTAGCTAAGATTTGATTAATGTTGCTCTAAACTTATTTTTATCGCCGCACAACCTTGCTGAGCCAACCTCATAAGCATAAGTTGGGCCTTTCACTCAAGGTGAGCCAACTATAAAGATTATTCACCAAAGAATCTATATATCTAATCAAATTCTGAAATCCAAGCAAATTGACCGATAAAATGTATATTAGGAACGACCTAGAACTCAATGACTTGACATTAACGAAGCAAATCGAGAAATATCGAGAATATCTGGGCATGTCGAAAATGAAATACGACGAGCAGTAGATTAATAAGCTGTTCCATTTGACAAGTCTTATAAATAGATCGCATTCGAATTGACAGTTCATACTACAGTCTGTCATTCATTTAATTTATACCCCGTTTTATACTCTGTCAAATTGGAAAGTACAAATGAAAATTTAACGAACCGGATGAGTGTCATTGGCTTCTATACTACACAAACCAAAAACACGATAAATGAATAATTAACAGGCGATTAGTTAAGGGCCCGTCAGACATGACTCATGCTCGACACTTTCGATTGGCCTATTGCAAAACATTGCAAGGTTCAGCCGTCATCCGCTACACGGGTTATCATTCAAGCCATCGAGAAAGGGTACTGCGAGAAGCGAAATAAAAATACCCGCAACCTGAGTGCATGCAAAAAGTACCGTTCAGCGGGCCATGTAGGCAGCAAAACAAGCGGAATGTCATGTTTTATAAAAGAGGTCGACTGAAAATTTTGCAAAATTTCACATGTAAATCACACACAGGAATTTGAACCTACATATATCAGCTCTAACGATGCGTATGAAATTCATTAGTATCGCGCGTGCCTCGCCAGTGAGAGAGATACCAAATCCCAGTGAATTGAACTGATAACATTATCAACAAATTGAGAGCTAGCCGATCGTAGCCGAAACGACGACAGCAACAACAACAACAACAACAAACGATTGAGCTGAGCGGAAGCGAGCACAGCGGAGCGGCAATGAGCGAATCGAACGAGCCGTAGAACAGCGACGCCGACTGAGCGACCGCGACCGCGACCGCGAAGCCGACGCAGACGTAGACGGTGGCGCTTGGTAATAAATTTCATACGATTTAAAATTTGTTTGGCATTGCGCGCAGGCAACAACAGCGACGCTGACGTCGACAGCGCTGGTGCGAAAAAAAAAAAAAAAAATCTCGAACGAAAACAAAAACCAAAATAATTAAATACATTCCATTATTTGCCTTCTTTTTTTTTTTTGGTACGAGTCTATAAACATTGGTGCGCCCTTATGCTGCCCAATCATTCGCTCTTCAGATTCGCCCGAACGCGAAACATAACGCAAAGCTAATCAGACAAATAATCAGACATATATATTTCAACAAATATATATGTATATAAAGCATGTGAACAATTGTAGCTCGAATATTTTTCAACCACAAATTTGCACAATTCTTGCCAAAAAGAAAACAAAATATATACATATACAAGCTAAATCAATACAAATCGAGTTAAACTTTACAAATCAATTTTAAAAGTTCCTAAGTTCGTTAAAAGAAGAAATTACATAAAATAAAGCAGTTCCTAAAACACGCAACACCTGCCAGTATGACAGCACTTGGATTACTTTTGCTATCTATGATGGGTAAGTGTGGGTTGTTAATGCCTTATCGCTAGGTCGCCCATGAAATATACACTCACACACACACACGCGCAAGCACACGCACACGCACACGCACACGCACACAGAGAGCAATTGCCGCTTATCGGTAATTTCTGCACGCCTGCTAAATGCCAACTGGAAATTGTTGTCAGCTCACCCTGTAAGCCGAGAGAGCAGAGAGAGAGAGAGAGGGAGACTGGAATGGCAGACGACAGCAACAGCGATGAGATATGCATCTTATACATTGGGTAATTTGTATACTCGCACTGCCGCTGCTCTACGTAATACACATACTATTCGCGAATTTATGTTTCAGATTGAGCGTAAATTTAATTACTTGCATTTAACAAAAATGTCATTTAGCTGGCAGCAAACCCGCACATGCGACACCCATACACACACACACACACACTCATTTATTGACAGCAAGGGAATTTTTTTTTATAATATGCACATTATAATTTATTGCTTCTGTATTTATCAATACGCTTTCATTAGGAGCATCAGATTAATGCAACACTGAATAACTTGCTAAGCATTAAGCGGAAACGACATACATATACATATGTATGTACATATATACATGCATATATTATATTTTGTATTGATAGACAACATTTCATAAGGAATTTTGTTATTTTTAATGAAGCATACAATAATTATTTCTTTAATAACAGTTTATTGACGTTTGACCTAAATTTGATTTGCTCATTTAATTGATTTCCAAGATTTAATGAGAATTCAATACTGAAGATAAATAAATATGCCTCACGTTAGCATTTCCTTTGAATTCCCAGTTTTCTTCATATTGAAATACGAGTATCAAAAATATAATTAAATTAAATCCTAAAACTTAGTTTTTCTTAGTTCTGTTTTGACGTAGGATTTTGGTATATTTTTCTTTCAATTTAATATAACATGTGAAATGCCTTAAAGATTAAATTTGTTCGTTTATCAATAGTTATAGTTTAATATTTCCTTTCCTGCCACATGTCAAGAATTTAATGCAAAGAGCTAAGAGAAAATGCCTACGGCAATACTTAAATATCAATTTAAAATTTAATAATTTAAACAGGCATTTTTATTTAATTCTCTGAAAAGTTTCAATATAGAGTATTAATATTTACACAAAAATTAACTTTTTTTTTTGTCATTGTCATTTAGCTGGTACTTTATATATATATATATATTTTTTTTAATTCTGCATGACTTCATTTGGTATATGTCGCTTTTCATATAATATTATGGCATATTATGGCATATTCTCGTTGTTCAAAAGAAAAATATTTGCTTAATGCGTATGGAATGCTCGCACACATAATGTGATTCCGCAGGTATGCATCAGTGTGGTGTGCGTGTGTGGTGGACGGGTGCGAATGTGTGCGTACGTGTGTGTGCTTGTGAATAAATAGCATATTTGATGTGCTTTGACTGATTAAAAGCAAACAAGGGGGCGCACGGGCGAGAAGATTGACATTTTGTGGCTGCAATTGAATAAATTAAATTCCTTCAATTATGAAACAATACTTGATCGGATGCTCAAGGATAACGTTTTATCAAATTATCAAAGATAGCACCACGGCTAAAGGTTCCTCCCTCTTGCCCTCAAGCCGTCTGTCTGCCACGTTCTATTTGTGTATGCCCCGAGTTATTTTCATTTGTGGCTGCAATTTTCTAGGGAAATACGATTCGGTTTCCAAGACACGACTCGAAGCCAATTATTAAATATCTCTCAGTTAAAAGTTGTTTATGCGTGGGCGTGACTGTGTGCGCGTGTGTGTGTGTATAACTGTATATTTAGGCTGTAGTTTGCAACATTGATTAGCACACAACGAGTTTAATGTTTACTTTATTAGGCTGCGCGTAATTAGGGCCAGTGATTAGAGGAGCGTGTGCAAAATTGGGGTTTCCAAGAGGAGCTCGAGCCGGCTGAGCGATAAATATACGATGGGGGAATTGAATGAGTGAAAGGGTGAGAGTACCAGAGAGTTTATAGACGTAATTAACGTGTAACACTACAATATACACACTAAAAGGCATAAATTAAATAGCAAACGATTTGACAGACAGCTTCCCTTTAACACGCTCTGTTTACTGTGCAAGCACGGGTTGCCAATAGACTTCGCTTCAGATTCAGCTTCAGCTCTAGCTTTAGCGCCAAATCCGAATCCAGTTCTCGTCTATCTGCTACATCCGTTTGGCAGGTGAGTCAGGATAGTCGCAGGTGCTAACAAAAATGTTTTCGCTCTCCAAACTTCTAATTAGAAACTGCTGCTGCTGCTGCTGTTGCTGTTAAGATAGTCAAGTCTTGAAGCAGCAGATCCTTCTCAGCGCTGCCCTCGCCTGGCCTCACTCACCACTTTACCAACTTTGCGTATGCATATAAATGCGCCAGAATGTGGGCGTGGCAGCGCTTGAGTTGCTAAAGTTGTCGACGCCTTGGCAAACATGCCAAATGGTTGCTGTTTAAGTTTCACTCTCCAAAGCAGACGACATCACACTCACACACACACACACACAAACACGCTGACAAACTAGCAAAAGCCCAGCATACATCCGCACATTCACTGAATTTTGAATGAAATAGTTTTTGGTCGGATTTATTTGCATTTATGAGTTGCGGGCTGAAGAGCAACCAGAAAGTCAACTTCGAAGGCCGGGCTTTGGCCTACAGACGACAGTGCCACAACTGATAGATGATACCACCTGTTGGCATATCATCTGTATAAAACTTTAGCCAAAATAAACGAAAAAAAAAAAGAATATGTTAGTCTCTCAATCCGAGTCATCATTATTTGTGGATTATCATACACACAGCAATTGAAGGCAGACAGCTGAAATACGCTAACAAATATAACCGAATACTACAATTATTATTACTCATAAATTAATAATAACAATGGATAATAATTTCATGTCTGTAGTTTTATCGATTTCACATAGCAAGTGTTGGGTAAAAATCCTAAGTAATTTAATATCGCCATCTAAATTAATAGCAATATTTTTCTTAATATTCGTTTCGAATGGTTTTGAAAATATTATTAATGTTTACCCTAGTTGTATACGTTCTTCTTCTTATAAGTAAATAATTGAATAATATAATATGACAGATAATTGCTTGACAGCTGAGACGTAGATCTTAATTAATTTATTTATAAAATAAAAAGTCCAAGACTCAGCAATTAAAAATATATTTAATACAATTCTTAATGAGGCTATATATGGAATTCACATAGCTACGCCTAAGTTAATAAGGAACTTTTATGAGATTGCTAATAAAGTACAAAAGTACTTTTAAATTCACTTAAAGCAAATTCTTTACGCTTATCTTGAAGAAATATTTGTTTAAATTTAAGAACTTTTTTTTTCCATAAAATTGTAGTTAAACATCTATTGATTACATTTGTATTCTCATAAAATCGTACTACTCGAAAAAAGGACACCGTTTATGTTTGGACAAACGCATATTTGCCTTGCCATGCGCTACGCAGCTTGAAGTGTATTAAACGTTTTAGTAAACAAAATAAATTGCCAAACAAACTTTTTGCATATTTTATATGAACCGAGGCCGGTTCATTAATTGACACGTTTGTCAAAGAAATACAAACAGAGAGGGAGAGAGAGAGAGAGGCAGAGGCAGAGAACGAGAGTGGGAGCAATGACGAGAGCAGTTCGGAGAGCAAGATTTCTAAAATGTGCATATTAAAAAAACAAAAAAAAAAAACAAATGATTATATCAAAGCCGATCAGAGCTTGGTTCAACTACCTGTTTGAGGGGACTTTAAACAAGTCCCCTCTCTGTCTCTCCCTCTCTCTCTCTCTCTCTCTCTCGCTCTCTCTAGCTTTCTGCACCCCTCCGTCCCACTCCTGCTCTGTGTTTGTTAAGCGGGGAATTTTTATTAGGCGAAACGAGTGTCAGTTGGCTCGTGTGCTTCATTGCGATTTCTCACCTCGTTGAGGCAGCACAGCCACACACAGAAAAACCACCAGCAGCAGCGGCTGCTGCTAACAAATCGACGGGGGAGTCCGTATCGAATCATTTATCAATGGCTACGCGGAAGCAAACCTGAAAGCGCGACTCCGCTAAGTTAAAGATAAAGTTTAGCAAACTCTTGCAATTAATGCTAACAAAGTTGGCAAAGACACACACACACACACACACACACACACATACATCAACGACTCGGCTCAGTGTGGGTGCGAAAATTGTAGCAAATAGTAAATAAACGAAATTGAAACTGAAAACCAAGTTAAACAAGTTAACAAACAACTAATGGTAAATCTTTGCTCTACAGGTTATAGCCAACACATGCAGCCTGTCGCAACGGTTGGTGGTGCGGGTGGTGCAGCAAGGAGCTCGCAGCTGTTGTCCCGCGCTGATTGGGGCGCCCGCATGCCGAAAGAGGTGAACTATTTTGAGGGACCCGCACCGTACGTCATCATACATCATTCCTACATACCCGCCGCATGTGTGACTACGCCGGACTGCATGCGCAGCATGCGCGAAATGCAGGACTTCCATCAGGTGGATCGCGGCTGGAACGACATTGGCTATAGCTTTGGCATCGGCGGCGATGGTCTGATCTACACGGGACGTGGCTTCAATGTGGTGGGCGCCCATGCGCCCAAATACAATGACAAGAGTGTGGGCATTGTGCTCATTGGCGATTGGAGAAGTGAGACCGAATACTACTATAGGTATTCCAGAATCTATACTAATCTCTATCTCTCTTCCTCCCCCTCTCTCTAACAGCTGAGCTGCCACCGGCTTCCATGTTGCAGGCCGCACAGGATTTGATTGCTTTCGGTGTTGCCAAGGGCTACATCGATCCATCCTATAAGCTGCTCGGCCATCGCCAAGTGCGAGACACCGAATGCCCCGGTGGTCGACTCTTCCAGGAGATCTCCACGTGGCCGCATTTTACGCAGCTCAACACCACCGCCGAGGTGCAGCCGGTGGCTAACAAGATTTAGGCCCACGCCCAGAAGCTACTTGAAATCAACGAGAGTCTCCAGCCCGTGAAGGCAAAGAGACGCCTATATACAGTATTTTTTAAGAAATAGAAAGAGAAAGCGAGACAAATAAACACAAACTATTAGCATTACAAAATTCAGCGACCGACGCCTCATTTAATTAAAAATTTACTGAATCGATTCGCGATTCGCAATTGCAATTTGATTGCGTTCAGCGACTACTTTCAATTAGTGCGACCTTTTATTTCGATTTGCTGTGATTTCATTAAAATTGTGTTTTATTTTGATTTTTACATTTCAAACTCTGCACTCATCAAAATGATTTACGAACGTCCTGGCAAGTTTTCAACTTGTCAGCGCATCAGAATAAAAACAGAAACCACAAAATTAAAAGTCAAAAAAACACAAAAATAAAATTAAATAAATAAACAGAAACAAAAAGTAAACAAAATAATGAAACTCGCTGCCAGAGTGACTTTTAATTTCATTGATTTGTTGCTATGATTTACATGAAGCGAAACTTAAATATGCGCAAAACACAACCAAACGAGCAAAAAACAAAATGTTATTTCGGCAGAAACAGAACAGCAAGACTAAAGAATACTCCGCATTTGATCAATTTATATTTTTATTTTTATAATTTTTTAACAAAATTTTAGCCTGAACTTTCTGTATGCACTTTAGTGGTATAATTCCAAAAAATATAAACAATAATTTTTCGGCTACTCAAAAAAAAAAAAAATATATATATATATATATATTAAAGGGTATGCAAAAAAGAGAATGCATATAATATTTAACTGAAATTAAATTTTTTGCTGTTCAAAAAAATGCTGGCTAACTTTTTATGCCCACCATAATTAGAGCAAATAAATATTATTCCATCTTTTATCACCTATGAAAATATATATATATGCAAACACAAAAAACGTTTTACGGCGTTCAATACATATATATATATAAGCGTAGGTATATCCACAAATATTCTAATTAAATTAAATTTAGATTAAAAGGTTTTTTATTACATTCACCAAATATCATAAATATTATGCAGTTCCAGGGTATAGTTAGAGGTATAGAGGTAGTAAATGATTTTCTGGCCCAAGCGCAAAAGTATGCAGCGCCAATTTTCGTGCTGCATTTAGCCCCAAAACTATGCGCACATTTTGTATTTATGGCTATATACCGCACATACATACACATGCATATATTTATGTATCATCATGCTCAACTGGGAAATCTAAAACAGAAGGCAGAACAAACAAAAAGTACGTAAATTGTTTCACGTGCGCCAGTTGAACAATTTGAAACTATCTTATATTTTATGTTTCTTCCCTCTGGCAGTCGATTTACTCGTGTTTTCATTACGTATACGCGCCTGGTGAAATTTAAATGCATGCAAATGACAGTGTTGAAAAACATGAAATTACCCAAAGTTTATTGTTTCAAAGCAGCTCGCACAGCACACATTCAAGTATTGTTGATTTTTATGCTGTCGCTTCTCTAAGTTTAAATTGTTTTTCTAACAAATTGAAATAATTTCTCGTTAAAAATTATCCTACACCCCTGCATGGTGACCCTTTCACACTTTCCACAAATTTAAAATAGAAATTAATTAATTAATTATTTATAAGTACGCCATAGAAAGCGAGTCGCAGGTCGAACGTCAATTTGAATTTGCATCTATTTTAGATATTTCAGTAATGTGACACCGAGAAGCGAGTGCCAGCCCGTTGAAGTTAATTGAAATTATGTGAGCTCAATTTCAGAGCCAGCGCTCTCTGAAGGTGTCTGAGTTTCCCCCATGGCATTCGCTGTGCATTCCCTTTGGGCTTCCATTCGTCCCTTAGTTTTTAAAGTCGTGGTCTCCCCATTTTTATTTTTTGCTTTTGCACCTTTTCATGCTGCATAACTCCGACTGCCGCAGCTTATCACATTTTTTTACATTTACCGCATTTTGTCATTTCTTTTCCTTCTCTTTTCAACGGAAATTTGGTCTTTATTTCTTCCTTTCAATCGGTTTATGGCTTGCACTTGAATTCCTTGGCCTACTTTCTTTTTTTGTTCTTTTTGGTTTTCTTTTTTCATACTTCAATTGTCTCGCTTTTTCTTTTCTTTTCTTTTCTTTTCTTTTCTTCGCGTCAATTCTTAATGTACCCCATCTTTTTAAACTATTCCCACTGCTTATCTGGGAAACCTATCTGCTGCCTCCCACCCGTTCAATTCTTACTTGTCAACTCTTTGTCGCCTTCGGTTTTTACTGCTATTCTTGCATTAATTCACTTTATTTCAAGTTTAATTACTTTTTTCTGGTATTTCCCCCAAGTCTTTCAGTAGGTTCTCAGCACAGTTTTATGGTAGATAATTATGTCTTGGCTGCTTTTTATAGCACGCAACATCGTGTCAAGTTTAACTATCTCTTTTCGGTACTAATAATTTCTATATTACTTGGGGTCAACTATTTCAGCAATAATTTTATTCCTTTTATTTATATATTATTTTTATAGTTGCAAATATGTTTCGTAGTTTATGTTCGAAGTTGGAGGAACTTTATTAGCATCATTCAACTTTTGATTACTAAAACTTCTAAAACAACATTTCTCACACTTTACCCTAATATATTCTGAGTTTTTGCATTAACTGAACTTCTCGCACTGGTTCACACAGCGCGAATGCAACTCAACTAATCGATATGCAATCATTTGGATACTAAAAATAAAATTTATCACGCACTAAACGATAGCAAATCGCTTAATCCCAGTCGAACGCAAATGTCAGACGCATTCAACAGATAGAACAGCGAGAATAGAGGAGTGAAACAACTGGGCGATTGCGACAATGTAAATATTGCAAAAAAGAACCTCAAGAGTTCAAGAAAAGCAAACATATTTAACAGGAATACAAAAGAGCAGAAGCAATAATGGGTTTGGATTTTCTAGAAGATTGGTTTTTATCACAGGGTAAGACGCCTTACGCCCTCAACTAATAACAAAAAAAAAAAAGACAACAACAACAACATGTGTATACCCACCCATCTAAATAGTTTGCGTAGCAAGAAACTTGCGTAATTGAGACCCATTTAATGTGCTCAAATTAAATGATAAGCGTTTCGCCTCTGCACGTCATATATGCAGACGCCGGCTACTCAAGCAAGACACTTGAGCTGCTACGAATATATATATATATATATATATATATATATATATACTATATGCATACAGATTCATAATTCCAGTTCCATTGAACTATGCTGCACCTGCCATAAGGTCAAAACGGCTGCGCGTCTCTCGGCCGTTCGAGCAAATGGCTAAAAATATTTATATTTTTCGGCCAAAATAATTTTCAATTTCATTTTTTCTAAATATTTTCACGAGAGCGAGCGGAGAACTTGCGCTGAGAGCGAAATTATATTTTCTTCATGTTGCTGTTGTTGTTGTAGTTGTTGTTGTGCTTTTCGAAATTTTCTAGCATTTAGCGTGCTGTTAAAAATACATGAATTTAGTTTTTGAAACGCCGTCATAGGCGCTGCGTGCCGAGCAAACACAATTGTAGCTAAACCGTGTCTCGTCGTATTCTGTGTTTATTTGCCCCACTGTGCCGCTGTGTGTGTGTCCGTCTGCATGCCCGTGCGCGTGTGTGTGTGTGTGTGTATGTGTATGCGTAGGCGTTCCGTGTATTATATGGGAAAAATCTGTCTATAAACAGCCGTAACTGCACGTTGCAGCTGCACTAGCCGAATCAAATAGTCAAATAAAATATTGAAAAATCATTAAGAAACAAAATCAAATCAAAGCGAATGATATTTATAAATAAATCTAGCGAAATGCGCAGCATGCCACAAACAGATTTGCATAGCCAATGCCTCCGATAAAACTAGACAGGCAAACTAACAAGAAATATATTAAAAAAAAAAAAAAAAACTATGAAATAAAAATATATATACACATATATGTATTTAAATTAAAAACAGTTTGCCGCTGAAAAAAAAAATATAAAAATAATTTAAAAATAACATTTCCTTTATATGACACATACTTTCTAATTATATCCAAAATTCAACCAATTTTTCTCTCCAAAACAAACTTGTTAAAAATAAATCAATATATACGATTTTCCTTTTGAATTGGATTTTGAATGCAATATTGAATAAAAATATCAACCGAGTGTTACTTAAAGCAGAGCTTTTCAATATCGTTAGGTTCCTCTCAAGATCCGAGTTTTCTTAATTGCAATAAGTTTCTCGCAAATTGCTGGCCATTAGGATTTAGAGGCTTTTATGTCGCGTCGTCTATATTATTCCGCCTCTCTAATGACGGCATATTTATAAGTAAAAATTTTCTATTTGCATGTCATGTTTAATTAACGCCTCCAAAAGCGAAGGCAAAACTGAAAATTTGTTGTTTTAATTTCAAAAAAAAAGAACGAAACAAAAAATTTGCAAAAGGCCGTTGCACGAATTGGAGGAATGGAGATGAAAAAAAATATAGAAAAAAAAAAACGAATGGATAACCATGGAAACTGGCAATGGAATGAAACAAATTCACATTTCATTCTCTGCTCTGTGTTGCTTTTTATTTTGGATTCTCTTTTATGTGTGTGTACGTGTGTGTGTATGTGAGCGTGTATATGTGTGTGCGTGCGTTTTCGTTTCATTGTATACTTTGTGAAACGAGGCAAAAGACGCAAGCGTCAGAGTCAGCACGGATTTTTTTCTTTGATTTTTTTTTTTGTTTTTTTGTTTTGTTTTTTTTTGTTTTTATATTCTCCCGACGCTTTTTGCTCTCGCTAGCACAAAGAACCTAAAATTAAATATTTTCGCCTTTTACATATCGGAGAGGCACATTGGCATAGCAAATTGTTCGCTGTCATTTGTTGCCATTGCTGTTGCTGCTGTTGTTGTTGTTGTTGTTGTTGTTGTTGTTATTGCAGCCTTTGTTAGATGGAATACAACTGAGCAACAGACAAAACTTGTTAGAGCTGGAGTGGAGAGGAATTTGGCTAATTTGAACAGTTTAGACGGCGTTTGTGTCTATATGACACAAAGGCCTACATTTTGCATAGTTTTTCTTTTTCGATTTTGGCCAAAACAGATACGCTAACAGAAGCAGAAAACAACAACAGCAACAACGGCAGCAACAGCAGCAGCAAAGGCAACAAATGCGCTGCCCAGCTAATGAGCGCATGCATTTATAAATAAATTCACGAAATGAAACATACCCAAATATACACGGAATTGAGAATTGAAAATATTTTAAACAGCTGTTGCTCATCGTCCCCAGCGTAGAAAATTTAAATAAATAGCACAGCAACAGCAACAACAACACACGAACGAAAATCAGAAGAAATATACATAGATATAAAATAAAATACAAAAAAAAATATATATACACGGCAATTTAAAAGAAAAAAGAAACAACTTTTGGACAAGTGTAGAGTGAGCCAAGTCTAGTGCCAACCACGCCCTGAGCACCCCTCGCTCTGTGCTGGTGCTAATGTGCAAAGTTTTGTGTTTTCAACAACAACAACAGCAAATTCACTGAAAATTATTTAAAAAGTGTGTGCAAATAGACGAACAACAACAATCTCTGGAGAATTAACAGAACGGAAAACAGTTGCTGCCCCCGCAATGCCCTTCGTGACACCCCGCAGCACAACAACAAGCGCTGGCAGCGCAGCTGGCGCCGGTGCTGGCAGCAGCACTGGCCGCACCACATTTCGCCCACCATGGGTCAAAGAGGATGCGGCAGCAGCCACAAAGCCGGCGACAACGCCTTGGGCCCAAAAGGCAGCTGCAGCTGCATCCGCCAAGGAAAATGGCGAGAAAACAGCTCCAGCGTCAGCAACAGCAACAGCCAACAGCAAAGCAAAGGCAACGCCAACATCCACAACCACAGCAACAGCAGCAGCAGCAGCAGCCAAGAAGACAGCTGAGCCAGCGAAAAAGACACCTGAGCCGGCCAAGAAGGCAGCCGTAGAGCCCGCCAAGAAGACCACAGCAGCAACGACAGCAGCGGCCAAAAAGCAAGCGGAGCCAGCGAAAAAAACCGTTGCCGAGCCGGCGAAGAAAGCAGCGCCCGAGCCGGTCAAGAAATCGAATCTGGTCACAAAAAAGCCCTTGGCCAAGAAGAAGGAGCCAACGCCGCCGCCCGAAAGCTCCTCTGAGGAGGAAGAAAGCGAAGAAGAGGAGGAGGAGGAGGAAACTGAAGAGGAAACTGAAACTGAAGAAGAGACCGAGGAGGAGGCAAGCGAAGACGAGGAAGAGGAAGACGACGATGATGACGACGACGACGACGATGACGACACCACGCTAGATGCCAAGGTGCCGGAGCACGTGAAGAAGGCCGCACAGCTGCGCCCGACGCCGATCAACAAGAAGCCGGAGGAAAGTGAGTTAACACAACGTTTCACCTTAGAGAAACCCAAATTGCGCAGCGTTGTAGTCAAGCGTGACAAATCGATGAAGAAGGTGGCGCCCGAGGATGACGACGAGGCTGTCGACGGCGAAACGGAGGAGGAGCGTGAGAGACGTTTGCGTTTCAAGCTGGAGAAGCCGAAATTGAGGCACGTGAAACGCGAGGAGAAGCCACTGCCCAGCAAGAGCACCGACAATCTGCTAAAGATCCGACCAGTTCTCAAAAAGGTACCCAAAGTTGATGAAATACTCAAAGAACCCAAAGAAGAACCCAAGCCCGAATTCAAGACCAAAACCCTGAGGAAAGCGCCCTCAATAAAGCGCGAACCGAGCATCAAAAATGGTAAGTTACGATCGTTACGAGCCAGCGCAACAGATCGAACCGCACTACTCCGGATACTAAACACCCGATTAACAACTCTAATGGATCGCCAAAATAAACAAAAACAAAAATGCTGTAAATATAATTATGACGCTTCGCTAATTGCCTAAAAATCCAAAACAAAATAATCGCGCAGTGGGCATTTCTCAAATACTAAATAGATATAATATACGACAGAGAATATATAATATAATGATATATACATATATATAAATATATCAATGAAATTGGCCGTGTGCACTTGTCGCATTGGCCTTTATATTGCCAGCCTCCGGATGTCTCATTCTCTCCCTATACCTATCTCTCTCGCCCCCGCACGCTATCTCTCCCTCTCTCGCTCTGGTCTTATCTATAGAAAGGGGGCACTAATATGTTGGCGTAAAGACAAGGCCGACAGACGTCACTGCGAAATGAATAAAATATAAGAGACAGGCGGACACGGCAAACGTAGCGTATGAGTGATATTTTTTTGTATATACATGTATGTATGTTTGTACTGTGGCAGGTATGCCTTATGAGTGTCTAGCAAATTAGGGATGGGTGCGTGAGCGTAAAAATATTAGTGTACACATATAGATACAGTCATTAATAATGTAAGCTCATAGCTTCATATTGACAATAGACTATTAAGGTAATCGAAAGGAGCTTTACTTCCCATCGTCAATAGAAAGAAAATTGACAGAACAATTTAAAAACTTTTATTCGCTTTGATACACTTATCTAATATGTGTTACATGGCTTTTATTCACACTATCCAGGCTGCATGTTTGCCATTCATACCGAAGGACATTCCCGACTTCAACATATCACATAGAATATTTCGAGTATGTAAGAAGAAATGTTTTGGTATGCGAAACAAATGCAATTCTGTTTTGCAGTTTTATTATGCATGACAAAATATTTGCAGTCATGAGACCATCTCTAGGCTAGCTACATCCTCTGTGGGTGCGCATACCTGTTACTCACACATGCATTTGTGTATGTATGTAAATGTGCACATGGGTCCACTTGGGTCCAACCGAAAAACGCACCAAGCGCCGTTTGTGTAAATATATAAATATATCTATGAGCATCGCGTAGTAGACGTATGAATATATGTATGTATGTACGAAATGGAAACATTTCATCAAAATATGTGTGCCCAAACAAAAACGACGACAAAGACAGACAAACAGGGCGACAGACACTGGCACACACACACACACAAAGAGAGAGAGAGTGAGAGAGAGAGTGGGCTGAAAAGCAATATAAATAACATATTTTATTTATTAAATTTTTAGTGAGTGCTGTGCATCGGGTCGAAAGAGGCGTAAAACTGTTTACCCACCCACCGATCGAAAGAGGCAAAAATACAAATTATTAAAATAGAAAAGGACAAGGATGAAATAGGAATTTTCCAAATAATTGAAAAGCTTGTAATATTCGAAATGCATTTTCTGGCTGCAGGCGTGCAATAATATTAATACTCAATTTGAGAATTATCACAGTGAGTTGCATAAGTTGGCAAATTGAAAAACGAAATCCCTCCCTGGAGGGCCAACGGAATATGAAGTGTAAAGCACATTAAGTGCCAGCTAACCGCAAAGGGTATCTATCTATGGGCAAAGGTGTGCGGCGAGGGTTCGGCTAACAGCCCGACAGCTACCATGTCCTAATCAGTGGGCAATAACGTGACCGCAAATGCGTCCTAATCTTTGTCAGGCAAACAAAAGGCAACTGGGACGGCAGGAGCGAAGCTCGAAGCTGTTAGCTTGGGTGGGTGGCATGGTGGGCATGGCGGGGCGGGTTGCAGAAGAACGGAGAAAAGGCAAGACATGGGCAGGTCACTCAACGAAATGGTAACCGCTGTGCCCAACGTTTGTCCTTTAAAGCTGTCGCATAAAAAAAAAAATGCCAGCACAAAAAAGAAGTAAAAGTATTTCTGTGTGAGGCTTACGACTAGCAGATACCCATCTATTAGAAGTGTGTTTATCTGGTCGTATATGTATAGAAGAGAATATGTGATTTATATTTCAAGAATAACATTTGGTGACTTTAAAAATAATTTTATAGATTTATATTAAAGTCCTATACTTGTTAAGTATCCAACTCCTAACCTTAGCTTATTAGTCTGAGAAAATACTAAGAACTAAGGGAGAATCAGTATACCCAATTTCATACTTATTTGCCATGGATATTGCGTATAAAAAAGCTAAGCAAAAAAAATAAAATAAAAAAAATAAGGCAACAATGCAGACAGCAAAGAAAAACATTTATTTAATGTGCTCGGACGACGTCTTGGGCCGACTTTCTGGGTGTTTTCATCTCTCTTTTTATGGTCTAAGTAAAATTCATGATTATTGCTCATTGTGTCAAAACTACAACATAAAGTGGAATGTTTAAAACCAGATGAGGATAGATGAGTGGAAAAGGCACTTTCTAGATGGTTTTTGTGTTTTGTTTCGTTTCGCCGAACTGCCCCTTAAAGCCGACAACTATCAATAGCAGCGCAGTCGAAGTGCAGAGAGAGAACTGTAGCAGTTCCTGCTCTTAAGGACAAAAGCTGGCCAAGATATATGGGCATGTGCTTGATATAGTCGAACTAAATGCGCCATTTATATTCAAATATACGCACTAAGAAAAAAAAAATGAAACAGACGAGAAAACGAACAAAATAAAAAAAATATATATAAAAAATTGGGCGGCTAAAAAGCCTTCGCAAATGTCTTCAAAGGACAAGCGAGTGGCCAAAAAAGAAATATATACACATACATATATATATGTATATTTTCTTTTATTTAAATGAGCCTGCTCTATACATTTACATATACGCAGATGTCCGGGTGTGTGTGTGATTGTGTTTAAAAACATGTAACGGCTGTGTGCTATATTCATTTCTTTCATTTCTTATTTGCTTCGTTCATTTTGCTTCTTTTTTTTTTTATTTATTTGGCTAGCATTAGAAACGTGAACTTTCAATAGGTGCGGCCATCGGGCACAAGCTTGGGTCTGTCAGGCACATAAAAGATGATGAGGCCATTTTGAAATTTTGACTAACGCATTCACTTTTGTCAATAATTACACTAAGCGACAGTAATATGGCCCAATAAACAAATAATTGCAGCACATTAGTTTAAATTACCTGTTAAGACTGCTTGATTGGCTTCATGAAATGTGTTTAAGAACAATGACTAGAGCTAGAACCGAGACGAATTCGATATTAATTGAGTGTTTATCAAGAGAAAACAAATGAAATATATAGGCACATTCAGAATAAATGATTGGAAGAGCAAGAATCAAGTTGAGGTCTTTAATAATTTATTGTATAACCATTAAACAATATTTAATATTAATGTTTCACATGGGCTGGTCTTACCTCAGCCAATAATGATTATAATAAAGTCCCTTTAATGCACCTTGCACGCATAGATGTTAATAATTTAGTAAATAATTGTTAGACCACATTCAATGTTAGTAATGTTTCTCATTCATTAGCCATATATTATGGCCATATGTGTGCATTATGCGCACTCTCCGTCGCTTGCTCTCTAAAGAGCGTAATTATTGCGCATTTTGCTTTGGGCGCTATTCGTAATCGTTTAATACACACGGATGTTCAGCCAAGCATGAGAATAGAGATGCTAATGTCCTCTACGAATTACTAAGAGAAAAATCATATAGAGAGCCGACAAATGTTTATATTCACTACACATGAGAACTATATTAAATATCATAGGAATGCTTCCTGCTCCCCTTTCTCCATTAGACCATCTGAGGAATATGGAATGCCTGAAATCCAGTAATCTATCGAACGCGCCTTTCTTAAAGTTAATCGAAATTTGTAGCGAGCCGTGAGATATTTGAAAATATTAACCATGCTGCTCAGTGTTTGTTAGTTGGTCACAAATGAACAGGCAATATATAGTTATTAACAAGATGAAAAACGTTAATCAGGGCGCTGGCAACCCGCCTGGGATTAGGGGCTTGTCAGCATGCGGGTCGGTGGCTTGGAGAGGTACTGTAAAATATGGCTGACTCTCCAAGCGGCGCTTCATCATGCCACAAAGCTCAGACAATGGCGTACAAAGTCAGTCATCAAACTGGAGTCCATGCTAATGCCCCCCAGCCCCACCCAGCCCCAGCTCCAGCTCCAGCCCGAGACCCGGCCCGCACCCCCAACCGCAGGCACAGCGTGATTCAATGACAACGGCAACATTTGTGTGCATGCATAGAATATTCTCTCGGTTGATGATAACAAAATGTGGGTTGTGACAGAAAGAGACAGACAGAGAGAGAGAGAGAGAGAGAGAGAGAGAGAAAGTGAGAGAGAGAGTATCCAGGAGCTGCGACAGTGGGTCTGGTCTGATGTTTTAGGGCGAGCTACACAAAATTTATGTTTACATACCCCGCTATTCATTTTGGCGTCGTTGTAAGTGCGGGCTCTTGCGGTATATTAAGTGGGTAGCATCAACTTGGAGACGCTGCTCAGCATTTTATTTAAATAAGAAATAATTTTGTCGACATGAATGAATGAATGAAGAGTTTTATCTGGCTATGGGTACGCCACAAGCTTCAGCTTGAGTAAGTTTTTTTTCTTTCTTACTCTTGGTCTTTGGCTACCGCCAGCGAGAGGGTGTCCCTGTTCGTGTCTGTGTGTGTGTGTGAGTGTGCACTGATTTAGGTTGGACGCTTGTGCCAGAGCTTTGCCATAAATTACTAAAACGAATTAAGCGAAACTTACTAAACGAGCGCTCAATTGGCTGCCCAAAAAGTTGACCACGTATTTTAATCAGTGACTACAAATGGCGCACAAAAAAGAGAAAGGGCCGCAAGGACGTCGGACTCCGGACATGGCACATGGTACGTGGGTGGAGCGGCAAGGGACATTAACATGCAGCCGGGTAGCTGCCAGACAATAATCAAGTTTGGCGCTGATTTCATTGAGCCAAAGTAACACGACTTCAGGATTAGTTTTCAAGCACCAGGTGCAGAGTATGTATACATATACATACAATACATATATATACGTATATATGGAGGGGGGGGAAAAAGGACTGGGACCAGCATCTAATGCACCACAAAGAGGCAGCCAACCACTTAAAGATTAAGTGCAGATTCAGCCAGGCGCGACTCGAGCGAATGGGAGCAAGTTAAGGCAAGAGTCGGGCGGAAAGGCAGGGAGGTAGGGAGGCATATTCTGAAGGCTTAGGAGTGGGGGCAAAGCTGCTTGCCAAAGTGCGGATTGGGGCAGATTTGTTGGCTGGCTGAGCCGAGTTCGGTGGGGCTGTGGGAGAGAGACTCGCTTCGGGTTCACTCAAACAAAGCTAATTAACAGATTTGTCAGCTTTTCATCACTTCGCGCACGGCCATTGTCTTACGACAGTTGTTTGACTTTTGCACTTTTTTAAGAAACAAACAAAAAACAATGAACGTCGCACAAGAACAACAACAACGAAAGGCAGGCCAGCAACCTGGACGGGGGCGTGACTGAAAAAAAAGTAACTGCAAAGAATGCAAAGTATTGTACACAAAGTGCGCACAGACGATACGGGTATAGATACACACACACACACACACACACACACACACACACACACATACATTTATAAAAAGAAACTCCTTCAATTGCTAATTACAAAGGAAAGAAAGTTGCTTGGAAAAGTCGGTGGGTGGCAGGCAGTGGGTGAGATTTGTGGAACTTGGCAACTTGTTAGGCCAGCAATTTAACTGGAAATTTATTAGAGACGAAACAGCTGGCAGCAGCAAACATTACAAGCTAATTGGCCCAGTTAACAGGCGGCGAGTGCGCATCACAGACTTGAAAACCAACTAAACTAAAACTAAAACTGAAAACCAAAAACCAAAAACCAAAACCAAAGGCGAGCCAAGCGCAACGCACAAAAGACGAAGGCTGTCAAGGAAAAAACAAGGAATACGGCAGCCCAGCTCGACGAATAACAAATTCACTATGCATTACATAATGCAATAAAAGAGATAATCCATATTGATACTGCTTATAGTCAAGCAAATTCAACCTCAGGTCAGGTCAATGCTCAGCAAAGCTTAGCTCAAGTCAAGAGACTTTAACAGATTAAATATTTACATAGATACCCCCCTCTTCGCCACATCGTTGGCAACACAATGCGAATACCCTGTAAATGAAGAGTAGCGCCGAATGCAATCAAAGTTTTCGTCTGCTGCAGCGCCACAGAGTGTGGCTGGTGTTTTGGAAGGGCGACGCTGGTGGCGCAGGAGGTGTTAAGGCAATAAAACAAATTGGGTACTGGGGTAGGTCGACTTAAGCGGGTAGAGGGCGGGGCGGTTGAGCCTGCGCCACGGCAGTAACTTTTCAATCTCTGCCAATGCAGTGAAACTTTCGACGCAAGACGCAATTGGAACGTAAAGCTAGTCCATCCCACATTAAACCAAACTCAATTGATATGTATGGCCGGCAGCTACAAAGCAGCGGAGAGAGGGCGGGCAGATTGGGGGCAAACTTGGTGCAAACAACAACTGACACAAATTGCAAACTCATTAAATTAAAATTATATTTAATAACCGCGAGTGCACGCAGCGCTAAACGATTTATACGCTAAAAAACAAGCTAAATAAAAACAACGAAAAAAGCTGAAAAAAAATTGCTAGACCATTCATCTGCAATTTCTGCTGCTCGCTAAAAACCCGCAGTTAAGCATCCATTCCATATATTTCCGTTACAGTTCCAGCGCCACCGCCGCTGCCCTCGTTGGTGCCAAAGGCTCCACCACCGCCCCCGCCGCCATTGGCGCCCGGCGAGAAGCGGGTGCTCAGCGAAACGCAAAAGCAAACGCTCGAGAAGCTCAAGTAAGCAAGCACAGCAGCATCCAGGCACATCTCAAGACTCGAGACTAAACCATCATTTATTTCATCCTCACACAGGTCACGACCACGCAGACGGCCGGACTGGTCCGAGATGATGAAGGAGGTGGAGAGCGGCAAGAAGCTGCGCCATGTGGCATGCAACGACAGGTGAGCAGCACTCATTAGCCACTCACTCGGTGCTCAATGATGGGTTACAAATGACTGAATGGTCGGCCCCAACAATCGATTACAAATTAGTTAGTCGCGCCGTGCAAACGCTGTATAACTGCCAGCTTAAGAAATAATAGCAGCTCACTTTGTCCTTCGGAAACCATTTGGCATTCAAATTAATGTGAGCAAGCAAAGAGAACCGAAGAGGGAACTTCTAAAAAATTTACATCAATTTATGCGAAAAGCTGAAGGTTTGAAAAGTTATACTGAAGATATAAAGAATGATTGGAAAAAGTATTTTTTTTTTTTTAATTTTGTTAATAGAACTCACATATAAAATATGCAAGTTATGACAATAGCTCATATTTGCGGAATAATAAAATAATAGAAATAATATAATAGCTTTATAAAAAGAGCACAGCAAAGATTTAACACACGTATAAAAACAAAAAAAATCCTATGAATGAACTTAAAAAGAGTTCACAGAAAAAAATAATGGGCTATAAAAATTTAAGTACTAGAAATCAAATTTACAGGGAATTTTTCGTATGGCTAACAAAAATAATTAGCATAGGAACTTGTTCAAAGTAGTATTATAAAAAGAATCATAAACTAAGTTGTTAGAGCCGAGAATAATCTTAAATAAATAAATCAACAAAAGTAAAGAGAGAATAAATGCCAAAAATAATAAAGATTTTCAGTAATATTATTTAGCCATTCAATAGCTAACTCGAGCCCCTTTCACTGCAGATCTCAGCCCATATTGACATGCAAATCGATGACCAAAGTGGACGACAAATTCATCTATGAAACAGAGAAGGACAACTCGCACAACAAGCTGCTCAAGCAGATTCAGGGCGGCGTGCGGCTGAGGCCCACGCAGACAAACGATCGCAGCAAGCCCATATTGGAGGGTCTGCGCAAGTTCCGACGCCAGATGACCATCGAGGAGCAGCTGCACAAGTCCCTGTCCAAGGTCAATATGCTGAGCGAGGCGCCCAGCAGCCATGCGCTGAACAGTGCGAACAGTGGGTCGGCGAGCGCTGCGGGCAGCTCCAGGCCCAGCATTGTCTCGACCATGTCCATCGATGAGGAGAGTCCCGATGAGCTGGACGATATCGACAAGTTGCGTGACGATTTGCAGAGCACCAAGCAGATGCTGGCCCTGGAGCTGCGCAACCGTGAGGCGCAGGAGCGTGAGAACAAGAAGCTCTTGGCCAAAATACGTACGCTCGAGACGGAACTGGAGCGTGAGAAGTCGCGCGAAAAGAATCTTGAGTATGGCTCCAATGTTATTGTGGCCACCATGGATCCCACGCCCACAACCGAGCAGGCGTATGTCAACTCACTGAAACGCGAAGTCGAGGACGCGCGCAAGGTGTCCAAGGAGGTGGAGAAGAACTATCACGACCAGGGCAAACTGCTAGTCGAGGCGAAAACAGAAATCGAGGAACAAAAGCGACAGATACAATTGCTCGAGCGCAAATTGGCAGCTGCTTTGCAGGTAAGCGACAGCCCAGTGGCAGGTGGGGTGGGCGGGGCCGGGCGTGGCACAAGTCGCACAACATGCCGCGTGTGTGTTGTCAGCTGCAGTTGTTGTTGTTGCTCTAGTTGAAGTCAGCTGAAGAAGCCAGTTGTTCTTGTTGGGGTCATAACCCACACATGTATCCACATTTTCAGCGCCGCCTGTGCCGCCGCCTCCCGAGCGACAGCTCAGCCTGAATGCAAAGAACCAAAGAAAATCATCTAAAAAACCAGCTAACAAAGCAATCGCAATTAGTCGCTTTCGGAATGATTGTACTTGTAGTTGTAGTTGTAGGTGTAGGTGTAGTTGTTATTGCTGTTGTTGTTGTTGTTGTTCTAGTTGTAGCAGCACACACGATAAATAATTACACATCAGCTGACAACACGACACACATTTTGGATACCTTCGAGGGGGGGGAGGGAGCTCGCTGAGACGTAATGCGGGTTGCTGATATTCCCAGCGCCAATTAGCGCGATTTGCTGCTGAAGTTTTTTTTTTTTTTTTTACCAATTTGTTTTTGCTCGAGTCCCGCTTTTCCTTTTTAGTTTTCTCTCTCTTGTTTGCTTTCTTCATCTCTTGTCAACTAAGCCCCTCTATCAACTTCTTTGCTTGTCCATAGCCCGCACTATTTTCTACACAGCTATTCCTTTCTGACCAACCTCTCTCTCTCTCTCTCTCTCTCTCTCTCTCTCTCTTTGTCTATCATCAATTAAAGTTGCTCTACTTCGCATGTTTTTACTCTTACGTCCTATTGTGCATAATACCTCCTTTGTTGCTCATTCAATCTACCGTTCAGATCTTAGCACTTTCAGTCTCCAATTCGCTAAGTACATACCTCTCTCTCTCTAACCTTCACTTACTATAATTTACTTATACATATCATTCGTTTCTTGATTCTATTTACATATCAATCTTTCCCTAAAAAACTTATCTTCTATTGCTCATCGCACTCTCCTTCCCATTTATGATCGCATTCTTTCCTTCCATACATTTCTCTCACCTACATGACCTTTTCGTATTCGCTCTCAGATATATACAGTTGATATTTAGCTGCCAATCGGTAACCCCAACTATGTTATCTCAGCTTCTCTCCTTCGCAGTCTCTCATAATGTTGTGCGCACTTGACATACACATCCAATATTTTGGTAAAATTAAGAATATCGATTTAGAAAGACAAACAAAGACAAATGCTTTTGGCTTCTACTCTGAATCCGCTTACTAAAACCATTAACCGATTTAACCAACCCAATCGCTGTTTATATAAGGCAAATACGACACCAAGCACTAACAGACCGCGCATTAGTTTTCGCTTTGCTTACGACGACGAGGACGAGGACGATGATTACTACGGTGAGAAGGGGACCAATCATAAGGTAATGCCCATAGTTGGATTCGGCCAGGTCTAGCTAGTGACGACGTGATTTCCTAATGCTCTCATACATATTGTGAATGTAGGGCGGCACATTTGATGGCTCGAGAAGACCCAGCGATCCACTTTTTGGACGCGACAGCTCACCCGAACTGGAGCTGGAGCTGAGCGAGAGCGATCCCGATGAGCCGGAGGAGAAGAAGACAGAGCGACGCGAGCGACGAATGGGCAAGGAGGTGAAGGTGCTGCGCAGCAAGCTAACCAAACTGAAGGTCAAGGAGGAGGCGGCCAAGAAGGAGAAGGATGCACTGAAGCAGGCCATGAAAAAGAATCATGTTATACTCAAGTAAGCATTTCCAAATAATGCCATGCTTTCGTCATTAAGATTTCGATTTTGCAGAGAGGAGAACAAAAAGTTCAAGAAACTGGAGAAAGAGGTGCAAAAGATGGCCGCATCGATGAAGCTGGACGAGGACGAGCTCGATGGCGAAGACAAAGAAGAAGAGGAGACAGCCGAAGAGGAACAGCAGGAGGAAGAGGAAGAGTCCGAGGAGGAGTCAGAAGAATCCGAATCAGAGGAGAGTGAAGCAGAACCGGAAAGTGAATCCGAAGCCGAAGTAAGTGCCACGCAAAATATTTTCAAATATATAAAGCAATATACATACATACATATGTACATGTACATACATATGCGAGACGCGCAACGCCGAGCAGCACCACATACATACATACATATATAGATTGATATATAAATATAGGGATATATGTGGACTTACCTCTTTCTTTGTAGGATGCTCCCAATTCCGCCAAGAAGAGCAACTTGGAGCCGCGCGTGAAGAAGCACGAGAGTCGCTTTGCGGCAATGAAGAAATGCAATGTGCTGCTGCAGGCGAACGTGGATAATTTGCAGGATCAAATTTCACAGGTGCGCTCCAGGGCTACCAATCTGCAGGATGAACTGGATGCGGTTATTGCCGATTTGGGTTTCTAGGCCCATGAGTCACAATATGAAGAAGACGAACAACGACAGCTGCAGCTCCCCAGTAAAAATGAATCGAATGTACAACGTGTTTGTTTACTGTTTGCGTAGTGTTCCTTTTTTTCAATGTATTTAAATATAATTATATTATCGACATATGTAAGTTCAAGGCACACTATGTATGTATTCACAAGCACATCAAGCACTTTTGCAAATTGGTTGGATAATTTTGTATTTTAGTTGTTTCATTTGCTCACCGGTATATTGCGTTGTTTTGTTTGTTTTATGAGTATTTATTGCGTTCGAGTACTTTTTTTGTTGTGGCAACCGGTGGCGCCGACGCGTTGCTAGCAGGGTAATTAACACAGAGAGGTTGCGCTATGTTAATCAACTGTTATTTGCATGACCTAAACATGAAGATGTGACGTCAAAAGTACTTCTGACTCGCCATCTACACATTTATTGCAAGGGCCAACATCTGTTGCCGCTGCATACCTTCTATAGATGTTGTTTTGAATATAAGCTTCCTATTCTATTTCTTTAATGCACATGCTCAGCTGAAATAGCCAGTGGCGGCAGAAACTGCATTAAGTTTCGCTATGTTAACCGCATGTAAATATTGGGTACTTAAAATGTACCCAAAACATGAAACACGAATCGAATAGGCAGTATCGAAATTCGCACAGCTGTTGTCGCATAGCGCCCTCTATGGGGAAATCTCATGAAGGCACAACGACTAGAAATCAAAACTCCAATTAACGGACTTATCTTTTCAAATTAGTATTTATTAATAAGATTTTGTCGAAATATTTTAGTATAAGCATGTATAACAATGTACAAAACAACAACTCAGTGAATTTGGCTAAACTAAACCATTAGATTTATGTATATATATCATAGTCATATGTATGAATATTTGTTGATGGTATGAGTATCACGCTCGAACTTTAAAACTTTATGCCTATATATATATATGTACGTAAAAGATGTGGATATTTATATAATGCGTCAATTTCTTTAAGTACTAAGCTGAGCTCTATCAATAATCCAAAGTCTAAGTCGTGTATATGAATTAGTTATTCGTATCGTAGTTGGTTGAGCATTGTTCCCCGATGCCCAAATGTGTGTTTGATTTGAAACGATTTGAGAAACCACTAAAATAACTAAAGCATTCCATGAACCACTACAACTACAGCAACTATTTTGGTCTACTCCATCAGTATGAGACGCAAACGCTTACGCAGGGACGACTCTCGGGGCAAGGCCATCGCCCATTTCTTCATGGCCGTCAGAATCACGGAGCTGACGACCATCAGGGCGCCGCACAAGGAATAACCGTTGGGCGCCTCGCCAAAGAAGAGGATTTGCCAGATGAAGGCGAACACGATATCGGCACAGCGTGCAATGGCCACTGGACCGGCCTGCTCCACCTGCAGTGAGAGCGTCAACAGGATCTGGCCCAAGAAACTGAAGATGCCCAGGATGACGACGAGCCAGCGATCCCGTCCACAGCTCGGCCAGCAGACGGCGCCAATCGCGCCGCACACAATCAGAGTGTATATGAGGGCAATAGCTCCAAAGTTCGTCATAATCACAGAGAAGTGAAGATTCTTCAGAGCACGCAGCAATATATAGACATTGGCACCGAAAAGCGTCGAGGATATGGCAGCGACTGGTCCCCAGATATCATATGTTTTATCCGTATACTTTTCACTGTCCAGATCCGGCGTCGCTTCGCCAAAGACCAACGGTGGCCGAGTGATTAGCACCACGCCAAGAAGCGTAATATTGATGGTCAGCACATTGAAGAGGGTGCACGGCTCCTTGAGGAAAGCCCTTGCGAAGATCGCAACGAACACAGGTGTGGAGAAGATGATGACGCTGGCATCGGCCAGGGGCATGTGCCGAAACGCATAGAAGCTGAGCATCAGGCCCGTGGTGCCCATGAAGCAGCGCAGCAGCAGGATGACACGTTTGCCCTCCGGGAATACTGGCTGCTTGGTATAGATGAGTATTGGGATGGTGGGCAGGAGAACGCCCACAAAGCGGAACGAGGCCAATTCCATGGGATTGACATCGACCAGGCCCTTGACAATCACCGAGCACAGCGAGAAGAACAGCGAAGAGAGCGTAGCGAGTATTATTCCCAAATACGGGCAATTTACGCGCGTTTTAATCTGTTCCAGCCATTGATTTGATATATCTCCCGCGCGCGTTCCGTCCTCAAATTGGTGCAGTTCCAAATTCTCTGGCATTTTACCGCTTTCTTATTTAAACTAAACTACTTTTCGATTTACTGGCACATTCTGCAAACATTTTAAAGGTTAGAGACGAAGCGTCACAAAGTACCGTTATTGAATTATGTTACCTTTTTTTGTATTGGATTGCGCTGGAAAAATCGATTTTTCAATTGGACAGCAGTGTTCTTGGAAGCATGCAGCTACGGCTGCGAAAATACAACATTTCTTAACTTAACATGACTGATTGCGTTTTTCCGAGATTAATAGTTTTTATTAATTAAGTTTATATATATTTTTTCATACACAATCATTTGATTTGGGCTCGCACTATATTATAAATTAATTAACAGCTGGGCGCGCAGTAGGTTAACAGCACTAACCAGAGAGCTGGTTAGTGTTAACAGTCAGTGTCTGTTAATAAGGCTGCCAACCTACTTGAATGCCCAACGAACAAATGCTAATCAACTGAACAGAAAAACAAACTGTTATCGATTACTTAAACTACATACGAAAATGTATAAGTTCAGTTCGTGACATAATAGAAAGGCCGAAGTACTCTAGTTAAACTTTGATTTTAAAAATTATTTAGCATCAAAGCATGCGAGGCAAAAATCGTGGCTCCTTATGAAAAAACAATTGTATATATCATTTAAATTTTTTTTGGGCGGCACGGCGAGTAGGCTGCGTTAACATTCTTTATCGGTCAATCGGGGGCGTAGTTTATTGTAATTTCGATATATTTGGTAATTTCATCAACACTTTTCGAGTTCAACTTAGTCATGAGCAACCAAACCGTTAACACCAACACCAAGCGCTGGGCCCTGCTCGCCGCTAGTCTGGGCCTGGCCTATGTGCTCGTGCGGCACAGGCAATCGATTTGGGGCGTATTGGGACGCAGTCCCTTTCAGCTACAGCATAAACGCATTGAAGTTATCAGCTCGGTTAACGAGTCACAGCGCATTCTGAATGAACTTAAGAGGTAAGTAAGAGTAAATTGAAATAATATTATATGAAAATATGCTTCCACATACCTGCAGCCATTGCGAGTCATTTAAAGTGATTGGCTTTGATTGTGAATGGATTACTGTTGGCGGCACACGTCGACCTGTTGCTCTGCTGCAGCTGAGCTCCCACAAGGGCCTCTGCGCCCTATTTCGCTTGTGCTGCATGAAGCAAATACCTAAAGATTTGCGTGAATTGCTCGAGGATGATGCCGTGCTGAAGGTAGGCGTCGCACCACAAGACGACGCTATGAAGCTATCGCATGATTATGGTGTTGGCGTTGCCAGCACCTTTGATTTGCGCTACATGGCCGTCATGGCTGGGCACCAGGCCGAGGGCCTAGGCAAGCTATCACAAACTCATCTCAATACAGTGCTCGACAAGAATTGGCGTCTGGCCTGCTCCAACTGGGAGGCTCCACAACTGGATTCCGCACAGCTTAATTATGCCGCCAATGATGCACTGGCCGCTGTTGCTATTTTTCAGAAGCTATCCAAAGATCTGGAACCCCGTACCTTTTGGGACTGGCGTGCTCCGAAATTCGAGCAGTTGCGCCCAAAAATTGAGCCATTTCTAGATGTAGATTTTACTAAAGGCTTTGTCTCTGGCCTCGGCAAGACCCTATCGACAGACACTCCCTCACATCCACTAACAGGCAAGTCTAAGCACAAGCGCAACAAGAAGCATCAGCAGTCGCAGCAGCAGCAGCCGCAACAGCAGCAAGTTCGCAATCTGGGCACTCAGTCCAAGGCTTTCTATGACAATTGCGTGCTGGAGGCGCCCGATGGCGAGCTGCTCTGCACTATTGATCGTCGCAAGGCCTCTTGGTATTTGAACCAGAATCTAGGCACTCAGGTCAGCGAGCAGCCGTTCACAGTGCGCTTGAATTTCGAGCCGGCAGGTCGAGCTGTCGGAGACGTGGGCCGCTACTATCAGACGCCCAAGGAGAATCAATGCGTTGTATGCGGACGTCGAGATGCCTATATACGAAAGAATGTCGTGCCACGCGAATATCGCAAACATTTTCCGGTTGTTATGAAATCACACACATCCCACGACATACTCCTGCTCTGTCCCAGCTGCCACCAATTGAGCAATATATCGGACAACAAGATACGTAATAAGCTCGCAATGACCTGCGAGGCACCATTCGGCCATGGCGAGGGCGTCTCCAAGTACCATGATGATCAGCAGCTAAGGTTGGTATCGATCATTGCGATCCGCTTGCCCCCCTAATGCGTAATCCTTTTCAGAAACGTGAAGTTAGCTGGGAAGGCTCTGCTAATGCAGAGCGATCGTATGCCCAGCCAGAAGGTAACACAGTTACAGAAGACCATTTTGGATTACTATACAGATGTCACTGAGATAACCCCAGAGCTGTTGCAGAAGGCCGCTAAATTGGATTGCCGTGTGGCCAACGAAGATTACTGCCAGCACGGCAAGAAGGTCGTCCAGGTATATCGCGATAAGCTCGGTGGTCTCGTCGAGCTGGAGCGTTTGTGGCGGGAACACTTTTTACACACTATGCAGCCCAAATTTTTGCCCAAACTATGGAATGTCAATCATAATGCCAATCGCTTAGAGGTGCGTGCCAGCGAAGGGCGCATCGACAATGAAGATTTGGTTGTGGCAGGTCTAGAATCAGTAATTAGTGTAAAGAATATAGCTAGATCGTAACAGTGTGATAGTTTTTGTTTTTGTATATGTTTTGTACGTATTGTATTCAAATAAATTATAAATTGGCTTTCGCTACGTATAAATTACAAGATTCCAAATTCATGTCAAAACAAGAAAGATGATTTTGCAGTCGCGTGCACACCGACTGCACAATACTCTGTTTACGTACAACGGTCAAACTTAATATATTATCTATATATGTCACTAGGCTAGGAGCAATCGATCTATTAAAATATATTAATAGTGGTTTAACTTAATTAAGATTAGTTACAAAATGTTCTGTGATAAAAAGGTCTTTAAGACATTATTTTTTAAGATATTTTTCATATTCCTATACAATAAATTTAATTTAAGAAGTTATAAAAACCTATTTTACAAAAAGTGGTTACTATTTAATTGAAATTTGAAACCTAGTCAGAATCTTTGATGCATCGCAATACCTACATCAATTAGGAATATAATTTTTATCTTTACAAGACAATAAACATTTTTGAAAAGCAATAATAAATCAGATTTTTTCGATGCTAGTAATTTAGGCACCTTAGCTTCGCGCCACGTCAGTGATTCACAAAAATTATATTTAAGAATTAACTAAATTTGTAATTTTGTTTTAAACAAAATACGAAATAAGCGGACAGACATTGCTCCAAGCTAATAAACCCTACTCACATTGTAAACAGAGTATTTTTAACATCATAATTTATGGCATTGGTCTAAGAGCATCTCCTAACTGACATAACTTAATATTTAAGCTATATATAAACTTGAAGCTAACATATATATACATAAACATATATATATATATACCGGATAATACACTATATACACGAAATATTACAGCAGCGACGCTTTGCTATATAAACTCAAAGCCCTCGTATTTATAGTCCGTCTCAATACGTGCCTCTGGCAATAATGTTTTGCCCTCCACGCTGAAGGCCGTCACAAAGGTGGACGTTTTGCCGTTAAGCTCTTCCGATTTGAGTGCTACGATTATAGAGTCCTGTGTGTTGGGCAGAAATTTAAAGCTGGAAAAACCGTGAGTAGGCGCCGTATTGGCAGCATCCAACTTGACAGTCTCTATAACATTAAAGTGCTCGTCCGCAGAGATTAGAATATTGCATCCCATATGCTCGTCCATGGTTTCATTATATCTATGGAGCATAAAGCATTTATTAAATGCCAAAGAGTATTATTACACACGACTTACTTTTCCTTGGAGCAGCGTCGTGGCAGAAAATACCAGCGCTGGTGCACCTCTGACCAGACGCAGCTCTCGTGTATCATGTAGCCGGGCCAGCTTATCTGGAGAGATTCAAGGCGCAGTTTCTTATAGTTCTCCACCCAGTTTAAGGATCGCACTTCGCCTGTCATGCTGATAGCCTTCACATACATGGGATTATTGTTTTCGTAGTCACCCATACTAGTTGTCCACTCTTTGCCCATGGAGCCCACATACAGAGTGTGCTGCTTTACCGTTGCCCACTCTGATTTGAAGCCCTTGGCATTGTGGCCATTACCGTCGAGCAATATTACCCAGGGTATGACCTTGTCATTGATCAGTTCGTAAATAAGCCCAGTTCGATCATCGAAACTCAACAGCTTTCCATTAAATGTGACTAGCTCGGAGAGCTCCATGCCACGTCCCTTCAGTGCGAACGAGGATTCCAAGGCTGTGGGCGCGCCTGCATCCCAGTTTATTTGTAGCTCATGCTTCTTTGGCAGATACGTGAGATAGCCCTTCTTTAGATAACTTCGCCACGTTGTGCTGCCATCACCCTTAACAACTTTCGAGCTGGTATCTAGATCTGCTATCATGGCAATCCGATAGCTGATTACGCCGCCTTGCACGCTCAGAGGTTGCGTCAATGGATACGTTGAGTTGTAGGCTATCGCGAGCACAGAGGTGGCTTCACTGGCATATTGAGAGCGCAGCCAGTATCCATCGGAGGAGCTGCGACTACCTTGGTGCGCGTATATAAAGAGCAATACTAGAACCACAGCACAAAACACAAGCAATGCAAAATGATAATTAAACCGGACCGTGCGATTGCCAATTCGATAGCTTGGCGTACGCAGGGCGGTACGCCAGTCACGCATTAGCATGGTGCGTGGCGAGTTTTCCAAATCCCTGAACGCGTACGCCGTTTTTTGCATCTATAACTTTGAATTTTGGCAGCGTGGCAGCGAACTGGCAGTGGATGCAATCAACAAATTGAGGCGATGTGTCCGTTTCTGTTTCTGTTGTTTGGATTCCGCTGACGATGACATATCGATTACTGCCAACAAAACAAAACAGCTGATTGTTTGCTTTCGATAGTGAGACTGCAACGACTATTGTATGCGATTCAAATCGTTTTATATTTAACTGGAAGATTTGAAAAAATATATAAGAGATCATAAATGTAAGAGCTTAAACCTTTAATTATTTACCGAATACGGCCTAAATTTTGCAAAAATGAACGTGGCAGGGATAAATTTGCTACCTGTGTGGAACAGCTGATGTAATGAATTTTAAAAGTAGTTCAATTAAGAGATTCATTTGAACCACTAACCTGGTTCTATACAGTGCTGCCAACTTTTTACCAGAATAAAAAGCTGTTTTTAGATGGAAGAAACGAAAAAAAAAGCTGAAAATTTTTACAAAAAAGCCTAAAAAAAAGCGGTTTTTATGGTTTGATTGTTTTTTTTTTTTTTTATTATTTACAAGATTTTCAGCATGCTATCTAATTCTTCGCGACTAGCTTCGGTTTCAGAATCGTACGATCTGTTAGTACCTATCATGCGGAGATAATTTGAAGGAACTTTGTATTCATAGCAGCATTTGCCCAGTCTTCGCAAACCATATCTGTGTGTTATATTAAATAAAAAAGTAATATATATATCGGTATCATCTTTTCACTCTCAATAAAATATTACCTTATGTTAAGAATACTGTTTATTGTGTCTAGGCTCATTGAGTTCCTTAACTTGGACTTTACCAAGTTAAGCTGGCTAAATACGCGTTCCACCTCCGCGTTGGACCATGGTAATGAAAACATTTGCAGGGCAACAGCTGCCAAGTCAAGGAATCTGCGGTTGCCGCCAGAATCCTTGTAATTGGAGACTTCATTCCAAAATTTGGAGCTGTCATTAACGTTTTCCCACTTAACTAGATTAATATCATAGTACTGCCGCTCAATGTCGGCTATTCTGTCTACTTGGAGGTGTTCCAACAATTCTGTAATTCCTTTTTTTTTAGTTGACAGAATTTTATCAACGGAAAAAACGTCAATGTTTTTTAAGATTTTAAAATTGTCGGGGAGCCTGCAGATAAAATCAAAATTATTTAACGGTCGGTAGAAGAATCAGAAAAATTGTTTACCTCTGCTTTAGCTGCTTGATAAGTTCAATAACAAAAGAAGAGCAGCGAGCACGAATTTCTTGTTCGAGGCCTGCATCGATATTTAAAGACTTGATTTTCTTTTCAAAATCATACCCTTTGTACATATCGGATTCTACATGCTCTTCAAAGTTTTCTATTTCCAATACGTCGATTTCCTTGATAGGTGGAACAATTAAATTTTTTAACGATTTAATGGCAAACATTAAGTCGTTTAGCAATTCTGTGGCATTTGTTTTATTGCTTTGAAAGCACTTGTTTACTTTCTGCATGTCGGACAGAATTGGTTTTAAAAAAATTAAATATAATTTATTAATTTGGTCATTATATAATTCATAGAGAATTTGCGACTTGTAGCATTTTTCTTTTGTCGCGGCCAATTCGAAATGCAATTTGAGCTCGTCCCATTGGTCCAAAATGCGTGACACAGCTAACTCAATGGATAGCCATCTGGTGTCGCTCACTTTAGGTATTTTCAATGGAGCCTTCGGATATATCAAAAAAAATTATACGTTCAAATTAAAATAAACTAAAATTTTTTTACGAAAATACTTTGACAACAACGAAACGAAAGACAAAAAAAAAAAAAAAGTCATATTGAAAAATAAAAAAAAAAATTTGATGTTAATAATCTGAATTCAAACCGGCACATGAAAAATAAAATACTCACATTTAACTACATAGGTTAAAAACAAATTCGAGAACATATAACAGAGATATGGGCAAATTTTCACACAAACCTTATCATCATTAATGCATTTATAAATTTTACTATACTCCATTTGCCGAAATGAGCTTTTACAAAACCAATTATAGGTTTCGTAAATTAAAAACTCTAGTTTTTCCGGCAAATGTTGTCTACAAACTTGGCTAACGGCAAGTTGCACAGAATGACAAACACATTTTACCAAAATTAGCTGTGGAGCCTCCTTCTTCAGTTCTGTGTACACACTCCTGTTTGTGCCAACCATAACAGTAGCGTTATCGGTACCAATGCCAATTAAATTTTTAATATCTAATTTGTATGACAATAACACGTTTTTAACGCCATCAACAATGCAAGTAGCATTACCAAATTCTAGGTGAACCAGACTTAAAAATGTTGAGACGAATTCACCTCGCGGAACGGAAAAGTACTTAATTACCAAACCTAAATAAGTATTCATATATGTACATACATGCCATACATGAAATTAAATATATTAAAATAACAAAAACAATTATTAAGATAAATACCTAAAAGTTTTGTAACGCCGATGTCCGTTGATTCATCGAGTATAAGGCTGAACTTAGAGTCGCCTATATCACTGCACAAATCTTCATAAAAATGACGCGCCAAAACATTTTTTATAATACTGGTGCATTTTGTGCGAAGAAGCTTTATTCGCCCGGCAGTTGCACTATCAAAATGGCTGCTGCATAAATTGCCCAAATGGTCTACCTGTGCCATAGCTGTGTGCTGTGCAATAAACAGACACAATGCTGCTTCCTGTTCCAAAGCTTTTGTAGGCAAGGTACTAAAATCAATTTTATTCTTTTGCTGGAAGCCACCCAGCGCACTTGTGTGTTTTTTCGTGCTTGCATGAGCACGAAGATCGCTCAGCTTTGCAGTTATTGTAGTCTTACAATAACTGCAATAGACCCTTGTGTCATCCGTGTCATCCCTGCGAAGCCACTCCTTGAATTCTTCGCTCTTTATCCAAGCATCACGGCACTTTTGCTTATATTCTTTTGGCATGACGAAATTTGTAGCCGAAAAAATCCCACTTATTGTGATCACAGTTTGTGTAAAGCAGTGGTAGTGATATTGGTGAATATCGACGTAAACGACGTAAAGCTGCCACTCTTTGACACATTTGGTATATTTTTACCAAACTTCTTCACAGATTTATCGAAAATGGTAGATTTAAATACCAAACTTTTCTTACAAGTGGCAACCGCGATGCTATGTACATGTTTTCAGTATTAAAAAAATCGATGTATTAAAAAAAATCGAAAAAAGCCTAATTCATTTTCAAAAAAGCCAGAATTCCCGCTTCCCGCAATTCTTAAATATTTCCCGCAATTTGTCTCCGGAAAAAGCCAGATTTGACGGGAAAAAAGCTAAATTGGCAGCAGTGGTTCTATAGGGTGGCGATGTGGTCTCTTAGCTTCAAAATTGCCGTTGGCAAAGTTACAGCACTGACCAAACAACAGTCAGTGGTTACAGGGAAACATATCTTTTGATTTTAAAAATCATGAATTTGTTGATAATTTAACCATGAAAAAAAATGTACGAAAATGTAAATATAAAAAAAACTAGCATGCCATTTAAGTTTCTAAATATATTAAACCAGCTTACGAAAATAAATAAAATATAATTTAATATTGGCGCCGGAATGAAACTTATTGATAAAAGAAAAATGCACTTATCGATAGGCCGCCACAGAGATGCCAGGTTATGAACAGCTGAAATTAGTATCGATGCTGTCAATTGCGCCGGTCTTTTGGTGAATAAATGTAGGTTTTTATTAAGTAAGTAACATTAATTACATAAAGTATGTGGCGGCGCTTTAAATACATAAAATCTATTACTTTAGCCGCTATCCATAGTCGTCACAGCAGGACTATGTCGGAACCATGTACAAACAGCAGCCAGGAAGCCATTGCACGTTTGCGGGAATTTGGATACGCATTCAATGAAGGTGATTTTGAAAATTATTACAGTTGGTGTCAGACACTCACACATATGCTTATGTAGCTGGCGAGCTCCGAAAAATAGACGTAGCCAGCGGAAAGCCCGGTGATCTGCCTTATGAATTTAAGATCAGCGACAATCCAGCTACAAATCAAGAGCATTACGAGCAACTAGCGAATCAGATACCCGATATAGTATATGAGCTACTGGAGAAGAATGGATTAAAGAGAACTTATATACCCATTGGAGAGCCCATTGAGCGTTCCACATTCGTATTCACACAGCCGCAACCTCTGGCCCAGTCGAAGAAGCTGCTTGTGCTCATCCATGGCAGCGGGTATGTGCTGGCCGGCCAATGGGCAAGAAGGTAGGTGCTAAATATATGTACATGGGTGTATTTTTTTGACTAGCTAATTTTTTCTCACTGCTGCTCATTTGTGATCTAATATTTATTTATTTATTGTACCCTGAACCCATTGTTTTTCTTTAGATTGATTATAAACAACTCTCTGGAGCACGGCACACAGCTGCCATATATACAACGCGCCCAGAAGCTGGGTTATGATATACTCGTAACGAATACGAATGATACCACTCGCATTATAAATGGCAAGCGCACGCCTATCAAGGGCTTAGACAATTCAATGAGTCATGCCGCTTACGTATGGGAGCATATCATCATGCCCTCGCAGCCCGAGAGTGTGGCCATAGTGGCCCACAGCTTTGGCGGCTCCGTGTGTAAGGCTTTGGTAAGTGAAGAAGTTGTCCAAAACAGGCATTATAGTAATACTGTATTTGTGGCAGGCGGAGAAGTTTACGAAGTTCTTTAAAGAAAAAGTATTTGCCATTGCGCTAACCGATGGCACAGTGGGTCATGCGCCCGCTAGCTGTCAGAAATACTTTCTGGATGTAACCTGCAATTGGGTCTCCAGCACTGAGCCACTCGATACGGATCTAACACATGGCGATAAGGAAAAGAATTTAACTTGTGTATCGGCTGGACATCCGGAACACGAATGGACCTCCTCTGCAGCTATCGAGTCTGTGTTTAAGTTCCTAGAGCTAAAGCACCAGAAGTATCTAAAGACCAAGCAGTCCTAAGCCGCCTAGTGTCAACTTGTTACGCATGCCATCAAATTTTCATATGTCATGTACATCATGCCACCATCTTTGTGCATATGACACTTATCCCTTTACCCTAAGGACCAACACAAACTATCGATTTGCAATGCATAAATCAAACGGAGTAGCAGCATCCCATAACAAAACTCCCTCATAGCCCACTTCGATATGTCACAAACACTCGCATCAAGGCAATTTAATTTGATTTTCGGCACTTTGGCACATTCCATGTGAGTTAATCAACTTGATGGCTGATGTATCATCGTTCACGATAAAACAAAAGTGTTTCAGATGTCCGTCCAGTCAACAAGCAGCTAAAAAACAACTGACCCACGTCCCCACGGTCAATGCTTAAAGTTGTTAGCTCGATAAGAACACAATCTAGCTGTTGGGGTTGCTACCAAAAAAAAAACACATCTTGTTTGGCTATGGCGCCGGCATTTCCCAGCTACCCCGCACACTTACGTAAACCTTACGCATACCACATCATGTCGTTTAATAAAGTGCGTCATAAAAAATTGTCCCTTGTGAATTTGTTGGGCTTAAAGATTGGAACTCTCATTGCATACGCACAGATTTTAGGCTGCGGTTTTTATACACATATTATAAGTGCATATAGTTAAAGTTGGTTTTAGAAATACGAATGAAATTTATAATTAAAAATAAAATGAGAATTATAAAATTAACTGATCATATTTACACTGTTATAAATCTGCTAAGATAATAATAATTGTGAGCAGCATTTCTTTTTTCCTCAAAATCAAGTTGTATATTAAACCGAAACTTGTAATTTATTTATGATCCTTAGATGATGAATATAATTTAGTTCCATATTTATTAATTTAAACAGATTGTTGTTTGAGAAATTCATTAAATTTGATGAATTTTCCATATCTTGAACTATTTTTTAATTTTCCACAAAACGATTTTAAGAGGGATTTTGTTGATGATTTAGTAATTTTGAAGCGAAAACTTAATAAATTGTCGAATGCTGTAAAGCCTTTTAACTTATATTCCTGTAGTATATATAAGATATATATATATATAAAATTACTAATTATATATTTCTAATAAAGAGAGAATTTTGTATTGCAAAGATAAAAGTAAAAGTAAATCGAAGCCCCTTTTATGTTTAACACTAACCATTTACTTAAATCTGATTTTTCATTATTTTTATAATTATTACGTACTAAGAAAATTCAGTTAACAAAGATAAGTCCCCTAAGTAGTAACTCGATAAGTGCTGTTAGTAAAAGACGTTTATCTTTAGTATTAAGCCTAAAACTTAATACCCACAAAGCAAAAGCAGGCAATAAGAAGGCAAAGTGAGTGAGTGAGAGAGAGAGAGCTGCAGACAACAGCAATCATTTGGTTGGGTCTGGTCCGGGTGGGTGGGACCGTAGCAACGGCAACCCTACAAATGTTGCTCCCTCCCTCCCTCTCTCACTCCATCCCACTTCCCACTGTATAGCTATACCCGTCTTCCGCTTGGCTTGTATACATTATCGCTGTCATGGCCGCAGTCATGGCTTCTGCTCCACCTTAGGACATTCTATATGTACGGGGAGTCGACATCGTTCACTTCGTTGTCGTCCTATGGCAGGCAGCTATCTACACTTTGACTCACCCACACAGCGATACGAGGTTAGACGAGGATGGCATTAGTTTAGTCGGAGTGCGAGAGTTCGTGTATCCTTCGTATCCAAAGCTGGCAGTGTTTTGTGTGGGTTCAGGAATGGGTCATGCGCCTGGAGCATGTACATATCTCACTCATACATACACAATAGCTTCCCTCTCTCTCTGGCAGCAGTAAATAAGAGACGAGCTTCCCACATACAGTAAATAAAAGGAAAAGTCACAGTTTCAGTTTAAATGAGGGCCAGCAATGCCCGCCTTAAGAAAAGGTTCCCTTTTTCGCTAACAATAGCTGGCAATTACTTAAAATAATCATTTTTGTTTTCATGGTTATTTGATAAGATCTTAAAGCGTGCACATATATGTTACGTCCTTCACATGGCGAAGGAGCTCTTGACTGCCGCGGAGTCTGGGATATAACCCTTCAGCGTGTTGATATCGAGCCTGTGAGGTTGCTTGTATAAAGATTTTCATTTTAGATTGAGCTTTGGGCTTAAGAAACAAATTTGTTTTGTCTTTTGGAATCGGTTTACTTGTGTTAGGAGCAAGAAAATCAAACAAATTACACAGAATATATTAGCTGTACTGAAATGATGAATGATAAGCATTCGGTCTTTTTCTTATAACATCATCTTACATGCCTAATTTCTAATGAATATCTTCATAAATCAAAATTAAAATAGAAACTCGCAATTCTCTATAGAAAATGCAATTTTAAATAACGGATATAAAAAATTGAAGTCCCGCCGCAATATCCGTTGTTATTGTGCCTGGACTTTATTGCTTGAAAAAGTTCAAGCGATGTCATTCAAAAAGTCATAAATAATAATGTTTTCCAATAAATGTTCACATATGAGCGCGCACGCACTCGACTCCCTCTCTCTCTCTCTCTCGCACACAGCAGGCGTAGGCGGTTGGCGAACCAATTGAGCCCACGCCACCCACCGCCCTCAACCACTGAGCCACAAGTGGATGCTGGCTCTGGCTTGTGCCAAACTCTCCGGAGTGACCGTTGTTGAACCTCGACTCGTGGCTTTTTGGCTAAAAGGGCGCCCCGCCGTGCCTCATAACTTACAAGGTCATATTTACAAAGAACCATTAGGATTTTTTCTTTTTTCTCTCTCTTTCTCTTTCGCTTTTTCAGGACTATTTTTTTTTTTTTACAATTTAATGCTCATGTGTAGCGAATTTTTATGGCTGACAAATGATTGATGCGTTTGCTGGCATTTCCTGTTAAATGTCATTAAAAACGCTTGTTTTCAACTTTAAAGACACGACTCGTTACATTAAAGGCAATTTGTTAGATTTCCGTTCGCCTGAACAATGGCGCCCAAGACTCCGTCTTGAAAGCGCGCTGAAATGCAACTTTAACGCAAAAATAATATCAAATAAGATTAGATAGCATTGTGTCGTCTTATAGCCATGCCCACACTTTGCCCAGGGGCTCAAGAAAGAACACGCAATTTTACAAATTGCATCATTTGCACCCCTTTTACTTGACAACCGCTCAGAGGTGGCACAGTGGAGTAGACTGGACGTTTAGTGTGCGAAATTCGCTATGAAATAAACTAAATTTCTATTTAAAAATTTTTGATAGTTTTCATTGAATTACACTTAATGACATTGAGTACTTAAATAAAAAAAAATAAATAGATAAAAAAATAATAGCTGTAGAAGATAAAAAGAAAGAATATATCAGAATATACTGGGTATTTATTAAAAAAAAAAAATAAAATAATATAAATAAATAAAAAGAAAGTAAAAAAAAGTGAATATGTGTGTCTGAAGTAGTCATGCTTCAATAGAGAATATTCTAAAATTATAGTTACACTTACTACATATATCTCGTTTATATATGTACATATAAATAATATTTACTTATTTCATAATATTAAAGTTGCGTTTAAATGATTCTATATAAACTTTTTCATCTCAACAGCACTACGAATATATTCAGAAAATTAACCTTAAATTTTCTCGTGCTGCTGCACTGTTTGCCCCACTGTGCTGGGCATTTTAAAATTCAAGCGCTGCCCGCCACAAAGCCACACAAATCACAGCAAATACAATAATGAAAGGGAAACCTCTGCCACTTGCCGGAATGTAAATGTTGTACAATGTTAAACTTATTTGCGGTTTATGTGTCCTTGTTGCTGTTGTTGTTGTTGGTGGGCGGCTGAGGCGACAAAAAGGACCTCGAAAGCCAATAAAACGATTTTTCCCAGCCGACTATCTAAGTGCGTATATCTATGAATTGTAAAAGGACTATTGAAGTGCTTGGCCGCGGCCACTGACAGCCGGCGAGTCCTTGCCATCAACCCGGCCGCGATATAAGATAATAGTATCATCAACACCAGCAAGCAGCCCCCCACGCTCCCATCTCCTGCCCCCAGGGCAACGCCTCGAAGAGGACACTGTCTGAGCATTTATTTATTTATTGTAGGCGTTGCTGGGTGTGGCCATGGCTATGGCTTCGCCTCTGCTGCATTGGGCACTCGAGTTCGGGCCGGGCGACGGATTTAGTGGGTGTCAGGCAATAACAACGCGCCTTGGATTCATGATAAGAACTTTTCCTATAGCTAATTTGCATGGGATATCCCCGAAAAACAGGAAATGTTGCGGCAACTTTAAGCTTTTGAAGTTTGCCGAGTTTCGACTTTTTTTTTCTTTGTTTGCTTTTCGAGTGACAGATTTTTCACGCGCATTTAAAAAACATTTAAAAAACCATTAAGTGTATTCTCGAAGCCGATTTTTTTCAGATTTGTTTGGGTTTTTTATTTTATATTTTTTTTTAGCCTTCATCACACCCCATTTTTTATGTGTTTTGCGTACGGTATTTTCAGGACTGTCGTAGGTTTTTTTTTCACAGTATGTGATTTATATACCCTGTAAAAGTTGAAGACATTTGGGTTGAGCGTTAAAATGTAATAAAAAGGCTTTCATATTTATTATATAATTTATTTAAATTTATGTATTTTTTTTTTAAATTTTAAAAAGTTTTTTCAAATGTATATCTTGGCAACAATTAATAATATAAAATATATTTTATATATATACTATAAAAAATATATATTTATATATATATGGAATCGTCTATTGAAAAGATTCTAAGTTGTCGAAGGATAAGAATCGTGATTACAGGGCATCTGCTAGCCTGCTCCATGTGCAGCATCCCTAACGGGCCTTTTTTTTGCATTTCTCTCTAATCTTTGCGCCATTTATTTACAGTTGATTAACACGCGACTGACATTTGTTTGACTTTATTTTTCTTTTGTGAGAAATTAAAATGCGAGCTGCGCCACAAAAATATAAACTGAGCTTCGTGGCCAGTCCTTGTGCGGCGGCTGCTTTTTGACTTTGCCTTTTATTTCATTTTCTTTTTTTTTTTTGTGTGTGTTGCACAAAAATTATTCATTTGTAGAAAATTGTGACGGCGTTTGGTTGTGCTTGGCCCTGGCCCTAGCCCTGCCCTGCCCTGCCCTGGCATAGTCTGGCCTGGCCGCAGGCCAAACTGATTAATAAACCAAACGTCAAATGCGCACAATGGGCACGCATCATCAGCGGCCACCCCAGAGCCGGGAAGAGTACGAATCCGAGCCGAGCCGAGCTGGAGCAGCTGTCATCTGTGTGTCATATTCAAATGGTGAGGCGGCGGGGAGAGATCCAGATCCCGAACCAGATGCCATGGTCACATCCTGTTCCTGCTTCTTGGCATGGCAAGTGCCACGGTAGGCCTCGTTGCATTGTTGTCAACTTGACTCTTGAATAGATTTCGCATGTTTCTTTTGCAGAGGGCGTTGGGCATTGTCATCTGTGGCTTGGGTCACAGTTGGCAGCCATTTGGCCATCAAATTATTTGCATATTAAAAATGCCACAGAACAATCTCTTGAGAAATCGAGCTGAAAATCTCACTTTAAGCAAAAGAAATATTTTTCTTTTGGTTCATCGTACTTAAAATCATAATGATATACCACTCTGCTGCCAAGTCTATTTTATGTACTAGCTTATGGAAGCTCTCAATATGTCTATTCTTGTAAAGTAGCTCTACTTGATTTTTGATCCATTTCTAGATATCTTAGAATCGAGTGAATTCAACAATTTCAGGCATTTAGTTTCCCTTAAGTTTGCCTTATCGTAAAAAAGTGACCCTGGGGCATAGCAATACGAAGTGATTTATAAACATTAAGATTTATATGATTGCGTATGTCAAACACACACATACACACACACACACTCCCGCACACGCCCACATACTCAGGGCGCACATAAAAATGATAAACAAAAAATTGCTTCACTTGAATATTATTTCTTTTACCCCACCCACACTTAATGGCGCCTCTAATGGTTTTATTTATGGAGTGTTTAGTGTTGTGGTCCATTTGAAACAATATAAAACACGCGCATATCCTTAAGCCAGTCTGATATGCTACGACCACTACAGTGCCTAGTGCCCACAAATGTCCTGCGGCCAAACCAATCCATATCGAATCACTCTGACATGGGCCCAACTATGTGATTTGCTTTTGTGGCTGCCCAGGCGGGCGTTGGTCAGAAAACAATCATCAATCAAACACATTCGTGCAGTTGAATGAATAAAGTAGAACGAGTCTTTAATATATTTTGGCTAAAAGAATTTCTAAAATAATACTGAAAATTATAATACATTTTTATAAATATTCAATTTATAGAAATACTTTGTTGAATTCATATAAAAATAATTATATAAATAAATAAAAAATAAAAAATAAAAACAAGTAATAATATATTTTTATAATATATATTATATATATAATAAACATATTTGCATTTTTTTTTTTTTTTTTAATAAAATATTTATTTTTTACTTTTTTTTTTCTTCTCTCAAGTTTATCTGGCCCCATGTTAAAGTAAAAATATTACTCAATTTTCAAATTCAATTTGTCACTCATAAATTTCACGCTGTATTAGAATAAATTTGTGACAATTGAAAAATTCAAGTGGTTGCTAGAAACAACTTCTCGAATGTGTCGAAAACGTTGCGAAATTTATGGCAAAATTTTTGGAAAAGCTGCGAAGTGGGGTGCGAGGGCGGGTTATTTGGTTTGGTCTGTCAAAGTTAAGCGGCGGCCTCTGCTCTGGCACACGACATGCATGTCAATGGGCATGACAAGACCCAGGGACCCAGGGCGGACATAGCCACGCCCACGGCCCCCCTTAAAAAAGAGAAAAAAAGTTGCAGAAGGCAAGAGCAAGGGCAAGGGCAAGGGCCGGCGGGTGTGGTAGTAGGCCAGGCACTCACACAATGTCGCGTTAAATTTGCACAACTTGGCAAAAATGTCGCTCGACTGTGCAAATTGTAAACTTCTGTTTTGCTTATATGGAATATATAAATATATGTATGTATTTGAGCAGGGGTTGGGGCTGGAACTGAGTCTGGGGCTGTGGCTGGGGCTGGGGCTGCGACTGGGTGCTGAAGCGTGTCCACATAAATAACAAAATTTAAGAACAAAATATCAATATCCACTTTGCGGCACGCCAACTGCATGCGAATGAGTCTCCCATTGCGACAGTCTGCCAACGTCTTGTTGCGCCAAGAATTTTGAATTTCAAATGAAATTCTATTTCTTACTTTTGTTTTGCATAATTTCGATTCGCTGCAAGCGACATATTGCGCAGCTAGTTTTCAGCACTTCTTTTTTATCTGAAAGTCTTCTAAAAAAATGTAAAAAAAAAAAATACAAATAAAATGTAAAATATAAAACAGGGTATAAAGAGATAAAAGTTCTCTTAGGATAAAAATTCTCTTATATGAAATCGAGTTATATAAACTTAAAAAAGGAAGTCTCTGATGTAGTACTTTTTATAGATCAGTTATAATATTTACCTAATCTGTATTTTATTTAGGTACTTGAAGGCCGTAATGAACCATTTTATGGCACAAAAAAAGAAGAAATATTTTAAATTATGATATATACAAATGGCCAAGGACCACTTCTTTACGATCTCGACATAAAAAAGCTGCAGCAAACTCCCCCATTCTCCCTCTCTCCCTCTCCCACTCACTCGCACTCTTTTCTCTTTATTTATCTTTCTCAGTCTGTTCGACTCTGTTGCTGAGCTGGTCATAAGCCAAATTTAATTTGTTCGCATATGACATTTACGTGGATATTCAAATAGCTTCGTTTCTGTCATACTTCAGTGGCTTTGATGTATCCGGGCCAGAGCAGAGTTGGGGCTCTCGTTGCAAAGGGAAAAGGTTTCGCTAGATTAATTTAGGGTCATGCATATAACATCATTTTTTATGCGAGTGGCTTTGTGCACGCCGGCTGACTAGCTGGCTAGGTGGGTGGGTGTCTGGGTGGTTGTGCAACCGCAATCAAGTGCCATGGAAGCTTTTTATGTCACAGCCCAAAGCTGCGCATATGTGAGTCTTATTATTTATTGGCAAAACTCTCTTAAAGATATTTCAGCTTGAAGTCCCTTTCTTTGATGGCCTAATCCTTTGCGACAGCAAAATGCTTTTAATTTATGGCCAAACCTAGTCGCATGTGTTCTAGGAAACTTCTTTAATTATAAGCACTTAAAACTAATCAAAAACTCGATGGACTATAAATATGAGAAATATGTTACATGAAACGAGCATTGCCTGGATGCATATCATGGGGCTTTTCGTTTAAAATCAGAATCAATTTTCGTCTGGGCTTCTCTATATGTCGAGGGTCTCTGAAGAGCCCAGCTCTGCGCTCCACATGATGTCCGGGTATTACGTTTTGCGGCTCCAATCTCCTGATGCTGAAGATGCGCAGCAGCAGTCGCAGTGGTTTGTGGCGCTGGTCGGATATGCCGCAAGTTTGCTTATCGTGCGCCTCGTTCAATTTACCCACTTTGTAATATGTCTTATGCTGTGCGCTCAATCTGCCCGCTGGACAGCTTTCCGAAGGTTCGTCCAGTGAGTCCAGCAGTCTGTAGGCGCCAGCAGAGCTGCAGCTCCAGGCAAGGATAATGGTCATTAAGGCCCAAAGAAGTCGCGTCCTCATTTCACAATTGCTTAAATTGTACTGCGACGGCAGTTAACTATCTCCAGTATATATGACTTCAGATAAGTAAATATATCAATGACTTGTGCCTTGAACTCTGTTCAGAAACAATGTCAACAATGGGCAGAGTGCAGCTGTGTCAGCATAAGTAAATATTTTGAAAAATAAGAGAGAAAGTTGACTTTTTCTTTAAATATATTGAGCACTTGTAACCCCTTTTAATATTACCGAGAGCTCAATTTTTATTCAAAGTAAATACAAATTAAATCATCTCCAATTTGCCTATTTTCATGCCTTAGCAACCAATATGCCCTGTCTATCTGCTTACAGTACAGGGTATGCAATAAAAAAGGCAGTTAACAGAAATGGAATACCCGCACACGTAACTGTCATTTGTATTGCCTGCGCCTGGTTGGGGCACGCCTTCATTCTCACGGACTTGAGTGGGGCGACGGGGGTCCTCTCTGGGGGCCTGTTGCGGAAATCAGCGTGAGTGACAATCGCGCGTGAATCTGTTACCTTATAAAACTGACATGAATTCTAAAAGCGTTGCGGCCCGGCACATTAACACATTTTCATCTCTGCATATCCCGTGGCACTTGCCAAAGTGGGCGGCATAATTTTTTAAGTGACTTCCTTTATTTGCATTTGGGGATAAGAACGAGGCAAGCGTCAAGTGGGAATTTGACTGCATACATTAAGCCGAATAGACACTGAGAAACTTATTTAGTGCGTTTCTTATTCTTATTTGACTTGCTATTACATAGTCCCCATTTGCTCCTTGATCCAGCTAACATAGGGGCTGATTCGCGTAAAGGCGTATACCTTGTGCGGCTCGCAGGGCTTGCGTGAATACGAGAGCAGGCCAAAGAGCTTGTGCTTCTTCACGTCTATTAGAGGTGCACCCGAGTCGCCCTGGAAGGAATCATATTCGTTTGACATTAGAAATTCCGACAGTCGCACCTCCCATATAAATACGCACATCACAGGCTCCACGAATTCCCGTTGTGTGGATCGCACAAATTTCTGAATCAGTGAAAAACTTAAATCTATGACTAACAAGGCACTCTTCATCTTTTATGGTGCGGAAGGCGACGGTTTCTAGGTCCTTTGGTACGCCTGGCTTGGTGCGACCCCAGCCGATGAGCAGAGTATTCACATTGCTGGGCTTCCTAGTGGTATCCCGAAAGTCTAAGGCTGCGAATCGAACATTGTCTATCGGTATGGGCGTTGCTAGCTTCAGCAGTGCAATATCGTGGCCCTTCAGGGGCTTGAAATTGGGATATTTTCTCAAACTGCTAACATAAAAGTGTTTTGTTTTTCTAGTGAACAGTCGATTGGTGCCGGCGGCCACGAGATAATTTTTGGGCTTCAGCTTGGGGTATTTCAGAAAGCAATGGGCCGCCGTCAATACGAAGTTGGCACTCAATATTGTAGCGCCACAGAGATGCATAAACTTTTCCTTTTTGATTTGCAATGATGCTACGAATGGATATGCTATTGTTGAATTCGGGGATCCCGCTGAGATTGTCCCTGTTGAGTTGAGGGGACTCGCAGAGGATGTTGAACTATGGGGACTGCTGGTGCTCACAAATTTTTTAAAATTAGTTTCTGCCAAGGCTTTGGGTTCATCACTTGAGATCAGTTGATCGAGTATAGCTAAAGAAGAAGTGGATTATACAATGTTTTAGCTTTGGCTAGTTTGTATACCTTTGCTGTTAGGCACCTCCGCTCGAGTCCCAATAAATATAGGCAAAATGTAAAGTGGAATAACAAAACTGTGCCTCTTCATGGTCGATAGCAATATGAGGCTCTTAAATACAATATGATGTCTTATATATTTTAGGCAGAACAAATCGGTCATTATTTCATTAGATATACATAAGACTGTGGTAAATATTATTTCGATATGGCTCTTAAATTGACAGGCAACCCATTTAGCCTGCTCTTACTTTACTTTGAACATATTTATCTTGGTGAAGTGAAGTACTCTTTCATCGCCGGATACATTTTTCCTTTGGGTTCCATCTGGTTCTTCTTATCCGTTCTCCTAAAACTCCGCTGAGCTTTTTCTCAACCTTTTGAATATCATATTTACTGCTGTGTGCAACAGTGTCGGTTCAGCTTTCAAGGAACTAAATTTTCATCGACAGCATAAAACTAACTTGGACTAGCCTGTGAGCGTTGCCATTATCCACTTACGTGGAATTGTTTCGTGTACATTGAACATGATTTACGATGACACATAAACAACAGCTTAACTTCCGCCTGAGCTCCATGCTGGGTGACAAAAGCCAAAAAAATGAAGAAAAATTGCAGCATACCCTGAGATATTGACTAAAAGCCCGGCCCCCGCCCAGGCAGGGCCGCCAGCTTCACTTACCTTTTCCGCTTAAACACCCTCCAACTAGCACATAATGGCCAAATGCATTTGGAACAGGTTTTTCCGCAGGCTTTTCCCTTAGTTTTTGCCTTTTGATTTTTGCGTTTCTTCTTTTTTTTTTTTGTGTTTTATTAGCCCAGAAGTTGTTCCTTAACGGTTCTCCTTTTTTTATGCCCTTATGTTCAGCCGTGCGTCCAGTTGCCAGGGCATTGTGGTCATCATTTTTCTTGCCCAGCCCCCAAATGGGAAGCAAGTGTGTGCACGAGTGTGTGTGTGTGATATGTAAGGGCTTTGGTCAGGTTGGAAGCTGCGCCTCCTCTTTGTCCTTAGTCAATGGCTTCCAAAGGGAAATTTATTGTTTCGCCGGCGGTTTGAGTCAAAGTTGAAGCGCTTCAGGTGCACTTGGCAAAGGCGAGGGTGCAGGGTGCAGGGTGCAGGGTGCAAGGGCGAGGGGTGTCACTTTTGACATTTAAGATGCCACACACAATGGCCACTCGGTGGCATTCTCTAATTTATACGCATCGCCTGCATGTGACACCCGGCATTTGTGCCGGACAAGAGTTTTTTGTGCTCAATCTATTTGCAATTCCGATGATTTGGATGGCTCGCCCGGGGGGATGTGCTGGACAAAAAACTGTTGCATTGACAAATCTAATAAACAAATGACAGACAGCTGTGAGAAATTTATCGGCCAGGCATATGCCTGCCGTAGGATCTATAGCTTTTAGCTAATCAAAGGGGAATGAGGCCTGTAAGGCTAACGGAGACCAATTCAACGACTTGCTGAATACATAATTGGGAGAAAATTACACTGTGGTTGTTCTTTTGCTGACGCTCGCATTACTTATACTCATGCAGGTACTTGCGTCTCCACATAAATATTTGACTTCCTGCTGCTTTCAGGCTCTCGGGTCTTTATCCTTTCGATTGTCTTTGCGGCTGTTTGTTAATTGTTGTCAGCGCATTGTTCAATTGTTTTATGGTTCATATGCATTACACACCAACACTCACTTTGCCTAATTGGGTCGCCCATTATGCGAGCTGAAGACCCAGTCCCAGGTCTCAGTTCTCACATCTCATTTTGCACACACACTCTCTCTCTCTCTCTCTCACTCTCTCTCTCTCTCGCATACCCAGCGCCTGCAGCGTCAGCAGCGTGCAATGTTCCACTTTCCTCTGTGTGTGTGTGTATGTGTGTGTGCGTTTGTGTGTAAAGACAACCATTTGACAGCTTCTATTGCTGCAGCGCCTCCTTCTCCTGCTTGTGCTGCCTTTGCTTGGCTTGCTGCAGACGCCCACTGTCGTTTCGCTTAACTGCTTGAGGTTTTTGGTTAAATGCGCTGCCTTCATAAGCCATTAAGGCTAAGTGATTTGTTTTTGTCTGCCGAGAACAGCTACCCTGTCGCTTCCTACCCCCAACCCCCCATCCAGCCCACCAGCTAGTGCCGCTTCCATCTCTTAAGTCTAACACCTTGTAAATTGCTAGCTCAGAAAATGGTTTTCCTTTTTTCTTACACTCTTAAATATTCCTGGAGACACCCGAAGGGGCACAATTGGAACGAACTAATTGTGCGGAAGCGCAGGCCATTTGCTGGTCTTGGTGTGCTCCACTTATGAGAGCTGTCTATCTGTATCTCTCTCTTACTCTATAGATATATATATGATATACCCATACTGCTTCTAGTCCAACTAGTGTCAACTACTCGATGAAAACTCTTAAGCTCAAAGTTGGTGCACAAAAAGTTTGCACAATGCAGCAGAAACTTGGACAACAGATATGCAAGTTTTCACTTCTGCGAGTTTCCACATTTTCCACATTTCTTCTAAAGAAACTGCTAAAGTGTCAGGATATGTAGTCCTGCAAGACATTCTGATTATATCTGGTCATTGTTTGGGCCTCGTGACATGCGTGACATTTGCCTGATGCCAGACCAGAATGTCAGAGTGTCAGGGAAGCGTGTGCATCTCATATCCCAGCGTGGAATTGGATTCTTGATAACAAAGGGTTGTACGAACATGTGTTATATCATGACGCACTGTATGCCCTAACTGAAAGTATTTTCATTTGAAAGCTAAGGATGTCACGAGCTGATCAGAAAGAAATATGTTAGATTAATAGATAAGTTGAATTCTGGATGATATTAAAGCTCATTAAATACATATTTAAATGAGTTTAGTCACTTTGCAGGCTTTTAATGATAAGTATGAAAGGAGTTGCTATATGAAATTGTTATTTAGAATTGTAATTAATATTATAATAGCTCAAGTCTCCTGTAGTGGGAATTGGATGTATGTAGAAGTAATTATAGCCCACTTCAACAATATAAAACAATATTCTATGAAATACCATTTTAATGGATCTTGAGAATACTTAGAATACTACTTATAATAATACTCACTTCGGAAGGAACACTACTCTATTGTACGGGATTTACTGCAGAATTGAGTTTTACATAAACGATCGATTTGAGTACTCACACACAGATATATAAATGAATGCTAATCCATGCAAAGATCGTCTCAGCAAACTGACATACACGTATACATATACATTTACATTGTTAGAGTATTTAGTATTTAGCACATCAACAGTTGCTTTTCCCTTACATTGGGTTTTTCCAAGGGCTGTGGACATAATTTAATTGTGCCTGACTCCGGCAAATTCTATTGGAATCTGAATATGAATCTGAATCAGAATGAGAATCTCGGCTGGCAACTTTAAATAATCATATGCAAAAAGAGTAGGAATTAATCAATGATTTACAAGAACAATACGTGTGCACATGTCGGCAGCCGGCGGCAACAGCAGCCCAAGTTCCCTTGCCAACTGGGCTGCAACGTGGCCAACACCCGCTTGTTAGAGCTTGGTCCACCCATTGCCCAAGGGCAGCAGCAGCAGTTGGTTAACGTGGAGTGGGCTCGGCTGTGGTTGTGGCTGTGGTTGTGGCTGTGGTTGTGGCTGTGGTTGTGGCTGTGGCTGTGCAATGAGCATGAACACAAATAAGGCGTCGGCGCTGATCCTTGTCAACCACCGACAATAATTTCAATGTGCACACAACGGGCAGACGGACCGGCCACAGACCCAGCCACCAGGCCGCCACAACCACAACCACAACTACAACAGCCTCAACTCACTGGCTGCAGCCGCTAATAATTCAATTAGTTGCCTCAAAAAGATGCCAAACTGTGATGCTGACTGCCACAGCTGGTTGCTGGCGGTGCGGGGCGAGCGGGGCGAGTCGGGCAGTGGCTGAGCCTGGGTTGCCTCTTCAGCGGCTGCAGTTGCACAGAAGTTTGTGCGCTGCAGCGCAGCGCGGCTTCGATTATCCAAATGCCGGCGGCTAAATATCGCACCACCGCATAAATTTGCAGAGCGCAAGAGATGAGAAAATTGCTCAAAACTGGTTGGCAATGATTTTTGAATCCCACTCAGCTCATATCTAAAAGTGAACATATGAATATTATGAAATTCTAATGATAAATGAATATATGTAATGTAATACATGTATAATACATATGTAATACATATCATAATTATATAATTTATAGGCCTTAGCAAGAAAAAAACTATTGAGCAGTGAAATTTCTAAAAAAAAAAATTCTGAATTATTTGTTGAAGTCTTTATATATGTAAATATTATATATTTATATATATTTTTAAAAAATTTTATTTGATATATTATTTATTTTTTTTTTTTTTACATTTGTTAAGTATAAGATAATTTAAATTATAGAAAATTTTATATAAATATATACATTGCTATACTATATAAGCACTATTTCAAACTCTCTCATGCCTGTTCACAGCTACAATAGCTCAAATCTCGTATTATTTTTAATTATCTGTCAACATGCAGCTACACTAGCCAAATGGAAACGCTTACCCACAGTTAGGCACAGCGAGTCTGTAGTTAGAGCCAAGTAATTGTGATATAAATAAAAATCAACATATCAAGATACACGAGGCGAAGGATGTACAACATCACCGCAACAGACAGACGCGCTGCAGGAGGAGGAGGAGGGGGGCGGGCTGGCGCATGTAAATTTTAAATTGTAAATAATCGTAAATAACGCAAATATCGCCTTAAGCACGGCCAAAGCGACAAAAGGCAACGGCAGTCGCAATTCTCAGCTCACAGTTCTCAGTTCTCAGATCTCAGTTATTCTCAGCTATTTGCTCACTCACACTTGCTGTAATCTGGTAATACAGGGGTGTACACAGAATGAGGGAGATAGAGAGAGAGGGAGAGAGTGAGTGGGGCTTAGGTAGTTGCTGCAGTCAGTAGCCAGACTTAAGTTGGCCGCAGGCTGAAGGCTAAGCCGCTAAGACAACTCCCCTTGCCACGCCCCTCTCGACGCGAACGGATTTATAGAGCATGTTTTGGCTTCCAGTCAACGTGTGTGCGTATGCAAAGTGAATTTATTGACTTAAAATGCAAATTTCATATGACTACAAGTTGGAAAAAAAAGAAAAAAAAAAGAACGATGAACGAACAAGAGAATAAAATGCAAACCCTAAAGAGATTTTCACAAATTTCCGCATAACACGTTGCGCACTGTGCGGCTTGATAGATTGCCAGGCGAATCGGTGGTGCAGGTGGTGTGCGATGGTGGCTGCTCTTGACTGTATTTATCTAAGCTGTCTGTACAAGTGGCTCACAATTTGCTGAAGATTAAATGCCATCTTATGCCTTGACAATTTGTTATGTTTGTGGCATTGGCATTGCTCATGGCCGAGGCTTGAGCTTGTTTGCATCCCATTTAGTCAGGGGAGGCGCTGCTGAAGGTGGGTGCTGAAGGTGGGAGGGGCGTGGAAAATCATTTAAATACTTTGTACATATGCAAGTAAGTTGATTGTTCGGGCTGAGCTTTTATGGATGTGCGTATAAGAAATGGTTTTAATTTAAGAAAGCAAATAAGTAGAGAGCACAAGACATGTAAAGTAAATATACATCGTGTAGGTGACTCTTCTAGCAATTAAAATTTAATAAATTATATTACAGATGTTATATACATACATATATATTACATGTATACAATATATATAAAATATTAATAAAAAATAGAGTTTAAGACAAAAGCTGCAATCAAATTAAAAAAATAAAAATAAAAAAAAATTAAAAAAATAAAAATTAATAAAAAATAAAAATATATTAACAATAATAATAATAATAATATCTAATAAAATAAATATACAATATATATAACAATAATAATAATAATAATATTACCATAATTCACTGCCTATTTCATTGTATTGTATTTTATTTGTATATTTTATTGTATTGTATATTGATATTGTATTTTTTTGTGTGTGTAGTCTTGTAAGTTTTTTTTTTTATTTTTTTTTTTTTTAAGTAATCGAATAATAGAAGAACAGAAGAATACATTCAACTTATTCGCATGACTATGAGGATTAGATTTTGAAAATAATTTAATATAATCAAGGTGCTTGAATAAATGACTTCTAAATAACACAAAAGGTTAAACTAATTTTATATAATAATACCATATTTGTAAATAATATAATATTTATCAAAATTTGCGTTCCTCTCAGCATGTTAACTTACTAATTCAAGCCTCCTCTTTAAGTATTCCATTTAACTTCTATGTAACCAAGCTGCATTTGCTGGCTTATCCACAAGGAAAACCACGCCCGCACATGTGTACGAACGGTACCTGTGCACCGCCAACGGAATAGGATAAACAATTTTTGGCAGCTAACGAAATAATTCAAACGGCGCTTATCGCTCGCCTATCCTAGCGAAAGCTGCGAAACTTTGTGCACTTTCCGCTTAGGTGTAAAGTGGAAGGCAAACAAGAATAAACTCGAACCCCACAACCGAAAATCCGAAGCCTCGAGAATCTTGTAACTAACCTTTATTTGTTTTGTGGCAAGTGCGTCAAGGATATCCGTGGCTGATAAGCGACCCGCGCAGAGCCATTAAACCGCATCCTTTTGTCTTTGGCCGAGAGCGCGGCGGGCAAACAAAGCAAGCGGCCACGCCTCCATGTGCTCCGCCTGCGCGCTGCCATGTGGATAATACATTGTGTTGAACAAATGTTATGAAAAGGCGGCCAAGAAATTAAGCGTGTCGACGCTTGTTGACTGCAAATGCCAAAAAGTTGCGTAATAAAGTGCGACGACGAAGCCGCAAATTATAATTTTAACCTTTTACGCGCCTCGAAACTGTTGCCCGACCGCCAGAGGGCGCCACCCAGCCGTGGCGAGGTTAGACAGAGGCGGGCGACATGTGTGCCGGCAGCGATAAGCGCTGAGCCTGGTGGCCTTGTCTAATAGAATTAAAAGCCAACGAGGAAGTGCGCCAAGCGCATCGCCGCAGCTCAAAGGTCGTGCCGGATTTTAATGGTTGCCCGTCCGACCCCAGCCCACTATGCCTAACCTAACCCCAAACCCGCCCGGACGAGTGGCATATGAGTGAAAATAATAATAACAGTAATTTGAATGCTCAACTAGGCAAGTGTGGAATGGCATGGAATGGAATGGCAGAAAGATGCCAGCAAAATTCATATGCAAATGATTCGGAAACATTGCCAAAGGAGGGTTAACCCCCTGGTCCCTTGGTCCCCTGGCCCTCTTGGCCGCCTGGGTAACCCTTTCGTGCCATAAATTGAAAATAAACCATTTGCTTGTCGTTTGCTCGACTATGGCAAATAATAATTCAGGATTAGTCGCAACTTGTTTTGCCCCGCGCCAACTCTAAGGTTAATTACAACATTCGGTCAGGTCGTCCGTGCGGCCACAAATGGTCGACGTTCAGCTAAAGATAACGTAATCTGTATATTTTTTATTATTTATATTTCTGTGTGCTCTATGCATTTAAAAATAGAAGAAAACATATAAATATTTAAATATGTGTCTAACAATTATTTATCTTTCAAATTTGCCTTTATTTATATAATGGCTTTAAATATTTTAAAAGTAGGCTGAATTTTTTTCAACTGAGTTTATACTCTACTTTATAAACAAATAAATAAATAAATAAATTTGGAAACATCATTAATTTAATTTAATATTTATTAAATAAACGTTTTTGAAATTATATATTTGTTATATATAAATTTTTGAAAAATATTTTTAAAATATAAAATTTATAAAAATAATTTAAATTACACTAAAAAATGTTATAAATTCAATTAAATATTAACAAAATAAAAAAGTGTATAAAATAATATAAATATATAAAAAAACAAATTAAATAAAAAAATTTAATATTTTAACGATATATGAAATAAATGTATTTCTGTGCAATTTGTATCCTTTTAAACCTTAATATATTATCGGAAAAAAATATCTTTCAACAATGCTATATATTATACAAATGTATCATTATACTGATTATATATATTCCAAATAATTTCCATTGACCAAATAGACCACCTCTGGTGGTTTTTCTTATTGATTGAGCAATTCGTTAATTGAGCAACTTAGTATTTAATTTGAGGTAAGCAGAACAACATGAACAAGTTTTTTGTGGCGCCCACGCAGAATTGTAGTTTCATTAGCACCTCCTAGGCTCCCGCCGTGAAAAGTTAACTCGAATTAAATGTAAATTTTTTTGTGCCGTTCGTGTGGTGTGCGCCAGTCGAAAACATTAATTGTAAGGCAATCAGTCGCACACAGAACCCACGCAGACTGCGGCTAAACCAACAACTGCAATTTTCTTGGTGGCTTCAATCAGCCAACAATCAACAAACAGCGTGCCACAGCGCGGGGGGCAGCTAGAAGATCCCCTGCATTGCCCCGCTACCATCCTACTCTTGTTGCCAATGGCTGGCACCGCAAATTGCGGCAGGCAAAACAAGCTGCAAGCCGAAAGCTGGCGACAATTTGGCAAAAACACACACACAATGCAAACAAAAGTGTTAGAACTACGCCTTTTACATAAATAGGAAAAAATCAACTGTGTTAGCCAGTAAAAATAGTTTTGATTTTTTTTTTGCGGTTTACGATTGTGAGTGAGTTTCTCTTTTCTTCTCTTATATATGTAAAAAAGAATTTTTTTGAGTTTTATTATTTATTTATTTAAAATTTTTTATTTTATTATTTATTTACATTATTTTAATTTTTATAATATGTATAAATTAATTAAATATAAAAAAGAACTTTTTTTAGTTTTATTATTTATTTATTTAAATTATTTTATTTTATTATTTATCTACATTATTTTAATTTTTATAATATGTATAAATTTATTAAATATATTTAAAAATATTTAAAAATAAACTGTATATATATTTAGATATTTGTAAACATATTTTTAATAAAAGCCTTAAAGCAATTCCAAAATGTCTAACTGAAGCACAGCTCTCTCCCAAGTCCAATTCACTTTCCAGCTGTATTCAATTACAACAGAATTTCCACTAATTAAAGCATAGAAAAGTAATATCAATGTCTCATAAACAGACGAGACAAGGAGCAAAAATTATTCACGCTACATAATTATAGAAACAAACTGCGACAAAGACAAAAGGCAAAAGGCAAAGGGTTGCGGTTTTCGGTTTGCGGCTTGCGGCTTACGGGCTGTGGTTTGAGCCCTGGGCAACCGCAACGCCACCCAGTGGTTCCGCCGTAAGCTCAAAGTGTTTGTCATTTGTTGTTTTTTCGGGCTGGATTTAATTACACTCAATTACCGGATACCACAAGGCGATCCATTTACACTTGAGCTCCACTGGGCACAGCCGATGACACTTTTGCCGGGCAACAGGTGAAGTGCCACACCCCCTCTGGCACTGTTCATTAATGCCGTTAGACATTTTAACGAATTTTATGCAAATTGCAAACGGGAAACACTTTGAAACCACAACGCCCCCCACCTCTGGGGCTGAGCAACTCTTTCGGCGGCTGTGTAACAGGAGCTGTAGGTCGGCAGGAGGCAGGAGGCAGGAGCTGGGCGGCAGGAGTCTCTGAGGTGGTAAGCAGATTGTGGCATCGTTTCGTGTTAGCTGAGTTATTATTGCAAATTAATTTTTGTTCATTAGATTTGAGAATGTCACAAACTTTCTCGACGCGCAGCTGAGACTAAGTGCTACTCCGGTTGCGGAAGGGGAACATGGAATATTGGCCGAAATTAAGGGAAAGTACTCAATACTGAAGAAGGCGAAAGTAGAGACAGAAAGTGAGTAAAATGTAAAGGAATTGATATGCATAGATACTTGAATTTGAAAGTCTACTTTTAATAGGTCTAAAAGCATTCGAATCTAATCTTAACTAAGTTATATTGTATACGAAGACAATCAATATGTTTAATATTCCCTTTATTAATATTTTACATATAATGTTCTACTGCCTGGTATAAGCGCAATAAGGCAAATGAGTCTTTGATATTTAAATACCTCTCTAAGCACACGGTAAAGTTAAGCCTATTGACTAGCACACAACCACCCAGCCACTCACACACACACGCACACACATAAGCACATCTCATGTGAAATGAGCGGTAAATAATCCTTTTGAAATGCCTCAAAGCAAATTAATTAATGTGCCACACAGCCGGAATTTATGGCGCACTGTGGTGGATGCGCAGATGTTACAGGTGCACCAGGTTGTGTGGCTTGGGAGGGGGTGGCTGGGTGTTGGGGTATTTGGGTGGTTGGCTGGTTGGGGCTGGTGGCCAACACAAACTTATATGCAGATACATTTGACAACCCCTCGTTGTATGCGAATCGATGCGATTGAAACTTTCGCCACAAAACCAAACCCGTTTTGCATATTTCAGTTTAGTTTTTGAATTATGGCTGAAAGTTGGCTTTTAATTGAAAGTACACAGTGCGAGGGGGACTGCGGCCGGCGTTATGAACTCATTGATATCGGAGCCATTATGAAAATGTTTATTATTATCATTTTGCACATTTGGTCCCGGCGACACAGAGATGACAAAGCATAATAAATTGCCAGACTCCCAGCCTTTCCATTTCGGATGCCAGTTCCGCTCCTGCTGCGGCCCGAGTTCTGTGTTTTAATGCATTTTTAATTAGTAGCAATTAATATGGTAATTTGTTCAAGTGCTAATAGATACTGCGAGCAGTAATGCCTGGCCGGCACAGAATGAGTTTCGATGGACTGCGTGCGAAATGGCTATTATTATTGGTAACATTATGTTCGCGATGGCAACGAGTTTGGCTAGGGAAAGCAAATGCATAAACTTTATTACGTATAGATCGTATAGATCTTTGGTTGAGATATGCATATAAACAATTGCCCTGAGACTGATTGAAATAGCTTTTGAATATACATTAAAAATATAAAAACCTATTAGTCATAACTGAAAAAACCCTGCCAAAAACTAATGCCATATTTTTAATATACATATCTGAGGTAATTATATCACTTAAGATGTTTTTCCAATTGACTTAAACGAAGGTACACAGTTTTCCTAATGTGATTAAATATAATTTAGACTAATAAACTAAATTATAATTGAAGCAAATCAACAATCAAGTAAAAAAAAAAAATAATAAAAATAAATTAAATTAAAAATTAAAAAAAAAAAATAAAGCTAGTGAACAGATCAAGTGCGCTAAAAAAATAAATAAAAATAAATAAAATAAAATAAAAAATTAATAAATAAAATAAAATAATAAAAAAATGTATTATTTTTTAGTTAAAAATTAAAAATAATAATATTATAATATAATATTATAATTATAATGATAATTAATTAAATTAATTTTTAGAACGGGTTGATCTCGTGATCCAAATTGATTATTGATTGATGTTATGTTAGACTATGTCAAGGTTTTCAATCGGCTTATGGCTTATATAATGTATGTTCTATATATTTACGTTATTCTCTAATTAATATACTTTCTATCAAAGTACTCTGCTATGTAAATATTGATGTATTATGCCACTGGGGATTGCATATAACGTCAGCCCAGCGATATCCTAATTAGTTAATAAATTTCCTGTAAACTGGAAAGATGTACTTGGCATTTTATTATATGCATTTCGGTTCGCCTTAATGAATTTCTTTATTAGCGTTAATCTCAACTTAATCTTTACCATTTATTTACACTCAATTCACATGGTTGCAGAGCTCGGGCAGGAGTCTCCAAGGGAATACACAGAAATGCGCACAAACAATTTCATCAAACTGAAAGGCAAAAGTCTGAAGCCCAAAGTCACGAATCCAGCTGCAGATTAATTGCATTAATTAATCGCTAAAAACAAAGTACGTAAGCAAACACGAGAGTATATCTCAAGACCCCAACCCGGGGCCCTGTAACCCGCCCGTGGGCAGTTGTAAGAAGACGCAAAATGCAAAAGCCTTCGGCCGAGCGACTCTGATGAGGATGTTGGATGAGAGAATAAAACAAGTGGCATTTCCGTTTTTCATTAAGCCCAGACGAAAAGGCAAATCAAAATGCCCATGGGTGGATGTGGATGTGGATATGCTTCTGTTTGTGTTTGTGTTTGCTTTTTTTATTCATATCCATATCGCTCGCTGGCCACAAAATGATTTGTTTGCCGGACAATCGCTTTGAGTCCAGTATTCAGTGGTTAATTACAGATTGGCAAAGGCAAAACCCAAACCAAAGCTCGCAGCTCAATTTCATAATTAACATGGCTTCCATTTCGACATCAATGGCAAAGGCAATCGCAATATAATAATCACAATAGTGGATTCGTTTCCCAGTTGCCAACCTCGACTCTCTCGCTCAGTCAGCTGTGCATCGAATCAAATTTGATTCGAGCTGATTGATCATACCCAGCGGGTATGCTGATACCTATTTGCCAGTTGGCAAACTGTTGCCCTCCCGCCGGTGCTTGTGTAATGTATCCTGTAATCGAGTGTAATCCTGTAAAGACCTGCTCGCTGACGAGCTCGCTCAGCTGGAGGCCATTCACTCATTGTTGAAGCGTCCTTACCAAATGGCCAAGCCTCATTCACAACCAGCTTAGCTTTTGTGCTGATGAATTAGCTTTTCTTGGCGTTTTTATTGGGTTAGGCACAGCTTACAGTGGGCACTCGAGTCAGTCCATAACTTTTTCCAAAAAAGGTATACATAAATAATAGTTTCCTTTCAATTTCAGTTAAGTTTTTTATTTATTTACATATTTGTACTTATGCATATTTTTATTCGACTGTTTAGAGTATATTATTCCCATAACCAATCTTACCTGGTACAAAGTACACGAACCTCGGCTTATCCGATGACATCAACAGTCAGCGAGCCAAATATCCATCTATCTCTCGAATCTCTCCCTCGGTTCGTTCGCAAGTCCCTCGAGTCAATGGGCAAACAGAGAGAGAAAAATCAAAATCAAATGCCATAGCAAAGTGGATTTTCCACCCTTTTTATTAGCAATTGCTCAACGCCCCTGCCCGCAGTTGTCGTCGTCGTCACTGCCGTCGCTGTCGCAGTCAACGTCAATGTTAACGCCAGTGGTTGCTCTGTGGTTGTGGGTCGGTAATCCCACAATGAGCTGCCATAATAGATGGCAAGCAAATTGAAGACCTTTGTCGACGGCATCGAGTGGGTCGACATGGAGCGCGCCGAGCATTTGCGGTTGTCGGTGGGTTTGCTTGGGTGGTGGTGGCAGCAGTGGCGGCGGCGGCGTTGACTTCTGTGTTGCGCTTAACATTTGCGGTTTCGCACTTTTGCAACAATTCGACGACGGCTGTCGTGTGCCAGCGGGTGTCCCCTTCCACCGCTCCCCGCCCCAACGGCCTGCCATCCTCACCTGACGCACGCTTGATTGTACGCAACAGGGTGGAAAGTTGAAGTGCATCCGGCTGGTCAGTGAAATGTGGTTGGGTGGTTCACCACACAGATACACACACACACACACACACTGGCTAAATTACCAAATGAGACTTTTTGTCATTATGCGAATTATGAGGCTGGATAAAAGGTATTAAATATATTTTGGTCACCAGCCTCACAGCCTCGCAGCCTCGCCGCCTCGCCGCAGCCTTTGCAGCCTGGTTTTAGGCTAATTGAAAAGTCCCGCCCACCTAGTTTTTTCTGCTGCTGGCCATGGGCCGCAGCTGGGCAACAATTTTCGGCAATTTGCAAATGGTCCACTCTCTGTCTGTGAGCAGCAGGTCCATTAGTACTCGTTAGTCAGCGCTGTAAACTACCTCGCAGAATTATGCTCATTTTTTGTTTAGTAACTGACATTTATGAGCTTTAAGCCAGGCTGGATTATGCGGTGGTTTATTGGGGGCTGGTTGGGATACAATGTTTGATGGCTTAGTGGCATCGTTCACTTATACATTTTATTTTTAATGAGCTCATTTACATACAACTTTGACAAATTCTAGTTTATTTTTATATAAGCGTTTGTTTTGGCTTTTGAAATCTGGCTGCGAATTTTTTCATTTTAAAATTGTTTCCATTGAATAAGCTTTAAATATTCATGGAGTTATCAAATAGATATACATATAGGGGAAGCCCTCACAGCTTTGTCCATTATTTTTGCATTTTCAGTGAACTCTTTGTCAATATTTTGTTATCGGTTATTCATGCATGACATCATTCACATATGAAATCAGCATCTCGATTGTTAATGTGGGTACGTGTCAACATTTCTGACATTTTTAAATTTCAATTTTGACAGTTTGCTGATGAACATGCGTCCCGGCCAGATTGCCAATTACATAGGTGGAAGGATTGTCAATAAAATGTACTTTAATAAAATAAATATGCTTTAATGTAATGTGATGAAATATTTTATATTATATATAATATTTGCATATAAGGTTGCAATAATGTAAATACATTTTATTTATTTATTTTTTTTTATTTATTTATTTAGAGTAGGGAGTCTAGAGAGTATGTAAGATATATGGAGCTTACTGAATTTCATTAGAGATCTCATTCAGCTGCTCAAGTCATGTCTTCATTTGCATGTCTGTAATTAAATTTGAAAACTGTGACAATTCATTTTGTGGTGATTTTTCATTTACCCTTGTTTCACGATTCCACACGCTTGTCCAACCCTTTGGCTGAGCTTTGCCACGCCCCGGCACTGTCAGTGTTGTCTAGTGGCATGAAATCAAAGGACGAGAAGTAGAAGGTTGAGTGTTGGTTACATTATCATCGACATCAGCGCAGGACGCGCGAGCCGCGGTCGTCCTGGCCTGTGTCCTGACTTTTGAGCACACATCATCTCGACTGTTTGTAGTCGTATTATATGTCACTGCTCTGAAGTGCTCTCAAATTCAGAAATGTTCTGCTCGCTTTTTAGCACTTTTTAATGCAGTCGCCGCCAGGTCTGTGCTTTCTAAGTGATTTAATGGATTTTGCATGCATTAAATTGAACGAGAAGCCAAGCTGTTAATTGCAATGCGAATTTATTGTTATTATTATAATGTCGCTCATCTCAGAAATGATAGGGGAAATGACGACAAATTCTCAAGTGCACGCGCTCTGTTGCAAGGGCACTCAAAAGTGCGGACAACTGTTCCTTTATGCCTTTAAAATATCGCATGGCTAATGGCAGCCCCTGTTGATCGGATATAGCTTATGGGAAGACGAGTGGCAGCTACGCAATATCATGAGGCAATTCGCGTTTTGGGTGGGGTTTGAGATCTAGGTGAATGATAGAGTATAAGCTAGAACTAAATGGAATTTAGCCTTTAAATTAAATTATTTTTAAATCAGTAAATTAAAATTGTACATAAAATATTTTTTTTAAATAATACAAGTTTTTTTTATATTTATTTATTTAATTTCTAATATTTTTTGTTTCTAAATTTTTTAATATCTATTTAAGTTTTTTTTAGGGCTCAAACATATTAAAGTGGCTTTTAGGATTCTGTTACTGCTGGCATTAATTTAGTTAACATTAAATATCAATCTTAAGTTACTTATACTATATACTTATACTATATATTAAAGATACTAAATGCATTCAAACGAATCTAAACTTTTCTTAAATCAATCCGACAACTTTTTGTGTTCCTCTAACGTGATCCTGACTCCTTTTGCTGATGTTTTGTGGCGCACTGCATAATTAAAGAATAACAAAAGGCAAGCCGTATTGAAGCAGCAAACGAAGCAACTGTCAGCCAGTGAGCATTCTATCAAACTGTCAATAAGCAATTCATTTGCAAATACGATTCTCAATGGGAGCAGAAGAAGAAACCGCAACAAATGCGCCCCAAATGGTAGGTGAGGTTCGTGTCATTGTTTGTCAAAAAGCCATTTCGGTTCGTATCGAATTTCCAGAGTTGCGAAAAAAAGGAAACACGAAAAAAAAGTGTATCCATTGCTGTAGCTAACACATGAGCTGCTTTCTGGACCAACTTTTGGGTAGGGTGCTGCGACAGTCGGACAGTTGGAGTTGTGCGTCGGGGAAAATACTCCCTTGGGTGGGCTTCGCCACTCGCATGTGACAGGAGGAGGCGGCGGCGGAGCGTGCTGGGTATGGAAGCTGGCAACCTATCAGGCCGCTGCCATCTAACCGAGCGTTGACATTTGTGCATGCACAATCAACGGTTCGATTTAATGGAAAAAATGAATTTCACTCCACGCTCTGCGGTTTTGCTTCTTTTGGGAGCCGCCTTTTGTGTGGGCAGCAAATTTCCATGAATGCGAAAATTGGTTGGTAGCCGCTACAGAGAACGTTTAATACGTCGTCGCTTTTTCTCTCCATTTTCCCATTGGCTGCCACGAATCGAAACTGCAAATCGTAATTGAAGCTACGCGCACTTTTCAGAAAAAAAAAATAAAAATAAATAAAAGAGAAATAATATTTGGCAACTGTCTATGAAATCGCTCTATTCGCTTTTTCTCGCATTGTTATCGGGAGCCCGGGCGTAATTAATTGTGGTTTGAGGTACTTACAACATATCGGCAGCATAAAAAAGTTTAGCTATCCGTTAAATGCTTTCGAGTCAATGCCACACTTGATTTAAATTTAAAAATGAAAAAAAAAAAAAATAAAATAAAAAAAAAATTGCTTTGGCAAAAAATTGACAATTTTTGACACAATGCTGCGGCGATAAGCACACTCTGAAACGTCGTATAGGAAATTAAATTTTTTCCAATCAAAAACATTTCAATGGCAGTTCACACATACACTGAGCGAAAAGTGGGTGGTTGATTGTCGGAGATCTGAAATCAACAGTCCCTCAGCTCAGTTCAGTGGAGTTCGGCTAACGACGACGGATTTATTTCATTCCAACTCAATAAAGTTGCACAAAATATTTCATTTGATGCATTAGCCAGATACGAGAGACAAGAGAATTCTAATTTGTATCGAATATATAACTAATATTACAGTCGATGAATTTACTGAAGGGCCTAAAGAGACTGAAATTGGAAATGCAAACTTTTTCCTGTGTGAATATCATTTGGATTAAAATCTAAATTGAAGATATTTTTTTCATAATTATAATATTGCTTAGAAATAGAATCAATATCGGCTATGTAGATTTTTACTAAAATAATATTTTAAATTCTTGATTAACAATTAATTTTTCTGTTTTCTTCATGATAACCAAAAACATAAATAGAAATTATTTTATCTTAGAAGTTTCCTTTTCTAATAAGATGTTTTTTTTAAAACATATTATATAATATCATATATTCTGGAATTTGAATATTCCTTAAATCTGTTTTATAATATGTGTTTTGTAGTACTGTGAGCGTTCTTGAAGAGCTTGAAGAAGTGAAACATTTCAATTAAATGTCACGCATTAATATTCATTAAATTATTTAGACTCTGGCAGGAGTCGGGAGAGCTGGGGTGGGGAGTATATGCCGCTTATAAGTCGTATAGCTCTGGTACTGCTCGAAAACAATAACATTAAATCACTTAGAGTGTCAACCAAGTTGTGGGCTGACTTTGAGGCGCCCTTGGCTGCCTGCACAGTGTCCAGTGCAAGTCCAGATGGCATTCATTATCATAATCTGCAACATCATAAAGCAATTTGTGGTGCGCGTGGTGGGGGGAGGAGGCGTCGCGCTGAGTTGTTTGCGTCGCATAGAGCGCGTTTATGGATATGTGCAGCTTGTTGCTCGCAGTGTTTGTTGTTGTTGTTGTTGTTGCGGGGCAGGAAAACCCAGCAAAAATCTTAATTACTTGCCCAACCAAGCGCTTGACCTCGCTCACACGCCCAGGACGAGTGCTGAACAAGCTTAAGTCAACGCCGCAGCTGAAGGGGCTGCCGCTGCTGCTGCTGCTGCTGCTGCTGCTGAAGTGTTGAGTCGCAGTCGTCGTGGTCGTCACCCACAAGGCCCATAATGGGGGTTAATTGGGCTGTGTGCGCGACACGCATACATCTTGGTAATTAACCAAAGAAGCGACTCCAAAATGACCATCGCCTAGGCCCCCGTCATGTCCAGGCGAACGGACATGCTTTCTACAAATGGGCAGGGCGGCAGCAATTAAAGTCCATTTGCCCATGTGCGAACCGCTCGCTCACTTTCACTTGGCCACTCGCTGCAATTGTTAGAGATTGCCATCGAGGTCCCACTCGATGGTGCCATATGCACATCTCATATTAATTTATGTGGCGTTACATCGTGCGCTTTCTCTAGAATTTATTATGCTGCCCAATGACAATATTTACTTATGTAGTTGCGTTCATTCTTTTCTCCCTTCTGCTTTCTTTCATTGCGCTGCTCTCTGTGTCAATTGGACTTTCTTCTGGGGTGGACTCTCGCAATTTATGGTTCCATTATGTTAATCATTGGCAATTGCTGCATGGTCAAGTGCTAATTATTTCTATTAACGGAATGCTATGTGCAGATATAAGCGAGTGAATAACCTCCCAGTGCACTCAACAATTTATGCCCAGAGCTGATGACATATGCTCAACGGGCATTTTCTAATCAAGGAATGCAGAACTTTAAGCTCAATGAACTTTCACTTAACTTCAAAATCTCTCTGCGAAATGAAAAGATATTAATTATGTTATATACAGTAAGCAGCAATAATTATTATATATTAAACATATTTTTTCGATACTTGGATATTTTTCAAAGGTTTTTAATTTATTTTATATGCAAAACTCTCTCTGAGTGTAAGCATAATAAAATAATTTAATACTTTTGTACCTATTGAAAATTTAAATCAAATTTCAAAGTGCAGCAAATTCCTAATTTGTTGTTTGCATTATTTAATAATATATAAACTTGTTCATGTTTTCCCTATACAAGTTTTTCCAGCAGTCGCTAACAATAGCTCCATTAGCTATAGTAAAATTTTTACTGACTAGCCCCATATCTGTTTCTATAACTCATTGTTGTGCCAAAAATGTAAAGCATAGTGAAACACAAAAGAAAAATAATGAAAAGAGAAGGAGAATGAAAATCGAGCTGGAAATTTTCTGAAATAATGGACTTTAATGGATGTTTTGCGGACACAGAAATGCAGCACAAATAGCGACTGCAGCGAACAATGCATTTTAAAAGAGCAGCTAAATGAAATAGAAATTTAAGCGAATGCAAGAGAAGAGCAGTAGGCAAAGCAAATAAATGTATTTTTAAAGTCATCAATCAAGAGGGCACAACTTGCGTCACTTTCACTCGAAAGGAACAGATTTCATTAGCCAACTGTCGGGCAGGCTGTGGGGGGCAGTGCGAGGGTGCGAGCCTGTGGTTGGTGGCCTTAATTGTTATTTGGACAAATTGTTTTTGGCTTAACAAGGCGCAGGATTAATGATCTGGTCAGTCAATAAATGTGGCCCACAGGCATGGGTGGTAGAAATCCCTGCCCTTCCCTTCCCTTCTCTTTCCTTTTCTTTTTTTCTTTGCCTCTGACTCAAGCAACATAAAGCGCAACGGTTGCCGCATTTGGTGGCATATAAATTGTTAACGGTTTCGGCAATTAAAGCCGCACTAATTGCCAGCAATAAGACACTTAAGAAAACGTGACTTCTGCATGGCAAATCAGCCCAAGAATGGTGGCCATAAAAAGGGTTAGAAAACCCCACTAAAAGCAAGAATTTATGTCCGGCCAAAAATATAAAAGAGGATGTCTTTAAATTCAATTAGCATTGTCTTTAACTCGCTTGAGCCGGCTGACAATGATGTCATCGCCATTGTCACAATAATGACAGGATATCATTAAAACATCCTTTGCCATTAGACCCAAAAAAAAAAAAAAAAATGAAGAAAACTCGTTTGATGTCTCTTAAAAATCAGCTTACACTCAATTTTTTATGGCAGAGTTAAGAGCAGTCCACCTCTTAAAGCTGTTGCGGGCTCAGTGCACGAAATTTTCTATTTTTGTTGTAGCTCCGGGCTGTGTGGATGTGGACCCCACTAGAGCCCTTTGGCTCTTTTTGGCCAGATAACGGGCGCAGCCATGTTCGAAAAATGTCGCGGCCGGAAAAAAAGTTTTGCGTCATAATAAATAATTTCAACGCATTCGTCTGGAAGGATTAAACCGCAAACCTGCGTGTGCACTGCCTACCTTTTGGACCAGGCCCGCGGCCCAGAATAGAAGGCCGCAAAGCAAAATAAAACAAAAATGATTCAATGAACCTGGTAGCATGAAAAAAGGTAAACATTACTGCTATAATCTTGGTTATAATCTGAGTTTATGTACTTCAAGTCTGCGTGGACTGAAAACGCGACGAGTGTTTCAGTATTATGTGTACTGTTTGGATTTTTACCACTTAATATTCAATTTAGCATCATTCACATAAAATTTAGCTATTGATAACTGAATATGGAGGAATACTTCAGTTTTTTATAAATTTTATCTGAAGCACTATCGAAAGCTTTCATGCAGCACTTAAATTAAAATGAACTGATTGTTATCTTATTTCAAACAGAAGATATCGCTGGAACTGACTTCAGATATTGCGTGCTGATAGATAAAGACTTCCAATTCATCAACTTCTGTTCTCTATTTGACTGACATGTGCCTCCTTAGCTCAGTGGCAGAGCACTGGTCTTGTAAACCAGGGGTCGTGAGTTCAATTCTCACAGGAGGCAATATTTTTCGTTAATATTAACAAACTATATTTTGAAGTTTGCGTATATTTTATCAAACGTGTAATATACAATACAAAAAAAAACTCAATAACATGGCAATGAGCATCTGTGAGCATCTCTCAAAAGATTAATTGAAAATGATCCCATTCAATCAGCTGTAAGGACGAGCGTGTCCTCGTCAGAGTTCAAATGTCAAAGGAGAAAGTGGAGAGGATATGTCACGAGTGCATAACGAATATCCAATTTAGATATTGTGCTCCTTTGACAAGCGCAAATGTTTTACATTTTTAATTAGAAAGTCACACAAGGATGCGCGGGGCAGCCGTGTGCGACATTATCGCTGACAGGACGTCAACGGCACGAGCTACTCGACGCCAGGGGGCGTCTCTGCACACCCCCCAGCGACGTTTGCGGTTCGCATTAAAAGGCTTGGGCAAATAGCGAGGCAGGGGCAGGGGTTGGGAGTGCGTTTGCTGTGTCGTCGCATTCAAGGACATGTTAAGGATACTTGGGCTATTAGTTGATGTCGTTCGTCGCATTTGCTGTTGTCAAATATTTGCGCCAACTGCGACCCGGAGTTCAAAACGTTGTCCGCCATTGACAAGTTTTTTGTGCTTTCTATTTGACTTGTTGTTCGCTTTTAATTATGTTGTTTATTTTATCTGTGGCCTCGCATCTACTATTATTTGTATATAATTAAAGTCGCGCTTCAACGTATTTTCTTCATATACACATTTTTTTTTTTCGAATTTATGCCTTGCTCGCTTATCGGCCGCATAAATCGCATTCGATTCGCTGGGCATTCAGCGGTGCCTTAATGAAAAACCAACAATTGAGCCGTATACGCTTTGTTATTAATTAATTTGGCCTTGGCCCACGCACGAAATGCGCATTAGCCAATAAATCAGTGTGCATGGCCGCAATGCTGCCATTCCATTATCCTTATTATCCTGGCAGAGCCCCAACGCAGCCATTGTTGCGGCCACACTGTGGAAATTTGTCTGGCTGCAGGTCTGTGCTGTCTCTGCTCCTTTGGCATGCAGTTTAACATGAGAAGAGCTCAAGCTCAGCAGAGATCTACATTTTGAATGCATTCGATATTCATTTCACCTTTCATAAAGACTTTTCTGTTCCGCTTGCTATGAAAAATGAAAGGAAAGTAAAGTCTAAAATAAAACTGATATGGAATATTCTCATTTGTATCCAATTAACTAAACAGCTAATGAGCTTTTGGTTAACAATATTATTAGCAACTCAATCAAATCGAAAGCCAATTGGCAGAGCTGTCCAACTTCCCAACTGGAATATCAACGCGGGCTCCCCAAAGTATGCAACGGTTTTTTTCTGCTGAGTAGCAAAACTGTTTGTGGGTGAGGCGATGGGAGGGCGTGGCAATTTATCATTTTGTAAAGTTTGGCGAGTTTGTTGCAACTTGTTAAGCGGATGCCACAGAGGACAGTGTTGACGGCTAAGCACATGGCTTTCGGTGGCGGCGTGGGCTGGGCAGTAGATAACGCTGCTCGAGTCGCTGAGTGTGATGAGTGGCCGCTAGAGGGCGCCAGTTGGCTGGCTTATTGCCCTGTTGGCGGGACCCCCTTTTAACTTTTGAGCCAGCCAGCTGACAATTGGCCTGCACTGTGCGTCTTTTGTAATTAATTTTGATGGACGACCCGTTGCGCTTAGTTGGCTAACAGCTGCGGCCCAGGTAACACAAACAGCCAGAACAACTTTTCGCCAGGTCCCCGACAAAAGTTTTTCCAGCGCCAGCAGCCACGTACCCACCGTCTCTTAATCTGCTGTTGGCTGTTGGTGGGTGGCAAGCGGCAGCTGTGGCATAATTTTTGGTGTTTTAATTCTTGGGTGTTTTTCATTTTTTTGTTGGTGCTTTGGTGTTTTGGCTGGTCCATCAATGTCTGGCACAGAGACAAAAGCTATTAAGGGAATTAAAAATGCATGAAGCTAAAATGGGCTTCTGGCTCAAACCCTGCTGATTGCCGACTGCCGACTGCCGACTCTTGGTTGTCGTCTGTCGATTTGCCTCTTGCACTTAGTTAATTAGAGCCAAGTCTGTGCTCTCCAGTTTACCAGCATAACAATATATATTTATATACATATATATTCATAATTCATAGCGCAAATTGTTTACGTCTTGAGGCAGCTGCCTGCTCTCTGTAATTGCATGTTGCAATTGCAGCCGCAACAGCAACTGCTACTGTTGCTGCCGTTTAACTGTTTGTGTGCACTTTGCAGCTATGGGCAACGCCCCTATCGCCCCATTCTCCGCCACCCGCTGGCAACTGCTGCTTCGTTTATGTAGAAATTCTATCCCATCAGTGCGCCCATTTGTCTAATTTGTGTGTGCGCTTCTTGGGAATTAGAGTTGAGAAATTATAAGCTCACCCACACACACACTCACTCACTCACTCCCATACACACTCACTCATTCATGCATTCGTTCATTTATTTATTCATCTTGTTTAATTGCCAAAGTCGGCAACTACAAAACTCTCGTCACACTCACAATTCCGCATGTGGCGTAGATCTTTTGTTTTCCATTCCTCTCTCTCTCTCTCTCTCTCTCTCTCTCTCTCTCTCTCTCTCTCTCTCTCTCTCTCTCTCTCTCTTTCTCTCTAAACTTTTCCTTCTATCTGTCTCTCTAACTGTGGGTTGCATTTCTAGAATTGTTCTATTAGCTTTAATTGATGTACTTTCATTCATTCACATGTTGCCTCCAGGGCTTGCAAATGCACAATGTTTGATTAAGCAATTCATATTAATAACTTTACTTGCATCTCAACAATGACAGTAAATTTGAAGAATTTTATATATATATGAGCAATGTAGACCAATAGGGTCATGGTTTTATTATTATATATTTTGAAGAAATTTATTTTGGCAAGCTTCATAAGATTTTAGAATTATATTAGAATAAATTAATAAATTATTAATTTTATTATTTATAATATAACATAAACTAATTATAAAATAAAATAAATTTGTAAATTACGTTTCTTAGATTTTAAATTATATTTTATTATTATTTATAATTATTCAAAAATGTTAAAATTAAGTTTTTTATGCAGCCATCATTTTATTAAATTAATAATTCAAAAATCTATCTTTAAATATTTATATTGTATTATTAATCTCTTATTTTGAAACTTATTTTTTGTTATGTTTTATGTTTTTTTTTTATATTTTATATTTTATATTTTATATTTTATATTTTATATTTTATATTTTATATTTTATATTTTATATTTTATATTTTATATTTTATATTTTATATTTTATATTTTATATTTTATATTTTATATTTTATATTTTATATTTTATATTTTATATATTATATTTTATTTTATATTTATTTAGATATCAATTTCTTATCCTTCATCAATTAGTTCAATTGTTATTTGATACTTTTCAGGCCAACTGCGCTCAACATTGTCATGCATTGCCATTCCCTTACAATAAAATATTTCTTGTCGTTTTTGCATCTCATGCACCAAAGAAATCCCCCAAAATATTCGAATTCCATACAATGGGCCATGCCTCAGCATTTCTTTTGGCAACATTTCTGGCAAAACATCTTGAAAATATTTGTTTTCTTTTGGCCTTATCGATACGCGTTGCTGGTCAGCTATAGGCCAAGTTATTGATGTCCGCAATCAGATAAAGCCACAAAGAAAGAGAGACAGAGAGAGAGAGAGAGTGAAAGGGAGATGGCGATGCCGTGCCGGCTGCTGCGGCAGCCAGTTGCGGTTGCATCTTGATGTTGTTTCTGTTGTCGCTGTGGCTCGCGACAACGATGACGTTGCACGTGTGACACTTTTGGCACCGCAAACGCTTCCTCATCATTGGCATAACTCAAGAACTGTGCCACGCTGTGTGGATTGTGCTGATAAGCGATCAGCTCCCCAGAACCGCTGAGCCGCTGACGGTTTATGTGGCTCAAGCGGTGCTAAACTTTGTCTCTCTTAGCGGTATTTGTGCATGGTTTCACTCAGACTTCTGCAGCTACTACTACTACTACTACTAATCAGCAGCTGGCTTCATTATGTGCACAAATTATGTTTATCCGATTACCTGAGCAGTTAGCTAACCATTTGTCCATTTATTTGGACGCCCGCACCGCTGGAAAACACCCCCGTTGGCTGGCTGGCATCTTAAGTAGCCCACAATGTGTGTAAACGTCACACGCCTCTCCAGTTCCCTTTGTTTTCCCGCTAAATTTCCGGCTACTCTTCCTAACAAATTGATTTCGGCTACAACTGGACAACGCCCGACCCAGGCACGATCCTTGCCAGAGGCAGCAGCATATGGCGCATCTTCTACTGTGATTTGCCTCATAGATTAGCCCGATGGCTGCAGCAGCCTCTGCCTGCAGATTGCTTTGTCTTTGCTTGCCGCATTGTCATGGAAATGCGTATTGCCTGCAACTGCAACGGCAAATGCAACTGCAACTGTGCGTCTGCATGCTCTTGGTCTGCTGGACGTTGTCCCCATGCCATCCAGAATGCTATTCTTTGGGTGAAATTTGTATCGCCTTTTCCAAATCTACTTAGCACACAATGGCGTTGAAATAGTCTTATTGCTTTTTGAGTGCTATTTGCTCAAGATTTATGGTTTGATTTTCTCTCTCTCTAGCTGACCAAAAAAAGTAAGGGAATTACAGCATAGGTAGCTAGCTGTGTGTGTACGTGTGTGTGAGGGAGAATAGGAGATAGGGGAATTATGAAAGACATATGCTCTCTGTGTAAGCTAGCAAATCTCTAGGCTTGCATACAAAAATTAAAATTTGAATAGTTGCTCAACTATTTATAAGCTTGATAAAATTATGTAAAAATATGTTTAGCTGTAGAATGGAAGCTAATGTACAGTTAGGTATTCCCTATAACTTAGATTCCAATACTCATATATATTATATATATACAGAGTAAATATTTTGTTGGCCAGCTAATTTTTCTATAGCCTTATAATGCTCGCCAAAAACTTTCTCGTCTTATTACCAAGCAGACATTCATGAGCTTCAACTAAACATGTTAAACGGCACCCTAACATCCCACTTGTTTGCATTTTGGTATGCCTTGGGTCAATTACAAACGCCTGACAGATGGGTTCAACATCGTGATTTCGCAGAGTTATTCTTTCACCAACTCAATTTTCGCCTGGCAACAGCAGCAACAACAGCAACAGCAGCAGCAACAGCAACAACAGCAACAATAGCCACAATCCAAGTGACTACCAAACGATATTCAAATGTTGTCAAAGTCGTCGATTATTCAAGACGCGGCACTAACTACCGTTCCGAGAATGAACAGTTCAGCCAAGCGAAGTACCTCTATTGCCCAAACAAACACACCCACACCTCACCAATCACTTGGCCGATAAATTTCCCAAATCTTGGCATCGCGACGTATCAAAGCTGAAGTAAAGGCAGCAGCAGCAGCAGCAGCAGCAGGAGCAGGAGCAGCAGCAGCACCAACAGTATACAATTCTGGTGAAAAACAGTTTTTCCTTATCTGCGTCACTTTGGGCTCTTTTATTTTGGGGCCTGGTCTGGTCGGGTCTGGGCTCTCTGGTTCGTATTTATGGCATTTGCATATATTTTGCATAACGCAATCGATGGCATCGACATGGAAAATATGTTTACCTCGCTGCAGCTACTGCTTGGCTCGCTCTCTCTCTCTCTCTCTTGCTAGCTCTCTTTCTCTTTGGCATTCTTGTGCTTAATTCGGTGAATACAAGTTACATTTGCATAGCATCGAGTGGGAGATGCGCATAGATTTGCTGGGAAATGATTATGCCAAAGCTTTGGCGAAATTTCCCCCCATAGAAAGTTGGCCAAAAAGCAAGAAAAAAAAAATACAAGCAGAAACTAAAACACTCGAAGAGATGCCGCCCTCAAAGCTCGCCTAATGTATTATGTATACATATACTATGAGCCGACATTGGCATACCAAAAGCAACTATAGAAAAAATGATAATTAAGTCTACTTGTTGTCTATCTACAAATTAAAATCTAAACAAGATATTTTTCATGTTCGAGTCAAATTTTTGCGACTACAACTAAAACGTGCGCCCCAAAACAAACTTAATAAAGCGGGTGGTGCGCTGGCGGCTGGCGGCTGGCGGGGCAGGGGCTGTTGGGGCGTGCAATGACGACAAACTCGAGATTATAAATATTTAAAATGCAGTAGCAAACTTTTGGCACGTTATTGTTTGAATAAGAAAAAAGTTTCTTGTCTGCCAGCGATTTTTATCAAAAACAATTTTTAATGCGCGATTTCAGATACTAAAACAAAAAAAAAAAAACCTTCACAAAATAAAAATAACTTCAAGTAAATAGATTTTTGTAGCGCCCTCTGCTGAAATTCAGTAGCCGGCAGTTGCTTGACCCGCAGCTGAACTCAAATCTTAAGCAAATTGCAATGCTGCAGCCGATTCGATGCCATGCTGCAGTGGCTGCGGCTCGCCGATGATTGTCTTTCAAATGCGAGCAACAACCGCAACAATCAACAGCAGCAGCAGCAGCTACAGCAGCAACAACAACAGCAACAAAATAAAGTCATGTTGCTGCAATTGAACTGCAATTGCCAAGTTAGTTCAATTTGTTAGTTTAGCAAAATAAAATAGACATTAATTGAACCCGGAATATCTGAACTTCATCTCAATCATAATTTAATTAGCCAAGAGTTAGGTCTAAGTCAATGTGAATAAGGAATTTATTAAATTTATTTCTGCTGTGCAGATTAAGGAAAATATGCATTTATGTATTTTATTAACATTTAAAAATGCCAATTTCGAATCAAAATACATATAATTACATACCTCATATATTATGCTAATACATAATTTATTTATTTTTTTATTTAATTTAAGTTATTTAATTATATTATGTGTATAAGAATTTGTCTATAATATTAAATAATACATTAAATTTTTATTAGATAAAGATATCTTATGATTCAATACTTACATTTTAATAAAATACATAAATACATATTTTTTTTTAAATTGATTTATAAATTATAAAATACACGAAATATGTATTAATATTTAAACATCGGATTGACCTAAATCAGTTCTTTAATACCTTGATTTATTTAATGTCTGATCGATCAATAGAAATATTTATGCAATTAAATTAGATATGAAGAATAAAATATGCGATCAAAATATATTGTTACTAAATATTTATATATATATATATATATATATTTTGAAGTATATTCGCATTCAGCTGAATTGTGACTTGTTTTTGGTTTTATTTGTGTTTCCATACTTACATAATTAACCAGAGAATCTCAAAGAAAAACACATATTAGAGAGCTTCAAGGCTTGATCGAAATTGCTACTCATATGCATATAAATATTATTTTACTGCACTATTATTACATATTCCTTTATTTTCGGGAAATGTAATATGCTCATTTGAGCATCTTTTTACTCTTGGCTTCAATCTGTGCATCAAGCTCATTTCGCAGCAAATTTGCGTGTGGCTGCTGTCGTCATTTGAGTCACGTACAAGTTGCAATAATTTGCAACACGTTCGCTCGGCAAGTGCATGCACATCAACAGCAGCAACAGCAACAACAGCATCAGCAACATGTACGGCAACAACAACTGATGCTGCAAGCGTATTCTAATCGAACCGAATGGTTGCGGCGGCTGGGCAATAAATTGGCCACCAGAGCCTGACCAGAGCAATCAACACCTGTCCAATGAGCCACAACAACAGCAACAACAACAACAAAGAGGGCCAGCGGAGCCCTTTCAACGCATAATTTAACGCTGAGATACGAGAGCTGAGCGAGTTCTATTACAAGTTGATAATCCGTGACGATCGATTGCCCAGTGATATCCTTGGCAATGCAATTAAGTAATGTTGCCGGCACTCACCGCAACAGCAGCGGCGGCAACAGTTGCTGCTGCGCGCCTGTGTCTGAAATTCAAATTACATTTATTACCAGCACTTTGAGCAGCTGATTTAGTGCACTTACCGTGAGATTTGATTGGGTTTTAGCCCAAACAGATATCTGAACCCTTAATGTTGTTATTAGCGTTTATTAATGCTTGCAGGTCCCCGAATGACAAGCGTCTATAGTTACCCTATGGTAGTTTCACACTCCAGCTCTAGTCCAAATCTCTGCAGCATCTGTTGCGCAGTTCCAGTGAAAAACGCGGCCAGATTTCAGCGCAGGCCGCAATCAAAGTTAGTCCGTTGCCTTTCGCACAGTTTCCACACAGTTTTCTTCATCATTTTGCTGTTTTTTCTTATTTTTTTCTTTTGTTTTTGTTCGCTCTTTTTTTCTCAATTTCTGCTCGGTCTCACACAGCGCGCAATTGACGCGTGTTGGTGATTGCCATAGCCATAGCCTTTCCCATTTAATGGTGTCCATATGATTCACGGCAATGCGCACCAGGCCAGACGCGGCCAGACCCGGCCCGACCAGACCAGACCAGGCATCGCCATCGCCATCGCCGGCCGATGCGCCGATGCTTTTCGGGTTACTCAAAAATTCGTTAAATACAATTGGATTTCTTTTGGGGCAGCGCTCGCTGTCGAAGTTGATGATGTGCCCGAGCCTGAGTCTGAGTTGGAGCCTTAGCTTGAGCCAGTGCCAGTGCCTGGGCCCATGCCTAGCTGTGGAGTCGTGCTCGAGCTGGGCCTGGGCCTAGGCACTCCCCCGCGGTGCGCAGTGCACTTCGCCACAGCCAGCCAGCTAGTCGAGGCAATAACAACAAGTAACTAGCCTTTGGTCGGCCGTGCCAGACTAGAAGATATCCTAGAGGATGTGTCCATAAGAATACCCAAGCCGTATACTTAAATACATTTATTTCGATATTCAAAATCATATGATGAAATACATAACTTCGATTAATAAAAAAATATATATATATTTAGTTCCTTCCTCTGTTACAAACGTGTGCTCGAAAAGCATTCAACCCGCTTTAGCAGTTTCAGATGGGCTCGTGGTAGAAAAAGAAAAACAATTGCAATTTTCAACTAATGCTTATTGCTGGAAATCAGTTTAGAAAAGCTAAAGGAGCGAGTGTATGTGGAGTGTGCAGTGTGGAGTGTGGAGCCATAGCTGTGCTGAGCTGTTGCCCGAGTCAACTCACAGTCGGAGTCGCCGCAGAGTCAACGTCACAGTCACCTGGGCTTGAACTCTGCGCTGTTGTTGTTGCACTCCAAAAGGTGAGTCCAGTCCACTAAAAGTCGCCTCTTTGATGAAAACTGTAAATTTACGAACTTTACTTTAATCACCAAACATGAATCGCGCACAGCATGCAGCAGCAGCAGCAGCAGCAGAGGAGCTTGAAGCATGCAGCTCTGAGGCATGCAGCCACATGCACCTTAAGAGAGGGGCAGAGTTGAATAGAGACAGAGGGAGAGAGTCAGAGAGAGAGCGCAATAGACTCCAATCTCTTGTTGTTATTATTTTAGCTTGAATCAAATTTAGCTGAGTTTATATGGCTGCGAAAATCTCAGCTCATTTATGAGCCATCTGCTTTGCCTAGAATCTTTCAAATCTCGTTAATTTTATGGATCTTTTATATGGGAATACCCCTACGATTTTTGAGAAATTTTATATATTTCGTATGCCTACAAGTGGAGAGATGTAGTCACGTCTGTGTTAAATCATAAATTTGATTAAGCCGTTACAAATTTTATTTATTTATTTTCGTAATTATTTTTTGTATTTATTGAGCTTTCTTAAACTCTAATTACAAAATTTCTTTTTGCAATATTTGGAATTTACAAATGTTTTGTTTGTAATATGATTAAAATTTATTATATTATAGTTTTTATATATTTTTTTTATTATTGTGTATTTTTCTTCAATTTACTTCTCTTCAATATAAAGACATTTGTATACTCTTCCATGTATGTAAGTTTTGAATAACAGCAAAATAAATAATTATAATTAATTATTTTCTATAAAAAAAAAATAATAATAACAATAAATATGTATGTCAATTGATATTCTAGTAAAATAATATAATATTATGGCTATGATAACCTAAACAAATTATTTTTGTTAATTTTTTATACACATGCTAATTTAATTCACTTGATATTCTACTACAGAACAAAATGAAATTTATAACTTAAATCTTCCAATTTTTATTAAGAGTTCAATTCACCTCTCCAAAGATTTGATCAGATCTATACAGACTATAGAGTATAAAAATGCCTTCGAAAGGAAGTTTTAATATTTATTTTATTTTTATTGGGCAACAAGATTTTGAGACGTTGCATGTTTCGAGTCGTCGCCGAGGCTGTAGAAATATTTCTTAGCATTTCAACATTTCAACGCATGTTGAGAGTTTTGTTAGCTGTCGTTGTATTCATGTTTTGATATGGAACGCGCCGGGATCCTCCTTTGTCTCCGCCACTGGACGAAGACGAAGGCAAAGACGTGGCGAAGACGAGGCGACGGCCAACTGGGTGCAGGAAGGCGCTCATTGACTTTGCCCTCAAAGTTGTCATTTGGACTGCTGTGCGGCTGCTTCCGAGTGACTTCTGGCCCGATAAGAGCGGCGTGGCAGGGCGGCGCGGTGGAGCGCGTTGCCAGGTTGAGATTTAGGTTCAGGCTATAGCTACGGGGTCGCAGCATGTTGTCCAGTGTTTATTGTGGCTGCCTTTTTGTCTTGCTCTCGGGCCGTACATACTTCTGGTCATTCTGGGCCCGAGTTTTGTTTGCCTTTTATGTTTTGTCAATTGCATTTGTTGCCATCTCTTTTCGCTCGAGTGCCTTTTGTTGTCTTGCTGTTGCCATCTCTCTCGGCCTGCTCCTGGGCCTTCTTGTATAGCTGATAATTTATTGCATCGCTTGTGCCAAAAACGGTCGTGTGCCTGAAAACTCTCGAGTCTGAATAGCCTCGTCGATATATAAGCACATATACATATACATATATTGGCTATATGCGGGACGTGCGCAACACCTTCGCATAGCATCTGTTGGGCCAACAAATCAGAACAACAACAACAACAACTGCTACTCCTGCTGCTGCTGCTACTCCTGCTGCTGCTGCTACTCCTGCTGCTGCTTTGGTAGCTGTTTCCATTGCCCAGTGATTTGGTCACTTTGTTGATACAACTTTGTTCGGGCTTGTCTTATCCTTGCCCGCCCCATCTCCACTTTTCCCGTCTCGCTGCACAAATGCCCAACAATGAAAACAAATGAAAAATTCGTTTTGTTTCCTTTTGTTTTGGGTTTGTGTTTTTGTTTTGTCCGTTGTGTTCCTGTGTCGCCTGTCGCTTGGAATTAGTAACTACAAGTATGTTAAAAGGTTCATTCATGTTGCGCTTGTTCCGCGCGACTTTTGTCTACTTGCCACCTACCATATACCGCTCCCTGCCATCCTCCCTCTGCTCTCGCCGGCCGCTCAATTCGCCTGGTATCAGTTTCATTTGGTCTGCTTCACGCTCGGCTCTTGTCTGTAAATTGATAGCCACCAAATAGCTGGCATATTTGACTCTGACTGTGACTTTAAATTCGGTTTGTGCTTGTACTCCGACTCGTTGCCGGCCAATTTGTAGTTCATTCGATTTAAGTTTATTTCGCTTCGCTTTTTGTTGAACTCAGCGCTCCGATGTCCTTTGGAAATTGGCAATGAAAATAAATAAATCGCAAATGGGATCCTTTTAGCTTTAAGGTTTTTATTTTTACATGCCTGTCAGTATAGATACTATTTATTTATTTTATTTTATTTTTTAAGTTTTTTTTACATATTAATTTTTTATTTATTAAATTAAATTAAAGTTTCATTTTGTTATATTTATTTTATTATTTTCACACTATTCACAATATTAACCTATATATTTAATGTAGCCCAAATGTCCCCATAGTTGATTATTCAGGATTGTGGCACCTGTGCATAGCTACTGGTGAATGCATTGCCGTAATATGTGCCACCATTTCGCCTGGGCTTGAATTGCGGAGTCTTATAGCTCGCATTTGGTTGCTCGCCTTGGGCCTTGACTATATCAAAGATATATTTGGCATTGCTCTGGGCTGCAGCTTGATTTCGACTAGTTCCCTCATCCAATTCGTAGATCTGCTGCGGCTGCCTTGGCTTGCCATTGTAGATTTCAACGGATTTGCTCGGCTGAACATCGGGCTTTAGTATATCCTGCGACTTGTTCGCAAGCATCTCAACCAAATCATATGTCAAATCATTTTTATTGGGCTGTTGCGTTGCAGGCATGGAATCCTTATCGAGCTTGGATGGGTAGGGCATGTCATTTATGTAAAAGTCGCTGGATTTCGGCTCTGCTTTCATTGCACTATTTTCATACAGAACGCTCTTCAGCTGTGGCTGGGATGCTTTGATTTGATTGCTGTAAGCCAGATTGGGTTTGCCAGGCTGTGACGGGGATGTCTTACCATAAACGTAATATTCTGGCTGGCTTGGATTTGCATTAGCTGTGCTGTAGCTCCTTTGGCTTGGCTCGCTAATCTTATAAGACTTAGCTAGGGGCTTGGCTGGGTTCTTCTGCACTTCATAGCTCTTTGGCTTTGCTGATTGTCTCTCACAAACGGCCAGCTTTGAATGTAAGCGCTGTTGAGCGACAATTAGGTCCTGCAAGCCCTTATCTATTAAAGCTACCTGCTGCGGACAAAAATACTTGACAGCTTCGGCTATTTTGTGCAGCTGAGAGTTTTGGGTGAGATTTAGATAAGATAGTTGAAGATCCAAGGCATTGAGCTGGCCTGCAGCTGCCGTGGTAGCCTCCTTGATCTGAGCCATGTTCTTCAGCTCCAGCTGAATATTCGATTGCGAGTGATTCAGACTGCTGAAGGAGTGATTCAGACTCTGTATACGGGGCAGCACGGCGCTAGAGACAAGCTCGGTTAGCTGCAGGAGATTTTTGTCAATATTCTCAGTGCTATTGAGCAGATGCTGTTGGTGCGAGTTGAGCTCTCTTTGCAAGCTATTGATCTGCTCCTTGACGACTTCTTGTTCCTGTATCACATACTCAATGCTGTGGGAAGTTCGATCCATCTTAGTGAGCACTTCTTGAGTCATTTTGTGGAGCTTCTGCAGAACTTGTTGCGTTTGATTTTGGGCCAATTCGCTAGCCTTGGCCAGCTGTTGCTTCGTTTGATTCAGCTGTGGCAGCCTATGGATTTGCTCTTGCACATTGACGGCCAATAGGTTGATAGCATTCCCAATTTCATTCAGGAAAGCGTTAGACGAGTGCATCTGAGCTCTGTGGTCTGTCAATAGATGAAGTAGCTGATTCTCAGCCGAAATTCCTTGCGATGCTGTGGAATTTGCGGTGCTTTTCACTGACGTCGCACCCTGTGAAGATAAGGACACATTCTCATTCATGTTCACATCCTGTGCAGCTGTCGACGCCTGAGAAGGTTGTGCGGTTGTATCCTGTGCACTTGTTGAAATTATACAGCCCAGCAGCGCACCTATTAAAATGAGTTTCATCTCTATGCAGTTGCTCTACAAACTGAACGCTGAACTCAAATGCAGCTTCGACAGCGCTTAAATACCATTTACCACATTTTGTTAAATCAAGCTGGGTTTGCTATCGCCTCTTGAGCTTTGCTGCAGCTGTTTGGCAAATGCTCTAATTTTCTTCTTAGTTTCGGCTATCATTTGCTTGGGCGCATTGTCAGCACGAATTTGTTGACAAGCGTAGCTGCTTGACTCTAACTGTTTCACATAGATACAAGATTTGTTTGAACGAGTATTGAATTATCATCAATTGGCGAATGAGATTGTAAAAAGCTTGATAAGACATTTAGATATTTCAATCACATTTAGTAGATATATTATGTATTAGATATAAGCTGAATATGTACTACCCTGTTGCAGTGCTTTAATCATTATGCATGATTGAGCATTTAAGTCTTATTAATATTAATATGAAAAATTTCCTTATTATATATAGAAAATTTTAAAGCATAAGCATTGCTTGTATATTCCTTAAGGCTATCAAAAATATATATAATTATAGTTGTAAATGGAAAGTAAGAATTCGAATCCAGATTCTGTATTCGTATGATATTTCATTAGGCTTCCTCCACATCAGAGTTTTACTTCCGATAAATGTATATATATCCCCTCTCTCTCTCTCTCTCTCTCTCTCTCTCCCTCTCACTCTTTCTGCTTCCATTTCTTTTATTAAAGCAAACACTCAAGAGTTATTTACTCACATTAGCCGCCTAGAAGTCAGCGCGAACAACATGAGGGTCACGCTCAAAGTCAAATTTTAATGAAAAAGTGATTCATCATTTAAGCATCGAGCATCGGGCGACATTGTTAGAGCAATTAAGAAACGGGGTAAACGAGCAGCAGCCGCAGCAGCTCATGTCGTCGATCGGCTCCCTCATATCTCTCAAATGGCATTTCATAATCGTAGCAACGGGCGACCCCAAATGTGAGAATGTTACTCGGCCAGCAATAAGCGGGTCAAATTAGAATAAATAGTTATACAAACAATGAGAGACCCCTTTAACATGACCGAAATGAACTAAGAAAGCGATAGAGACAGAAAGAGATACAGTCAGAGAGAGACAGAGACAGCACAATTATTGCAAGAAATCAAAAAATTAAAAATAAATAAAAATGAATTGAATAATTTAGGTCAGCTATGTGAGAATACCCATTGATGATGCGCCGCATCGGATTCTCGAATCGGTTGCTCGAGGGTGGCTCCTAAGTAATTATTCATTAATTGCATGTGCTCAGAGGCAGCTAGGAATGTTCTCTATTAAAGTATATGAAAATATTTTGAAAATAGACAAGGCGCAAGTGCGGCCGAGCTGCTCGGCTCTCACTTATGCTGGTTGACATTTATGTAAGCTCAGTTGATGAGCAGCTCGTAGCAGCAAAAAGCTAGGGTATTCCGACTGCTGGCTGGTTCGCCTGGGTGCTGGCCGCATGTCGGGCCATGCAATTATACATTCATCTAGATTATGACACGACATGCAAGTTCCGATCGGGCCTTCAGTGTCTTTAGCAGCAAATGAATTTGTACTTTGCCACAGCCAGAGTAACCCATTGCTGTTGTAGCTGTTGTTGTTGTTGTTGCTGTTGCTGCTGTTGCTGTTGCTGCTGGTTGTTGTGATAGCACACATTTTGCTGGCGTCGACGGCGGCACGCGATTTAGCCGCGTCGCGTAATTAATCGTCAAATGAGTTTAATTGTTTATGTCTTTTATGTGAGACTAGAGTTTCCTACAATGTCGCATTGGCTCGAGTGCCTGCCCAGATCCCAGATAAACTCATACATATAGATTACCTCTCCCTTTGCCAGGCAACCGAAATTAGAGCAAACAGTGCGACAGCAACAAATCGCCAGCTGATGAGACATTATGTTATCTGATATATAGACTTATATACATCTAATGTTAATATATGTATATACATAAATATGCCTAGATGTAAGCAACATATAGAAGACACACAATTGGAATATTAAGAGGAAAATCTAGGGTAATTAGGTCTGCAAAAAATATTTATATATATTATTCCAATTATTTTTTCATACTTTAAAAGTATATAAAAAATATCAATAAATTTATATATACAAAAATAATTTTTTTTTTAATTATAAAACAAGTTCGTTAGGCTGGCTAATTAAAAACAAGAAGAAAACAATCAGCAGCTATAATTAAGAGCTGAAAATGAAAAAAATTCGGCTGCAGGCTATGCAACAAATCTTGAATCTGGTAAGCTTTCGCCCTGGCCAGGGGCTGCTGTGGGCGGGGCGAAACATAGGCCGAGGTTATTCATCATCAGCCAAGTGCAACCACTAGACAGGACGTGTTCCGGCTGGTAAATGGATGAGCTTTTCAGCCGCGGCTGCCCTTGCAAAGGGAAACGGGGGCTATTCGCCCTGTTTGGCCGCTGATTAAAACAGAAACAACAAAATTAACCAAAAATTTGCATTTTAATACAAAAATGCGTCGAAACAATTTTTTTTTCTTTTTTGTAAAATATTTGGTGTTCCTTTTGGAACTGGCTGGGGCGAGCTGTGAAACAAAGAGCGAAGCTAATAATTTTATCAGCGGCAAACAGTTGACAAAATCAGCATTTTTGGTGGGGCTGAGGTGGAGTTGCGGCTGTGGGGGGAACTGGAAAATGGAGAAGCCGGGCGCAGACAGGAGCTGCATCCGTTTAAATGAACTGTTAAAGCGGCCACGCAGCAAGGACATTTGTCTTGGCGCCGACTCCGAAAAGGGAAACTGCAGATTTTCCGCGTGTTTTTCTCTCCTCACACAATGGTAAGGGGGGGAGGAGAGGTGGAGCAGGACTCTATGCACAGCGTGTGGCTTAGAGATTATTAATCATCTTTTGTGCGTATCTTTCACTTTTCGTATGCCTCATTGCTGGTATGCTCCATGCCCCAAGTCCTACGCCCCATGCCCCATGCCCCAAACGCTACTTTTGAACTTCTTTTTGCGTCTTAAGAAAGTTCGCCAGGATATCCTTTTCTGTGAAAATGATTTTGTCTTTACTTGGGCGCTCTTTATTCTTAGTAATAAGATTTCAACTTGCTTCTCAAGCATTTGGGTTCATAAATTACACGATTTACATAGGACGAGCAAGTTAATTAAGTTTTTTAGATGATTCCCAAAGATAAGAATGGTCTACAGCTAATTAGCCCTGTATATACGTATATAAGTGGGGAGAGCAGAGGTTAATTGAAAGTTAGCCGAGATATGCTATATATTAATTACAAATAAAAACCAAATATTATCGCAATTTCTTGGCATTTGTTGACTGAATAGTGAACTAAACTCCTTGGCTTAACTTCTATTATAAGAGCGAGTTCATTTTATCATTTGTTCACTTTCATTACAAGATCGGAAGTCATCTGGCATGGTCTCTCTCTAAGCATAGCTGAGCCCTCTTAAGTTCCCCTTCGGCCATGTACCTAATAATACATGATTTACATTAGTTAGCTGACAGTCCCACGAGCCAAGCTAATAGAAAAATGTTCAGGCTAACACCGAGGTGGGCTACCACACAAGTCCAATTGCCACAGCGGTGGGCATGGTCGGGAAGGGTATTTGGCTGATTTATAAGTCCGGACACAAGCGCAACTACCAAATTGATCGAAAAATGCCGCACAATGCGACGTTGTTGTTACTGTTGCTGTTGTTGTTGCTGCTTGCCCACCCGTGACCCACTAGGGTAGCCCCTGGCTGGACTGTAACCCGGCTGCACTCAACTGGTTGGCGTTGAGCTTAAAGCGTTAATTCGTAATTTATGTGTCACACAAATCGAAATTGAATGCCAAGCGAAATTATGGAATATTTATCATTTCACACGAGGCGCTGGCCAGAGGATTGAAAGGAGCTGTTGCCTGTGCTGCCGGACGGGGCAGGGCGGCAAAGCGGGGCAAGGCGAGGCTGAGCCGCTGCCACACGAACGTTTGTCAATTCGAATTACGAATAACGACAAAGTGCGCTTAACTTATGTGCACGAGGATTGCTGTAAAATGAAAAGAAAAGGGCTTGCCGGCATAAACTTGATTTCCCCTCGACTGGGGAGAGTGGACAATGAAGCGCGCTGCTCTTGGCTCGATCTTGTTGTGGCTCTGTTAACCGTAAAAACGTGAAATATTTATAAGGTTTGCATACCTGGCTCGAACTGCAGCTTTGATGCAGTGGCAAGTGTTAATTGGAATCAATTTGATAATCTCCCAGGGCACACACACACACACACATTCGACTTTTGTTGTGCTGAGTTCATGATAATTTCGCGGATGCGCGATTTTGATTGAAAATTAACGCTATTTTGCCTTTGGCCTCCAATTGGCCCGTTACAGGCCACATAATTCAAATTGTATTAATTTAAATGCCAATTTATTGCCCAAAAAAGAAAAGAGGCAACAGAAGAAAACACCTCCCCGCCCACCTTGAAAGCGGTGCAAGGCAAGTAAAATATGAGCATGCAAAAGTGCAATGTAACTGTAACTGGACAGATTGCGTATAAATATTTTCGTATTATTATTTAACAGCAATTACGAAAGGGAGCAGCTCTGGCCGGAATGTTGAGCTATACCAAAAGGAATGCCAGATGTGAAGCCACGAAGTTATCATTTGTATAGGTATAGCTCGTTGTATGTCTATACATATATCTTTAAAATAACAAAGAATATTTGTAAGCTTTTATGTATATAAATAAAAATATATAAAGATTTTACATAAATGAATGTCTTGTTTATACTCTCTCTCTCTCTCTCTGTCTCTCTCTGTCTCTCTCTCTCTCTCAACTGTTCTCTACTCGATACCCTTCCTTCGGTATGAGCAATCAGAGCTATACAATTACCACCCATAACGTATCGCATTGTTGTTGGCCAATTGTTAAGCCACCCGCAATTTAAATGGTCCTCAAGCACAGCAAAATGTTGGACTGACATGTCAGGGAGCGCTGATTAACATATTATGCGACAAACTGCCACTGGACACGGCCCACACAGTCAGAGGGAGTGGGAGAGAGAGAGAGAGAGGTGCATAGAGTGAACAAAAGAGAGATAGAGAAGAAACTGTGGCAATTCAACGCCTGTCACTGGCTGTTTGCACAGATAATTCACGCCAGCGCCAGAGCTGAGGAGAGTTAGAGGCGAGCCGAGAGTTAGAGTTTGAGTCAGAGTCAGTCCCACACATATCCAGCTCCAGTTGCTGCTCCAGCGCCAGCCTGGACGGCTGTGTAATTGAAAAAGTTGCCTGCGGGGGCTGGCCGCACATATCTGAAATCTGTCTCTCTGGCGATGGCTATCAATGTCGGCGATAGGTGAGCCACAGAGAATGTCGCCCCGGTCGCCTGGGCCAATTAAGGGTTAAACATTTTGCATATGCAGCCGATGCCAGCACAGATTCTGTCTCTGATTTGCATAATTTTCGGCTGGCTATCTCTCTCTCTCTCTCTCTGTGTCTCTCTCTCTGTCTCTTCGTCGACGACATGCGCACGATACATTAATTTATGTGGCTCAAAGAGGAACAAAGTGGACAACGCTTGGTGTCCAATTTCATTAGGCACATCAGCGCCTTAGTCCCGTACTCCCCTGCAACTCGTTTGCCCCCCCTTCCAGGAAGTGCGCTTATGTTTTTGTCTAACTGTCACCGAAATGTGTGCTCGTGTGTGTGTTCGTGTTTTCCCTGTTTTGTCACATTACGAGAATTTACATAAAATCTATTGTAAGCGTATGAAATTGAATACCCCAAAGCGTACTCGGACATGTGGTCCTTTTTTTTTATAATCGAGGGGGTGGGGGGAAGCAGAAGGGCTGGAAGCGTGATGTTTGCTCTCATGGAAGCCGACGCAATTGAATAATTTAATTAGCAGACCGCAGAGACTTTGCTCGTGCGTATAAATATCTTGGCAATTTTCATAAGTCATAAATTAGGAAGTGGGGAATTCGTTTGCCAGTTACACATATTTCACACCGCATGAACAGAAGAAGAATGAAAAATCGAAATTGAATGCAATTTTCTATTTTAATAATTTATAACGCGTCACAGCCGCCGCAACAAGTACAAATTGTCAAAAGTGTTTTGCGTCTTGGCCAGGCCCACCCATGGCGATGGTCCAGCCACAAGCACAGGCAACAGCCCGGGCCCAGGCACACTGGCATACGGTACTGGCTGCACTGCCTAACCCGATCCTTGGCCCCGATGCAGTGCCACGCGCTTTTAACGAGTCGCAAATTCACGTTGCAATTGCCAGAGTCGACACTGTGAGCGCCCCATCGTAACTTCTCAGCCAAGCAGCACTCAAAAAGCTAGAGGAGCAGAGAGGAGAAGCAGGAGGGGAGCAGGAGTATAGGTGGTTTCTTAGCAGCGCGCGGCTTGCCCACCCGCCTAGCCGTGGCAGCCACCCAACCAGTCGCTTATTTTTGCGTATTAACGCGCGAAATAATATTTTATTTTGACCATCGTCAAAGGATTGAAAAATGCCCACTAATATCTTTGGGTCTTTGTGACGGCTTTGTGCGGGCCACTCTGTCTGTCTGCCAGACACTCTCTGTGTGTGTGTGTCAGTGTGTGTGTGTGTGCTTGTGTATGCATATGCCAGTGTAGCATGCGCTTTGTTGTTGTCTGCTGCTTAGTGTTGCAAGCAACATGCAGTAGCTATGCTCAGCCTTAGCAAATATCTTTTCTTTTTTTTTTTGTGCCTTTAATTTGATAAATATTTCGTGTGAATTTGGAAAAATCAACAGGCAGTAATAAATTATCCAAATAGAGAAAAAAAAAACATAATTATAGTTGAGATATTAAACGGTTTTTATTTTATTTGGCTAGCTTAGGAGTGGAAGAGATGCTGCATTTGGCAGGCAGAGAATTGACGAAGATCTTAAGTCTTTCCTTTTATATTAAAATTATAATTAATAAGTTAAGCAAATTCTACTCAGCAGCAGCAACAGCTACGAAGAGCTGTACATATAATATGTTCTTCATTTTTAATTTAATTCTAGAAATAAAGAAAGTTCTTTGCTTAACACTAAATGATTTTAGCTATTCATATTTATTTTTATTACAACAATTTTCCTTCAACTAAACTTTATTCAATTCAGTTAATCTTAGTCTATATTTGATTAACACAAAAATATTTATTTATGTATACTTATCTTCATCTTATCCCACATTTGATCATATTTAATTATTTCTACATATTTTTCTTTATACCAAATTCAAATTTTATTTTATATATAATTCACTTTCTTCCATTTACTTCGTATCTCCAAATATTATTTACTTTTAAAACTAACTAGCAAAATCGAAGGCATATCAAAATTTCACATTTTGCACTTTTATGCGAATCAAAATTAGTTGCAGACGGTTAACACCACAAAGTGAGTAATTTCAGAAATTGCGCGGGAGCGTGGTTCACTCTAGGCCATTCTGTGCGCTCGCAATTTAGCTGATTTTGCATAACTCATTTGCAGCTCGTAAAGATCATAATTTGCAGTACGAAATGTAGTGCGCGGACACACCTTCGATTCAGTCAGCCAGATTCCCACGTTTCGCAGCTCCGCAGAACGAATCAATCATTTGCCTAGCCAGATGCGGGGCAGAAATGATCGCCAGGCATGCAAAATAGTTGCAACCGTTAACGGTCTGGCACCGCTTGCGACTGAAGGTGGCAGCACTGGGCATTGTCTGGCCAATTGGTCACAAATTCTTAACACCTACAGCGAGTCCAAGGCTGCGCTGTGCTCATCACCCGACGATCCGATGATCAGAGATGATCATCTGATCAGTGGCGGCCATTAAAGTCAAATCATTTTTCACATTTAGACACTGGCCGCGGGGCAGGCGCACAGAATCGCCCCATCTGCGCCCGCCCGCCCTCACAGACAGTCGGCACAATTGAAGGCAACTCGGAATCGATCCATCCCAAAATTGCCGCGATCACGATTTGGAGGAAATATGTTCAACTGCGGCTCTGTCCGCGTCGCTTACATAAAAGTAATCAAATCAACACCTTCATCAACTCCTTTGGATACGCTGGCTCCAAACCGCAGAAAATGCCTTTCTTATTATGCCCTGAATCACTACGAAGGATATAATGTGTTTGGGCAAGATTATGTAACAGGCGGATGAAAGAAGTGCCTAAATATTAAGCGAATTTTGGTCTATTGCTAAATATAGAATTTATATGTTAAATATATATTTAGTTTATATATTTTCTCATCATCTCTCATCATAAAAAGCCATAGTTTTTCGATGTGAGGTATTTACTGATCGAGCATACCCGATTGGAGTAGTCTTACTTGCTGTGTGCTGCGGTAATTTGGACTCACGGTTCGAATCGCAGAGCAATCTTTTATTTTTTTTCCCCCTGTACTTTAGCTGTACTTTTCGGCTTGTTTCGGTGGCGATCGCCTGTCGATCAAATTGTTGTTTTCGATATCTAATTTGTCATTCGGCAAAAGGCAACGGCAGCGACGGCCCGCAAGACAGCCGCAATTTGTTCATGCAACTGGCAACTGGCAACTGGCAATGGAGCAACTGGCAACACGCTGTCTGCGTTGCACGATCCTTTCGATGCTCGATGCTCGCTTGGAGCGAAGTAGGGAATCCCGGCATTATGTGCGACGATTATCTTGTCGGCGCGTGAAATTTCGTGGCGTTGAGGAATTGACCTGCAATTGATACCAATCCACGGCAATCCATTACAGAGGCTAAGCGCGCGAGCTGCATGTCTCATTATTGGCAATTTTGGAGCAGTACGAGGTAATTGCCCCATGCCCATGTCGATTCATACCCATGCCCATGCCGAGGGTCATTTGTATAGGGGTCGCACCTCAGTTGCAGCATGACTGCGGCATTTATTCTGCAGCACATGCAACGCAAATTATGATATGGGGCAAGATAGTGAGACAGAGAATAGAGATATCTCTACAGGGGGAGAAAGTAAGAAAGAGAGAAAGAGAGAGCGAGTGAGAGGAAGATATCAATCAAAAATGTTTTCTGTTATTTTTTGTATTTTTATTAAATAAAATTAATTCAACTGACATTTGATTTCCATATCGAAATTATCAAAAACAAACGGCTTTTCTTTTCGTTTCAACTAATTAATACTTAAATATATATATTCATATACTATATATTTTCGATGACAGCAATCAACATGTTTGTATAATGCGGAAATTTCATGTTTAGCTGCACTCTACGAATGTCAATTCACACGCACACATATGCATATATACACAGACTCACACACACACACACACACGCAGACAAACTTTCGCACTGCCGACTATCAGCTGTGATAAGGTTAATATGTATATAAGTACTTGATCTACAGCATATAGCTACAGCTGAACTTGGCCAGCTCTACTCTCTGAATGTTTATTGCAATTTATTTACCATTCGGTTGACATTTATTATCAATTCATTTACAAATTTCGCACCTCGAATATTTATTTACACGCGCTCATGCGATGCCTTTTCATTAAGTAACTGCAATTTTGTTTTCAACTATTTTTTTTTTTTTTATACTATATAGTTAAATATTATTTACAGAACGTTTTGCCTTATCAGTAGTACACAAACACTTGACTATGAACGAAATGACGAAAGTGCTTATAATGTAGTTCATAATTGTTTTCTTTTTGCTAAATTTCAATTTTTTAAGTGTTTTACTTAATTCTTTGTACAAAACTTTGGCTGCAGTTGCTTGAAAAAAAAAAAATAAATAAATAAATAAATAAATAAATAAAAAAAAAAAACATAAAAATTCTGATAAAACCCATGAAAATAAAAATTTACAATTACTATTTTGATATGGCTTATATATTTATTTAACTGAAACCCCCTAAAAAAACAATAAGAAAATTTCTTTTAAAAACGCAATTTTTTTATTATTATAAAATATATAAAACGTTTATATTTATACATATAAATAAAATAATGCTTAGTCTAGAAGATCGTTTTAAAACTGAAAACTTGCACTGAATTGGTATTGCCCGCATTTTTTTTTTTAATTTAATATAAAAAATAAAAAATTAGCTAAATTTTGCATTGTAAATTAATAAAAAATAAAATTTTTGTTTTTGTTTTTTCCATAAAGTTTTTGCCACATCTTTGAGACATGGCCTGGAGCAGCTGAGAATTTGATTTTCATAATTTCTTTACGATATTTGATTTGATTTTGTTTTCCTTTTACATTTTACTTAAAGTAAAATAAAGTAAAAATAAAAAACATTGCTAAAGCACACACAAAATATAATTGCCACACATAAAGTAAAAATATATTTTTGGTATAATTCTGCAAACCACTGGGAGATTAGAGATTAAAGTACACTATAGAACGCATGGAGCTATATGTTGTAGATATAGCTGTCTAAATATATAAGTGTATGTATATGTATATATATTTGTATATATATGCTACAAGAAATACATAAATATTTTGCCTAACATACATTTACATTTGTCTTTTTTTAGATTTTGTATTTTTTTGTTGTTTATGTTTCATTGCTTGTGGGAGGGTATATAAAGAAGTTTAGTTTAGATTTCATTTGCATTAAAATTAAGTAGAACTCAGTGCCTTTAAATATTATACAGACATAGACGTAGAACTGATGGATGCCCACAAAAAAAAAGAAAAGAAAACCTGGAAAAATCTCTGAGCGTTTTACGTTCAGGAATTTCGGTATTTTTCTTCTTGCGACTTTTAGCCAGGGAGCTGCATTGTATCTACAAGATACAAAACCGCATTCGGCTGTCAGTTGTGGGCGCCTGGGTGAAAGTTGAAAATTGTTTATGTACAAGTTACAACAACTAAAGGAGATTTTAAAACAATTAAGCTACACGATTCTCGTTTTTTTTTTTACATTTTTCATTAGAGATTTTTTTTTTTGTTTTTTTTTTTTTTCGTTTTTTTCTTTTTTTCAATATGCATAAATAATTACACTACTTGACATCCACAATGAGAGGAACTTCACTGATATCGATTAAATTTGGCGGCGATGGCAGCGACTGTTGCTGCTGCTGCTGTTGTTGTTGCGGCTGCTGCTGCTGCTGTTGCTGTTGCTCTTGCTGTTGCTGCTGGGCTGTCGCGATAGTCGTCGCTGTCGGTGTGGACGATGCCGATGACAGCGAGCCCGCTGACGACGAGGACGAGGAGGCGGAGGCGGAGGCCGTGACCGCTGCCGTGGCCAGTTGCTCATGGCTGTTGCTGTTGCTGTTGCTGTTGCTATTGCTGCTGCTGTTGCTATTGCTGTTGCTGCTGCTGGCCAGCAGCAGCCGCTGGTGGTGTTGTTGCAGGCACTGATTTGCATTGACAGCGGCCGCGGCCATCATCATAGTCGCAGCATCGCAGTAATTAGACAGCATTGTTGTTGTGTTCACTGCCGCTGGCATTGTTGTTGTTGTTGCAATTGCTGCTGCCGCAGCGGCTGCGGTTGCTGGTGTCACATATGCAGCAGCCGCTGTTGCATTGGCCATATAATCGTTGCCATAGCCGGCGCCAAACAAACCGCTGGCGCTCATGTTGCTGTTGTTGTTGCTGCTGCTGTTGCTGCCATTGATGTTGTTGCTGTTGCTGTAGTTGCTGATTTGCTGCTGATTGCAAACGCTGTGGATGCTGTTGCCGCAGTTGTTGCCGCCGTTGCCATATGTTGCATGCATGGCAGCAACATTGCTGTGATCGTGGCTGTGATTGCCAGCAACAGCAATGCCCCCACAGCCACCGCCAATGACGCCGCCAATGTTGCTGTTGCTGTTGCTGTTACTGTTGCTGTTGCTAGTGATGTTGTTGCAGGGATTGATGTTGAGCGTAGTGCTGCTATGATTGGCTGCCACAGCGGCCGCCACAGCTGCGGCTGATGATCAAGTTGTTGTCAATTGGCGCCACATTGTGTGTCACATCGAAGGCAGATAGGGCCAAGAGAAACTGTTGCCGCTCAGCAACATGTCGCGTATCAGCGTTTCGATGGGCGTTTTCCCGACTAGACGCACAAAAAACAACTGCTCAATGACCTGGTTAATTGAGAAGACAAAAGGAAATGAAGGAAATGAAAAATATGCATAAGTATTGCTGCATTTCTTTGTGTTTAACAATCGAGCTTAATTATGTTAGTTTTTCTTCTATATTCTAATCTATGATAGATTGATTATTCTACTTACTTGTGAGGAGACGGTGCGTAACGATGGCAATCGGAGCAGCAATTTGCCAAACCTCGTGGGTTGATTGGGATACTGCGTTCTACAATACTCCTCCAAGGCGCACTGAGACTTCTCTTGCAGGGATTCAATGTGTGTCACATCCGACAGGCCGCAGGCATCTATAAGAATAGAAAAAGAGAGATTCATTTAATATTGAACGCCTCGAGCTACGAGCGATTCCCTATGGGTGTAAATGGTCTGTGAGCCTGTGCAGTTCACCTGGCGCTTGTCGCGAGATACGTGTCCAGCGAATGGGTTTCCAGCGTCTACTTGAGGCCACGCCCACACACAACAACATCAATAATAACTGTAGCTAGAAAATGGCACATGACGGAATTACGTCACTCGCATGATTTATGTCCAATTGAGGACTCGGACTCGAAGTCGAACAAGAGGCCGTTTAATTAAATTTACGAAAATTAAACTGAACGGCAACGCCCCTCTAGACAAAGGCCATAAACAAGACAGGGCGCGCGGGAGGTTGGGGTGCGGCTGAGGAGATTTCTTCTCTATGTTGTTGACTGGTTGTTAAAGCTAAAGACATTGCGCATACGCAGCGTGTGCCGTCACGTGTTAATTGCCAGCGACACAAAAGTTTGCTTATCAATATATGTATGTGTACTCGTGTGTGTATCTATGCCCGTTTTTAAGTATTGCCAGACAACAACAAATTGCGCACACACGAGCTGTATATATGTATATCTGTGTGTTTGTGGTGCTGCGCCTATTTGAAATTCAAATTAGACATCAGCACTTGTAAATTTGCATAGCTTGAAGTATTCTCAAATGGATGCTCATATTCCATTTACTTAATTAGTCAGCAAGCAAAAAGTATCTTTAGCTCAAAGCAACTAAATGTAAACATAAAGTATCTTTTGCACATTACGCAAAATTTACAAGTGGCATTTATAACAGTTTTCCTTCTTTTTTTTCTACTTCTTGTTGGCTGGCGCGCAGCTGGTTTGCGGTTTAATGAATTGGCCATTTGGCGATTTTGTGTTTTTGGTGATTTGGCCATCGCTGGATGTCCAACTCTTCGTCAAACGTATCCGATTGCAGTGTGAATTCAAAGTTGAAGTCGAATTCGAATTTGAATTTGAATTTGATTGCATGCATTGCATTGCAAAATGCCAGCTATGGGACGTAATGTGTCGTTTAAACGTCTCGCATTTCAGCTCTTTGAATTTCATTATGCATTTGGATTGGTCGTAGCTGTAGCTGTAGCTGTAGCTTTAGCTGCACGCAAGCCCACTTCTGGTTGCCAGCTGTCAATTGAAAGCCAATACATTGAGCCACAATGTAAAATGAGTCAAACAAATCGGCAATGGGTTCATTAGAGCTAACTCCTCTGGTGGCAACACTAGCTGATCGCTAACATATCCGATAAAAATTTGCTATAACCGTTCAAGCGGCTCATAAAGATATGCGGCTATATACTTAGCGGTAAATAAAAATCCTAGCTATTGATCTTTAGGCATATTAATGCATAGATAAATTTGAAAAATATTGGTGATTTAGCTTCTTAATAAATATTTTTTCTTCTTCTATTAAGTGTTTTACCTTTACATTGTCCTTAAATAAATAAAGTAATTATTAGATAAAGTTTTACCTAACTCATAATATTCTGCCAAAATCGACTATTTAATTGTGAATACCTAATTGCTGTCTTAAATAAACCTTAAATACATTTTTTTAAATAATTCATTTTTTACAAAATAAAATTATGCAATATACATTCATTAACTTAAATTTAATTACATTCCTCCACCATATATTTAAATATTTTAAACGATCTTTTATCATTTATAAATCCGTATAAAAAGTCAATAAATGCCGGTGTAAAGTGCAAAATTCAACAAATTTAAAATTCTCAAAAAATGTTTACATGCATTTAACTAGTTTCCCGTCGTTTGCTAAGTGAATAGTCAAGCTTAAATGTGCCGCAAAACTGAATAAATATCAATAAAAAAAAGTTGCATATAATTATAAGGAATTCTGAGCTGAGTCACTGAGCAGTAAGTAAGTAATTTATAATGCAGCTGGACTGTGACAAGTAAGAAAACTCTCCACGCTGCACGCTCGGCTTGCATTTAGGCCATTTGCAGTTGGCCCACAGAGTAAACAAATCATAAACAAAGCTGAACGTTAACTGCGATGCTGGCTAAAAGGCAGCCTCCAGCCACACAATGCGCGTAAATCAAGATAAATGATTTGTCGCCAAAGGCAGCAGAAATTCAATTAGCCATTATTAACCATTTCATTTCATAAACAACCAGCAACAACAACAACAACAGCAACAACGGCCACTCGGCCAATAATCGTGAAGTTACAAATTAGATTTGGCCAGTTGGAATTGAAAAGCTGAGCGAATCATTTCACTTGGCCATGGTCAATAATTGTCAATTGACTTTGGCCATTAGGTTTTGATGATCCGGAGTCCAGGCACCGACAACGAATATCATAAAAGAAAACGAGTCCAGAGGACATGAGAAGAAGGAGAAGCTAAACCAAAAAAATAAAAAATCTGGCTACAATTCGAATCAATAAGCCAAGTCAAGCACAAATTTTATTTTCATTGAAATGCAGCAGAAGACGACGGAGTGAAAGAAATTCCAGTTTGTGAATTTGGCCAAAAGAAATGCGGCCCGAAGCCGAAGCGAACTGCAGCTTTCTCGGGCTGCGGCTGTAACTATGGCTTAACTTGGCTTTGATTTTGTTCGTTTTGGTTTTGGTTTTCGTTTTTGTATTTTTGCTTTTTTTGTGTTTTTTTTGGGCTTTTGTTTGGACCTCTGCCTGGGCTGCCTTCTGCGCAGTTACTAACTCAGCGCGGAGATCGTGACCGCGTGTTTTAAATGCATAATGACCGTAAAGTAGTTGATGTAACTACGTAACCGAATTGTGCTGCCAATAACAACAACAACAACAACAGCAACAGCAAATGCAGTTACAACAACATGCATATCGAATAAGGAGCAGATTTTGTTGTTGCTTTTTTTTTTTTTTTTTTGGTCACACAAGAACGTGGCATAGGCTCCGCCCCCTCCTGCCCGCTTCCACAAAACGGACCAAAGTAAAGGTTAAGCTGTTTAACCAAAAATTATGAATTGCTGCATTATATTTTATTATATAGTTTTTATGGCCAGCAACTAGTACGTTGTTGGACTTCGTGTCTGCTTTTGGTAACAGTTATAACTTTATTTAGTTTTAATAAGCATTAGGAAAATGCAAGGCAACAAGACAAATGCCCGCAGATATGGTTCGAGCCATTGGGCTGGGTTCATGTGGGGTCAGCTATGAATTTATAATCGAGCGCCATTTGTAAGAGTTGTTGTTCGCCAAAAATTGACAAGAAATGCAACATGAAAATGGCAGGTATTTGCTTAGTGACATAGTTATGGAGGAGCTAGAAGAAGAGGCAGAAAAATGGAGAAGTTGCAAGGGAATTATATATGGAATGACACAGTAAAGTCTTTGGCAAAGAGAAAATATACCAAAAATATGAAAAATAAATATAAAAATATATATTATATATATTTATATTATCTATATAAGGCTCAAAAATAATTGAATTTTTATAGACCTTTTCATTAAATTACTAATTTTATTCTGAGAAAATTTAATAAAATGTTGCTCTGGTATTTTTAAGGTATTTTTTTTTAATATAAAAAAATTCATTAAAAATAACTTTTATTATAAAGCGCATTCATTTCATATTGTAAGGCGTAACCTTAGTCTGTTTCGCCAAAGAAAATTGAATATCTCGACAGTTTGATCGAAGCTGAATCTTGTATCTAGGCTTAACTGATTGAACATTTCAGTTATGAGCGAGTGGGCAAAAGGAAAGAGAGGTTAAGCTAAAACGCGCCCAAAAAATGATTCTGATCAAAGAGAGGTCTCAGCGTACGAAACTGTTAATTACAAGGCACAGAGGCACGTCTGTGGCAATTTTCGGAAAGTAGCGCAGGCGATCAATGAGCACCCACAAAACGATTTGGGCATCAGCAGAGAAAAACTCAGAGTCAGTCGCAGCCTCAGACTCAGACACAGACATTGGCAGAGCCAAGGCACAAAGGTTGGCCAGAGCTAAAACCAACACAAAATGTTGGTCAAAAAGTGTGGCTAAGACATGAAAGCTACAACTCTTAACAACTGCAACAAACGACAGCAATCAGGCAGCGAGCGTGTGGAGCGAGCGGGCGGTACGGGTGGTGGTGCAATGGCCCCAACCAGATTGGAAGATGCACCACCGCGAGCTTGGGCAGACATGTCGTCAACGTGCCGCCGCCTGGCTGCAAGGCAGCAGGCAGAAGATCTACTAAGTCTATACCCGGTATTTTACTACTGCGATCGTGTCTATCACTGAGGGGGGGACAGAGCAGAGCTCAAGCGCTGCAGCGATTGATCGGCTGCAGTTTATGGACTCATGCAGCCAATTCAAATGCAATTGCGCTGCACAAGAGCCTGAGCTGGAGTCGAACTAGGAGTTGAAGTCGAACTCGGAGTCCAAGTCGAAGTCAAAGTCGAAGTTGGAGCCGCAGCTCTGGCAACACGAACTCGCGACGCCCCCTCACAATGGACCCCAGCCCAAAAGCCCAAAACTCGACACACACAGCGTTTTGGAAATTGGAAAATTATTTTCATGGCTGTAGCTGTAGATGTGGCTCTGGCTGGATCGAGCTGGACCTGGACCTGGACGAGGAGCAGCCGTTGCGGCTTGTAAGTAAGCGACATAAACGAGTGTTGTATTAATGTTCATAATGTGGTATCTCGACGTCAATAAACGTCGCCAGCTACAAACGGGCGATGGAGAGGGAGAGGGAGAGGGGACTCTGTGCAGTGTGCAGTCAGTGTCGCAGATCGAGGACAGCTGCTTGACAAAACGAACGGGCCAGGCGGCACACATGGGCGGCGTGTCGAAGGGGCAAAGCGGAGCTAAACTCCGCTTGAGTTGCAGTTGAATGCATCGCTGCATTATTTGGCCACTGTAAATGGACAATGGGCAGATAAGCGTGTCAGACAGAGCAACAGCTGCGCCATCGGCACAGCCTCAACTTAGAGCGAAACCTAGACTTAGTTTAGTTTCTACTTAGGCCTAACTTAAATAAAATAAATATGCAGCGTTTATGGTTGAAACAGTTAATATTTGCATACAAATATTTGAAATTTATTTCATTTGAAAACGAAAATAAATAAATAAATAAATAAAAGTTTAAAACAAACATTAACAAACATTAAAAATTAAGCCATGTGCCAAATTAGTTGGAAAAGTTTAATATTTATGTAAATGCTTATTATATGGATGGAATGGATATATGCATGTGTGTGTGTGTTAGGCGTGTGTGTGTGTGTTTGTTTCCAAAGTCCAGATCGTGTGTGCCATATGTGCATATGTGTGCGTAGCTGCTTTTTGTGGTTTTTTGATGCTTTTGTTTAGAAATAAAAATGCAAAATTAGTAAACGAAAAATATAAATCGAGTGCAGTTTAGAAATATATGAAAGCAGCTAGTTAATTTTATTTTTATATTCCGAACTAGCTGCTTTCATATATTTCTTTTTAATGTAAATTGTCTTACGAATCGGTTAATATATTATGAAACTTTTTCAATTACCGATCCATAAACAATTTCCACTTTGCTCGCGACCTTAATCAGTAATTGTTTTTCTTTTCATTTTCATCATTTTAAGGTTTGGCAGCAAATGAATATTTTTGTCTGAAATTATTTTATTATAAAAACTTTTGTGTTCAGCAATGGATAATCAATTTGTTTTAATACCATTGATTCAATAAATATTTAATGATATTAAAACGAATTGATTGTATTAAATAAAAATTAAACAAATAAAACAAAGAAATAAATAAAATAAAAAATAGGGAAAAAATTTCAAGACTTTCTAATTTTCTTTCTTTACTGAAACTAAAATTAGAAAATAAAGAAATTTTGTTGAAAATGTAAAAAATAAAAAAGTAATATTTTTTTACGAGGACAAATTTTTCAAGACTTTCTAATTATGTTTTTTTTTTTTTACTCCAATTTAAATTAAAAAGTAAATAAATTGGTATGAAAATGTAGAAATTATAATATGAATTATTATTCAAAACAACTAAAAAATAAAAAAATAAAAAAAACTATCAAACAATTAAGCAAAGCAAAGAAAAAAAAAATATTTTCCGAAATATAAAAAAAGTATTTAAAAGCAGCTATGCCATTTTCTATGGTTGTCAAGTACATTGATGTTGCTCAACATAATTGAAATAAATACTTTCAATTTGTGATATTTTCGCTTGAAGCATTCATTCAATCGATTGCTCCAATCGAATCTACAGTTGAATCCATCAATCGAAATATCTAATAATAGTTAAGGTTAGTAACCAGGCCACAAATTCTTGTTAGTTCTCAACTAAATCAAAATAATGCACATGTTAAATGAAACAGAAGTGAAAAGCCAAAGTAAAACGCTTAGAACTAGTCAACAACAGCTTAAAGAATTAGTAACAAATGGAATGAGTAAAAACACAGGTTAGGATTAATTTTTTGTTTAACAGCAACAGCAGCGTATATTCTCAACTTCTCTCTACTCCTCTCGCTTCAGCGTCTTCTATCTTTGTTCGTATGGATTTTTGGTAAAGTTGTTCGCTAAACTAGATTACGGCTAAAATAAATTAGGACTTAGACTAAGGCAATAAATACATAAGCAATAGGCACTAAATTTAACTTTACAATAGATACATAGTTTAAGTACGTCAGAGATAAATAGATAAGTTACAGTTACATAATCTAAGCCCAACGGTTGAGCTGGCTAAACGGAACAACTGAGATTCTTAAGGTGGGCGGGTGGCTAGAAGGGCGGGGCTTCGGGTCTACAGCTGCCATCTACTGCCCGTTAGGCTGTATGGCGAATACCTATAGCTGGGACTGCCGAAGCTGGCGCCGCTGCCGCTGTGGGCGGCCGCCGCAGCCGCTGCCGCCGCCGCATGGCTGACGCCGAACGGCGTGCTGTGATGGAACATATCAAAGGCCGAGCCGAAAGCGCTGCGCGGCGGCGTCTGATAGAACATGCCCGCCGGCGTCTGATATGCTCCAGCCAGCGAGCTGCTCGTGGCGGGGACGACAGCGGATGCGGATGCGGAAGTGGTGGGCGAGGCATTGGCACTGGCATTGTGTGTGGATGAGGCGCTGTGGTGGGATGGCTGGGTGGGCAGCGAGGCGCCTAGGCCACTGCTGTTGCCGCTCGAATCGCCACTGCTGCCAGCGGCGTTGCCGTTGGAGCTGGCATACAGCGCGGTAAGCAGATCGACTTCAGCATTGGCATTGGCGTTGGCATTGGCACTGGACTTGGCGCAGCTGCTGAAAGCGCTGCCGGCAGAGGGCACAATGGGCACAGCAGGAGCAGCAGCACCAGGATCACTCTTAACTTGGCTGGCAGCCTGCGATGGCTGCTGCTGATGCTGGTGCTGTTGCTGCTGCTGCTGGTGCTGGTGCTGCAGCTGCTCTGCCTGGTGCACTGCGGCCTCAACGCCAGCCACGCTCTTCATGAAGGTCGCCAGGTGGATGGGCGCCTGCTGCAGGTGCGCCTCAAACTCTGAGCGATTCAGCTCGTCGAGATGTTCGCGCACCACAGCAATGACGTCATCGTGGCTGCACTCAGCGGAGCTGCCAGCATCCACACGCTTGCCGAGCAGTGCTGAAACTTTGGTTAGCAGTGCGGGCACATCCTTGTACAGGATGTCCAGCAACTTACCGGTGGTGAAGAGCACAATGGCCTTGAGGCAGGAGTATTCGGCCGAGTCGACATGCAGCGCCTTCAGCTTCTCCACCTGCTCCTGGAAGATGCGTATGTGATCCATGAATGCCACCACGCGATCCGCCGCCATCGGCGAGGCGTGCAGGCCGGCGGCAGCCAGCAGCGGCGCCACATGCAGTGGCATCGAGCATTGGCTGGCATTCAGGACGAACAGCTCTGACCATACAAGGCGCAGCAGTGCCACCTGATCGGTAACCTGCAGCTCCGGAAAGAAGGGTATGTTCTTGGCCCACTCGACGGCGGAGAAGAGCAGCCGTGCGGCCAGCTCACAGATGTTGTCAATGCCCATGATGTTGTTCGGCTGCAGGCACTGGCCGTAGCGGGATGTGGGGTACGGCTCGGCGCGCAGCAGCAGCGAGATGTAGGAACTAAGGTACGAGTGCCCATTGAAACCGGCCACGCCCATTGGATCGCCGTTGGCCAATTGATACTGGCCGTGCATGCCAGCTAGGCCGGGCTGTGTGGGCGGCACGCGGCCACGCTGAACAGCTGCAAAGAGTCAGAAAGAGAGAGAGAGAGAGAGAGAGAGAGAGAATTAGTATGTGAATCTGTAGTTGGGAATGTATATATGTATGTATGTGCATGTATGTGTATATGTGTAACTGTGTATCTGTGTATCTCTGTATCTGCAGCCAAGTAATTCAATATGCGCGCTCTTTTGTGCGCTTATTTTGACCGCGACATCACACGCCACACAATGTTGCCCCATTCAGTGTTGTTGGCAAAGCTGCCACAACGCACAATGCCTATCGGGCACCTCAATCTCAGTCGCACTCTCCTAGACGCTGCGCTGCCCTTTTGTTCAGCGACCGACAACGTCATAAGATACTTTTCTCGGCTGCGACTACCTTGAGCCTGCCCTGAAACCCTTTTCTTTATATTCATTTTTTTTCTCTCTTAACATAATTTCAATGTCCCTTGCAACCCCCTTGTTGCCACAACTGCTTAGATATGCAAATTTAACTAAATACTCTCAACGCATCTTTTAAGATACAACAGCACGTGAGTGTGTGTGTGTGTGTGTGTGTGTGTATTGAGCAAAATTTAAGCATAAAATGTGTAAACAGAGCGAAAGCAAAAAGTTAGTCAAATGCCAGCCAACAGCTGTTTGCATTCAGCCCAAAAGCTCAGCTCAGGCGACCATAGAAGCGAGGCAGATGTGTGCGAAAGAGACGGAAGCAAATAAGATTAACGTTCAACCAAAAGAGAGCACAAACTTTCAACTGATGAAAGCGAAAGAGCTTTTACTTAGAGGTTCGGGTTAGACTTACTCAAAAGTTGCACCCGAGCAAATCCTGTCATCATAAAGAGAGACAGGTTATGAAAGAGAAAGAGAGAGATTGAGAGATTACTGTTTACTGAGCAGAGAGACAAATGCTGAGCGGGCTAGAAATGTGAACAAAGGAAATTGAGTATGTAATACTACTAAGAATTGCTACTAAGATGACTGCTATCGATTTGATGATCTGAAATAGCTTTAATTCAACACCCAATCTATTAAGAATTGAGAGTTTTTTTCATGAAAAACTCTACTCTGAAGGCAAGCTGTTTCTAGGGTGCGCTAATAGGCTCTTAGTATCGCCGCATTCCTTGCCTCTGAACTTTGAACTGCAAAGTTCCCTTGCCATAGTTATAGGTACGAAGTTACACCTGCATAGGTTTAAAACAAAACTCGAGACAATTTCTTAGGGGCTTGGCCAAACGCATTCGATACAAATAATATTTTATATATATATTTTTATTTTTATTATTTTGAAAAAACAATGGAGCATTGCGCGTTGATGCTTGAGTGTTGTTGGCAAATGTGGGTTAGCAAAGGCTTTTTTACACCTTCAAATATGACGGTACACACCTAGACGGAGTCATATGCACCACACCTAACCCCACTCGAGGAGCTGGCGCAACAGGCTGGGCTTCAATGGAAGTAATCAAAATGAAAATATCGCAAAAATGTTTGGCCCAAGGCGCTGAAAAGCAAATAAAGCCAAACATGATTATTGATCGGGCCAAGTGTTCGCCACAGCCATTGTCTAAGGCACTTACACACACACACACACACACATGCACATGCACAGACACACAGATACATACGCACACAGCTGTCTAGGCAAAAGTAACGTCTTTTGTTGAGTCGAAAAGCGAAAGCATTTTTTGGTCAGCAGACAAATGAAAAATCCAAAGAGCGAGGAGCACTTGGACCCGGGTAGGGTATTTGTTTATTGCTTTACGCAAGCAATTAAGTGCACGAGGGGGTTGCAGAACCGGAACTGCCAAAGATTTGACCACTGTCCAGCGCCGGACGAGACAATTATTTATGAAATACATTTGCGTAATTTGCGCAGGCAAAGCGCGGCTGATCCTCAACGGATCTATGCAGGCAGCCAGGCTGGCAGGCTGGCAGGCTGGCAGGCAGAAAGGGCAGAAGACGCTGCAAACCGGTCTCTCACTCGCTCACTCTCTCTCTCTTGGAGTCCATGGCGGCCATCTCTTTCGCTCCTGTCCAGTGGCTGAGCTGTGGCTTATTTATGCGCCTGGGAAAATACATATTCCACACTGACCACAGTGACTCAAAAACTTGCCAGACTGACCGCAACTGCAGCTCAGCGCAGCTCAGAGCAGATCAACTCCAACGACTTTGGCAGATAACGCAGCAGCCAGCAGCAGTAACAACAACAACAACAACATCAACAGCAACAGCAACAATTCAAAACAAGAAGAGTGGAGTGAGTGGAGCAGCAGCGTCTGCTTGGCTTGATTACTTAATGAATGAATTCTGTGGGCCAGCACGTGCTCAAGTCTCTGCTGCGCTTTTGTTGCTCATTGTTTTGGAGGCCTCGCACTTATGTATGTAATCGATAAACGATATACAAGTCATCGCGCCAACAACACTCGAGCGCGTGTCCAAGTGGCTCGCAGCTAATTGTGGTCAAGTGGATCAAGTCCCTGCCTGACAGCCTCAATCCGTCCAAATCCGTGCCCCAAGGGCTCGATGCATCTGCGAAAATGCGATTTCCGGCCTCAGGTTCGTAAAGCCTTTCACTTTATGCAAATGCGCGCTTTAAGTATTTGCATCGCTTATAATATAGCACTTAACGGTGGTTGTTGTTGCTAATATTACTGTTATTTGTTGTTCGGCTAAAATTTCCATTGTTAATTATAATGCCTGCATGATATAAGTGAGTTTGAGTGTCTGTCTAAATTGAGCAAGTCGATTGAATTTAAAAAGTTTTGCGTTACATATTAAATATTTTGTTTTCTTTTTTTGTTGTTTGTGTAGAGTCTAAAAGGTAATTATAAGTATACTTCCAAGCATATTAGTATTCATAGTACACTTAGATTTTATTTAAAATATACATATATACTAAACAACATTATGGAATTTCAAAAGGGGAATCACAACGGCTGCTCTATTAAAAAAGTCCTACATATTTTATTTTCAATCACAAGATGAAGATTCTTGATAATCCTACATCACATATGTATCTCTCGATCAACCCACTGACTGAACGAAGCCCATCTTCAACCCTCGTTGTGACCAGTTTTTAGTTCAATTTTTACTGTAAATTCTTGTAGTTTTATTTCTTTTTGCTTGCCGACAAAAAAGTGCTTTTATAAACAGAAATTAATTTAGCTGGCCCAACCCTTGGACCAAAACAAGTTTCGGCTCAATTTGTTGTCCAGTTCGGTGACCCAACCTCAGCCCGGGTCCAGTCCAGCCCAGTCCACCCCGTCCAATTGACACTGCAATTTAATTAGAGCGACCTTCGTGCCTTGATTTTATGCGCTTTTTCGGGTTTTTCGCCGTAGAATTGCTTGACCAGGTCTGCCGAGGCATAACCTTTGTGCTGCTTTTATGCTAAGTAGCGCCCAGAAGGAAGCAAAAAAAAAAAAAACAGAAAAACGTACTGAAATTCTATGCAGAAAAGACATTTTCTCACGATTTCTCAGCTCTGATATAGGTTTTGGGCAATTGTGAACTAGTTTTTACGCAGAACTTGTACATTAGGAAACGCCATGTGGAGAAGGGGCCAAAAGGTGCTGAACTCTTTTGCGTTTTATTATGATGAAGTTGACAAGTTGTTGTCAGTGCCAGTGGCAGTGGCAGAGCTACAGGTAATCGCATGCTTAATGGCCAAACAGGTAGCCCACACCTGGGTTCACAGTCCGCTTCATTAGCCACAAACAGCATTTGGCACTGGGCCTAGCCAGAGCTACGAAGAACAAACGTGAATTTAGACAAATGTTTTTTTTTTTTGGTTTTAAGCAAATATTCGTTAAATATTTTCATTTGCGCAATAGCCGCGCTTAAATCAATGTTTAGATACATTTAATTACAATGGCGGTGTCTGTAGCTGCATTTTAATTGCCTCGTTCTTAACCCAAATCACTGCAGCAGCGACAACATCTGCTGTCGTCAGCAGCAGCAGCAGCGGCGGCAGCGGAGGCTATTAGCATTTTGCGAAAAACCTGTCAATATTAGTGCAAATAATAACAGCTTTGTGCAGCAGCTGGACAGGTCTCTCTCTATAGAGACATATATATTCATATGTATATCTCCCGCCAGACAGTTGTTAATTGTTAATGCCGACAACTGCAACTAAGCAAGCGACCAGGCAGTCAAGCAGTCACCCAAACCAGTCAGTCAGTCAGTCAGTGAGTCAGTCAGTCAGTCAGTCATTCATTGATCGATTCACTGTGGCGTCTGTCAATTTGTCGTCGTTTGCCAATTTGTGGACAAAACATTTGTGGCCCAGCTATGCCAAATATTTGCGCCGTTGCATGCTGCCTTCGATTAAGTCAGCTCGTGCACTGCAAGAAATTACCGAAAATTTCCCATATATCTGACAGATTGCATGTACTTGGCGTCTTCCTTCCGTTAGCCAGCCCAGCTCTATGATTAGGCTGTCAATGCTGCCATAATTTTCTGTCAGTGTATCTCCAATAGATCTAATCGAATTAACTTTAATAAATCATGCGAGCCAGCGCCATGGACAGAAAAAAGTGTCGACACACAAATTACAATATCGAGCTAATTCCTAATTCAACTATTCAACTATTCATGCATTCAAGTATTCAACTATTCCAACTGTTTGCGTATTCGATTATTCGAGTACTCATGTTTTTTTTTTTTTTTTAATTATTAACCAACGAGCGAACAAGTTTGCATTTGATCTTTGGGGTCACTATGCTGCAGCTTAATTGTTATTTCGTATACCCTATAACCATAAAGTGTGGCTAGCGGGCATGAAGAGCCATTGCAAGAGCTGCGAATGAAACCGTTAACTTGAATAAGCTGTCTATTTACAGGGTATGCTCTATGGGTATGCTTGGCTCTTTGAGCTGGTTTCACTGTAGCTGTGTAACTTGACTAAATGTCATGTGGAGTTTGATATGCAATGAAGTCTGACAATGAATGGATAGCTAATTGGGCGCTAGTCATATAATGCCATTAATAGACGGGGATTATTAAGTTATTTAGAAGACTTTGATTGGGATTCCTAACAGTTCTGACAGCTCTAGTCTAATATAGATCTAGGGAAGAATGTAACTTTTCATTGGCACACTAGCTTTTATTGAGAAAGGTACGACGAGTCTCGTGACATAACAGCTGTTTCTTGCGCGCTATTTTGAGGACATGACCCGCTTTTTCGCTAAGGTTCTTAGAGTTTCGGCCTATCATCAAGTGGCACATTCCTTGGCAAACCACTTGGCACTGCCGCAGCAGCCAAAGGAGAGCAGCCCACACTTGTCACTCGTGTGTTGAGTGCAAATTCGTAGCATCTGACATTTAGTTGTCCCATTTATTGGACCGCACGTAACCCACATGCGATAGAAAATCAAATTTGAATTCGCTCGCAGTCGTGCTCTACTTCCGTTGTACAGTGCGCTCGCCTTCGGTCTCGGCGCATTTAATTTATTTATGTATTTGCCTCACTGTTTGACTTTTAATTGACCCACAGCCAATGCAAGAAATTTCGCTGATCACAGTATGTACACATATGTATGTAGGTATACTATATATATGGGGTGGACTTACCTTCGCGTCGCATGCCCATTTTGAGGCACTTTTTCAAGCGGCAATATTGGCATTGATTGCGATGATGCTGATCTATGGGACAGTTTCTGCTGCCCCGACACGAATATGTGAGATTGCGTCGCACGGAGCGCTTGAAGAACGATTTGCAGCCTGTAAAGAGGGATAGTAAACAAATGAGAAATATTTGTAGAGCATATTTTAAATAGTCAAAATATATATGTGTAAGATATTCAAAGAAAAGTTATTTATTGATCTATATAATAAAGAAGAGATGATGATTATTTCAGCTCTCTTCCGATTATTATAATATAGTATTATACAGTCTAAGATATACCAGTTCCTGAGACTTTACACTCTTCTGTGTGTTTTTCTCTCGTAAACATCTTTATGATCTGTCCAATACTTCAAGCCTCGACTGCACCTACAAATGCTTCGCAACAAGCAAAACAAATTCCATGGCACTTGAATCAAGTGGGGCAAAAAAAAGGGCAACAAGAATTGTTACCACTTGTAAAGCAAAGTATCCGAAAGCGCAGAACATGCCACCAAATGCGGCAAGTTGCGCTTCACTTCATGACACTCGCAGTTGTTGGTCCGAGTCCTGCCATACGGCTGCCTCCCTCCATTCCCCTCTCGCTCACTTGCTGGCCATGTCAATGGTCATGTTACACGTTTCATGGCTTAACGCCTTCCATAAAATTACCTTTAATGGCTTTCAATTAACAAAGTGTATCTGTGGGCACGAAGATACGACTGTCCCGGGCACTGTCCCAGGCACTGGCACTGGAGTAGCCAACCGTCTGTCGAAGAGGAGGCAGCGCCTCTTATATTGCTGGGCGGCTGCTGAATTTTAGTTTTTGGCTCCACGAATTTACTGTTAAGACTAAAGACTAGACAAGCTTGTTGTTGTTACTGTTGCTGTTGCTGTTGCTGTTGTGGGCAGCCATTAAGCACTCACTGATATAGTTGGAGCCCGTCGCGTTGTTTACAAGCTGCATTGCAATTTGATGTCGCCATCCAGCTAAACATGTGTATCACTTGCGTTGCCCAGCTCCGCACAACATCTACCACGCCCCCTCCGCCCGTCCGCCCCCTTTCTGACTATCTCCACTTACAGTCTACATCCTGGTGCTGATCCTGTTTGGCTGCGGGGGCCGCAGCTTAGGCCATGCCACACAAAATTTCTCACAATAACTCAAAACAATGGCATATGCTCATAAAATTCGTTTTAAGCTGTAAAATCATCATCAAACAAAATATGTTAGGCCCAGCCAGCCAGTCAGCCAGCACTGCAGTCACAGTCGCAGCCCCGTCTCGAGCTATGCGATCTGTGTGCTATAAAAGATTTTCAATGCGCGCTCCTGCCCAAGCAGCCAAGGCACGGGGCAGGGGGAGGCGCTCGGCGCAGCGACTGCGTTGCGATCGTGTGCACTAAAACGTGCCCAGGCACAGGCAACCCAAAGCTGGCTGTCCAAGTCGATCAACAGATGCGCTATAGGCGAGCTTTGAGCTGCATTGAAATGGGAATCGATCTGGTCTAAAGGTCTGACTAGAGAAGCTTGCGAAAAAGTTTGTGTGATTTTGAAGAGAAACTATTAAATAGAGAATCGATTAAAAAGAAAATTTAAATACAGCTAAGACTGAGGATCATATGCCTAGCAAAGGAAAATATTGATATTAATATACGCACTTATATCGGTCGATAAGAAGTTGGATCTGCGAGTAGCTGCATTAGATATGAGAAGGGCATGCGGCAGTGTCTCAGCTGCCAAGGCAAACGTTGGCCTCACACGCCGCGCTAGACAAGCCCAAGATGCAACTGAAAGGCATCTAGGAAATATACACACACTCACACACACACACACACAATCATAGAGAGCGACACACACACATGTACATGCACACACTTAAGCTTTTACACCATATGATCTACGAATAACGATATTGTACCGAGTCACGATTTCTGCACAAAACGTACCGTTGCCTGTGCCTCTTTGAGGCTGGCTGGGGCTCTCGTTGCTGCCGCTGCTGCTGCTGCTTGGGCAGACGGAGGAAGGGAGAGAGGCGGGCCGGACTGGCATAGGCCTGGCCGTGGTACCTACGGCTCTCGGTCGCGCAGCGAAAATAAAAGAACTGCAAGCTGGCGACCAGGCGCTGCCCATATGCGCATATCGCGGCTTTATCTGGAGCTCAGACGATGCGAAAGCTGCGCCGTGTCGTTATTGATGAAGATACGAGCAGAAGCATTCAGCTATGAGCCAAAAGATACCGTAAGCCTAGGCAGAGAGCGGGCAGCTGAGAGGGCGGCCGCTGCTGGCATATCATGTTATATCAATAATCGCAAAAGGGTGGAGCGAGCGAGCAAGAGAGAGAGAGAGAGAGAGAGAGAGATGCAGATACAGATACAGATGAAGATGCAGTTGTGAAGCTGTGAAGGTGTAAGGCCCAAAAAGTCATTTCGAGTGAAGTATATGGGAGACTACCGGCCGCCCACCCACCCGCTGCCCGTCGCCTGGGAAGCCCTAGAGCTGATTGGCTCTCCGGGCCTTGCTATGGCTTCGAAATGTATCTCATAAGTGCAGACAGTTTAGTTATAAGCCCGGCGCACTTTGCGGTAGTTTCAATTACGCTTCAGCTTAATTGCAAGCCTGCGGCGAGGGAGTAGGACGGGGGACGTCAGAGGGGCGGCTGTTAGCTATTAGCTACTCGCGTGCGCTACGCGCCATAAAGCGTTCAATACAGTTAGACAGACTGCCAAGAACAACAGCTAAGCTCAAGCGTTCGTTCTATTAATTGAACTTCCTGCAATGTGTGCGAAAACAGCACGATATCAACCGACCCCCGCACCATCCCTCCACAACCCGCTCCACTCACTTCTAGCGTGACCATGGCCATGGGTGCCACTCCTCCACTGCCCCCCGTCATAAATGAAAGTGCAGACTTTTGCCGCTTGGCCGCTTCAATTGGAAGCGTGAAATTGCTTTGGGCCACAGCAGCGAGCGAGCACATCTGACCAACTGTTAATGAGTGCATATGAGTGTCGCTATGAGTACTCTGAGTGTCTATTCGAACTTTATTCAATTGCCAAAACAAGCCGCAGTTGTTTTTTTGTTTGGCCAATTGCAGAGGTTTTAGCGGTCGGTCAATGCACCGTTGCGCAGAAGTGTAACACACACACACACACACATACACAGTGAGTCGATAGCAGCGGCCAGACACCGCCCCATTGTCGGCTCATTTTCTAATTATTAATACACACACACACACACACACACACACACACACACACATACACACACACGTAGAGTACACAGCTAGAGAGCCATCATTAAGTCGCAATAATTAAATGTTAAGCTTACATGTGCAGGCTGCTAGTTCAAGTAATTAGCACAGCGGCTCAAGACTTGATGGCTAGAGATGAGCGTGGGCTCGTGACACGAGCGAGATCAAAGCAAATGGCATTACGAATTTTAGAAAGTGGAACACTTTCAGTGTTGGTAAATAGTAGATAACAAAAAATTGCTTAGTTTTATTATGCGATTTCTAGTTGAAAACAATTCGACACGCTCTCCTCTCTATGGCCGTCTGGCCAAACTGATGACTGAGATTGAGCCGGCGGCAAAGGCAAAGCGCTGCAAAAGCTAGACAAAGTATCTGGAGTACAACCGAAACATAATTGCAGACCCAGACACGAACCGCAAAATGCTTTAACTTGCATGCACTTCGAGTATCTACAAAATGCACTGATTATGAACGCGCTTGAACTTCGCGAGGCGGAAGCTCAGTTTCAATTGCTGCTGACTGCAGTTGCTGCAATTTCTACTGCTGCTGCTGCTGCAGGTGCCCCCACAGCTGATTACCTGGCAACAGGTAACAGCAGGCAATGCCATTCGGGGTTGACATCGCTATAAACCAGCAGGGTTTATAGCTCGATATAGGTCAATGGTAACGATTGTTGTGGGAAGCATCTGAGAGCTGAGAGCTGCGGCTGCTGCTGCTGCTGCGGCAATTGAAGAACTCTCCACTTAATGAAAATGCGGCTCAGACTGAGTCAATTGTAAATTGGTTTCAGTTCAGGTTGTTAGCCTGGTTACTTTCCGAGCAGAAACGAATTTCAAATTGAAAACAAAAAGAAACTTATTAATGTGAACTGAAATAAAGCTGATGAGCTATAGATACATATGAAAATCAGCCTCGGCTCAGCTAATGCGAATCTCTAAGAGAGGCGATGGAATGTTTAGCATTTGCATTTGGGCACATTTAGAGGTACTTATATCTGAAATTCTTGTGGCTTCTTGAGCCCTAGGCACAGATATTTATGCTGTTGAGCCAACTGCAGGCGCAAACCCGTTTTCTTAGCCCACAATTTGTGTATATTAGGTACGTCTAGGCAGCGTCTTGGCCCATATGCCACCATATGCAGAGCAATTCGCACGTTGCCAACGCCAACGAGAACAACAACAACAGTAACAGCAGCAACAACATCAACAACAAAAGGCCGCCACAGACTTGGCGAAAATAAAGATAAGCGATTTAGCTTTGATTTAACTGATGCTATGTGAAGTTATGCGCAGCCGAAAGTCTCTATGGGAAGTGGCGAGGCCAAAGCCCAGTTCGAGGCCCGGCTCAGGTCCGAGTCATGTAGCTGGGCAACAGCAACATCAGCGACAGCAACTGCGAGACATTTGGCGATAAGAGCGGCTATATTGCAGCGGCGTTACTGGACTATTAAAGCGGCTACGCCGCGGGGCATGTCGTCATGTTGCAAGTGCACATGGAGGATGCCACGGAACGTGCACAGCTGAGGCAAAGGGCACAGCCAGCGAGCTTGCAGTTAGCAGAATATACATACATACATACATACATACACACATACATACATATATGTATGTATTTGTGGAAGGTCCATGATGCAGCTGATCGATTAGCCAGGTTAGCTGCAAACGAAAATTGCGCATGAAGTGGCAACAACTGTGTCTGCGGCATGTTGCACGTTGCCGCTGGCTGAGCGGCGGCTGTAGCTTAACATAATTAATTAAACCGTTACATTATAAAGCGGATCAAGTCGCTCGCTAGTTCACGATTTTTCCGCTCAAGACGATGGGCCAAGGGCAGGGACAGGGGCAGCGGCAGGGGCTGGTTTACGAAATCACTTCGTGTCAGGATGCATTTTTTGCGCCTCATTTGGCAGAGAGACGAGGCACAGTTGCAACTGCAACTGCAACTTCAACTGCATTTGCAACTGTGGCAGCAGCTTTATTGGCTTTAACTTGGCTTCTAAGTACAACGATTTGTACTACAAGTCGCCGCTTAATGATTACAATGTCTGCCCTCAGTTGTTGTTGTTGTTATTGTTGTTGTTGCTGTTGTTGTTGCTGCTGTTGTTTTAGTTGTTTGTTTTGTCTTTGCACAAAATCTGTTTACAATTAAGTTTCGTATTCGACGCGATTTCGCTGTTGCTTTTTAATGAAGGGCTGGCGCTTGTGCCAAATATTTTCCAATACCAGGGAAATAAGAAGAAAACAACAAGAAATACAGGCCAAGCTCTTGCAGCTCATTAATGTTGACAAAGAGTTGAGCATTGCACCACAGCTCCAGATTAGAGCCCACCAAAAATACACAAAAACAAACAGACTATAAATATTCAATTTCTTGCCTTCAGCTACCTCACAATTTTTATGGCTTATGGCCGAAATAAGAGTTGAGCCAAGAGTCTGCTGAGGGGAGTGCACGTAAATCATGCCAAATCGCACGGAAGTTATAAATGTTTATCATGCAGCGATTTATATGCACTCATAATAAATGATATGGGCGCTTAATTCAACTAACCCCATCTCTCTCACTCTCCCTCTCTCTCTCTCTCTCTCTCTCTCTCTCTCTCTCTCTCTCTCTCTCTCTCTCTCTCTCTCTCTGTTGCTCGAAATGAATGCAAATTTAATACAAGCTTCGATATTTATTAAGCTTTTCGTTACTAATTAATAAGTAAAATACGCTGTTTTTGTAGCGGGCGTCGCTGCCACGCCCCCACAAGCCAAAAAGGCTGCAACGCCATAAATTGCAGCCACGAAAAACACATCTGAAAAATGCGCAGTGGGCGTTCTTAATATTTTTTTTGCAATCGTATTTACTTTGTTGCTCTTACTTTTGTTTTTACATTTTGATTTTAGTTGATTTTTATTTTGTTTTTTTCGCTTTTGGGGCAACGAGTGGACAGCTAATTGATTTATGTGCGCCTTTTGTTAAAGCTCAGCGACCGAGTCTACCAACTGGAATTTTCATATAATTTATTGAAGGCTCTGCGAGCCAAAATGTGCTGAAGCCGTAGCGCCATTTCGCGTATTTTCCCTAAACCGTTGCGAGGTGAAAAAGTCAAGAGCCATAAATATATTTCGTATGCCAATCAATTTAATTATTGGCGTAAGAATTTTGCTGGCATCTTTGATATCAAAGGAATCAGACAGAGAATTTCTCAAAAGGCTTTTCACATTTGATTTGAACTTAAAGAGTTTTCCACAGACTCATCGTGGATTTTGAATGGTATGAATTTACGATTACTTCACCCCTATTTCCACATTCATATAACCCCATTGAATACCATAAGAAAAAGTATTTTGTATTTTCCTTTTTGCTGGATGCAATTTACAATAATTTCGTCTTTTTCCTTTGCATATGAAATGAAATTTGTGCTAAATGCTTTATTTGCCTACAGCATAATGAAGTGAATTAAAAAGCCACACATGTTGTTCAGCAAATTTCTTCAAAAGGAAACGCTCATCCCACAGCAACAGCAGCAGCAACAACAACAAAAGCAAAAGATCTCGTCGGACAGATACAAGATACAAACGCACAATGATGACTTTGGGCAAGCATAAAGCATAAACTGTGACATTGTCAACATCAAAAATTGTTTTCTGTTTTCTTTTTTTTTACGAACTTTTCGACAACGAACGAACACAGAAGGAACGAAACGGGAATCCGCTTGACCACATATGAATTCTTGAGTTTGGGCTGCGCTTTAATTGCGGGAACGTGGGAAACTATTTAAATGGGCTGACTTCAAACGCTGCCTCCTGCGCATTGCGCAAAATGTTAATGCGGCCCACGACAGCATTGGGTTGACAAAGTATCTGTGAGTCTTCGTATCTTTGAGATACTTTCGCACCGAGCTCTAATGCAAGTCGCTCGCGCTTCACAATTAGACAAGCGCCAGCCCAGAGTCTGCTTGTCGTATTTTTGTATTATTTACTAGCTTTTCCTTGCATTTTCTTAAAGAGTTTTCTCTGCGCTGCGCTGAGGTTTATGTTTATGTGGCATTTAATTAATTGCATGCCAGCTACTTAGATATTGCAGTAATTTTTCATAAAATTTATTTGTCATTCTCATGTGGGGCAGCAGATAAATCAACTTAATTAGCTTTTGACATGGGCGCTAAGATAACTTTTCATGCAATAAATAAACGCAGCACAATTTGCAATGCAAAAGGTGTGCACGTCTCGGCAAAGTTCTTGGAAAACTGCAGCAGCCATCAGGGAAAAACAACTGTGAAAAAAAGCTCAGGTATTGCCTACTAATAGCCATGACAAATAGCTAAATTGATGGGGGAGCAGGAGGTGTGCGGCTGTCTATGTATGTGTGTGTGTGTGTTGTCGATGTTGCATTAGAGTGAGGCACTCATCATTAATATTATCAGTTGGCTGATATCAGCGCACATTTTTCAACAGGAGTTTGAACCGTGACTTTTTAGCCAAAAAGGTTAGCGAACCGAGTTACAAAAAAAAGAGGAAATAATGAGTGGGGAACTGATATTGCTCAAGGTATGCCAAAATCGCCTACAAATTGAAGAAGCAGCTGTGTGCGAAATCAAACAAGTTGGACACTGCGAACCTAAAGGACTGAGGGGTTAGGGTTCAAGGCACAGATACACACACACGCATAGGCATAGGCTACAATTAATCTTGAGACGTGCAGGGGGTTGCCTTTTGGAATAAATTTCACATACTGCGCCCTGCCACCGGACAGAGCGGAAAGCACAGTGAGACAGACAGACTGGCAGGCAGACAGAGCGACAGAGAGCCAGGCAGACAGACAGACAGACAAGTGAGAGAGCGGGCAGAAAACGAGTTGGGCCAAGTATCTGCAAGTACGTGTAGCTCAGCTTTTGGAAGTGAATCAGCTGAAAGGACGCAAACGGCGCACATTATGGCATATTGAAAACATAGAGAGAGAGAGAGCCAGAAAGAGAGGAGGGAAAGGGAGAGTGAGCTGTAAAGAGAGCGCGCACATAACGCATAACTGGCAATGATATGCGTCTAAGCGCTTTACTATTTATTTTCAAAAAAAGAAAACGAAGAAAACATTCTCGCAGCGAGACTTGAGAGACTTGCATAGAACAAAATAGATTGCTATCGTGGCAACATCATCAGCAGCAGTTGGAGCAGCAGCAGCGCCCCCAAAAGATATACAACAACAGCAACAACAGCAACAGCAGATACATGTATCTGTTAGCTACATGCATGGCAACATGCGGCTGGCAGCAAAACACCTTCAGAATGCAGCGAGGCGGTCACTGAGCCACATTTTTTGATTGTTGTAGTTGTTGTTGTTGTTGTTGCTATTCTAGTTGTCTTTGTTGTTGCTGCTGCGCATGCGTACAAAATGCTGGGTGATTAATAATAATAAAAGCGCCTACAATGCATAGTACAGTGGTCTTACAGCTGTGCAATGTATCTGTGAGATACTTTTTGTGATGCGCCGTTGATAAGCGCAACTAAGAGCAGTTGATGGTTGGATGATTAAATGTGTGCTGCAGTTTTAAGCTACTTAGCCTAAACTTTAATTAATATGCTCATTTCAAGAGAGCTTGGCTTGGATATACATATTTACAATATCTAATTGAGAAATGAAATAACTTTTAAATAAAGCAAAAATACAAAAAACTGAATTTTTGTATATAAAACTTGAATTTAAATATAGCTAACTAAAATTAATCATAATGCATTTCAATATTCTTATTATTCAGTAATAAAAGCTCTCATTACTTTTGCTAGTTTCTGCACAAGTTCAACCACTGTGCGCATGCAGATACGCTCCGCGGCTGTAATTCCTCTCTGACTAAAAGCAGAACATTTGAAGAGATACGAATATGACAAGCTCAACCTGGCTGTTGTACTAAATGCCAGCGCTGCGTGCAGCGTTAATCTAAGCCGAGTGAGTGCAGTTCTTTGCCCCACAGCTGAAGTACCTACACCCTCTCTCTCTCTCTCACACACACACACACACACACTGCTGTCCCTCTGCCAACTGGCATCTCGACCAGGTCTAAGACAATAAAAAGGTGGGCGCTTCATTTAGCGGCCACAGCCGCCACAATTTGCATGTTTGCACAACAATTGTTTGGCTTGCTACAAAAGCGCGCACCGTATTTTATTTAGATAATAATAATTTTTTCCACTCGTTCTCTTTCACATTTTTTTTTTCTGTTTTTGTTTTTATTTTTTATCTAGCGATAAGCGAGTCGAGTGGAGATGCGTGCGCGGGATCGCGGCAAGTGTGCTGTGTTGTAACGGCGTTTTGACCAGCCCAAAGTATCTGAGAAGTGCGCCGACTTACATAATACGCTGCTCAAGTGGCGGCTGCTTTTTTTTATTTGAGATATTTTCTGCGAAAAATTGCATATGCAAAAGTGGCTGTGATTGCGAGGGACTCTCAGGGGATATTAAGATACAAAAGTATCTGAGAGCTGGTTAATGCACAGATAGTTTTGCGTTGATTCTAGGCAAAAGATACAAAAGTATCTGAACCAGACTTGGCTGTTGGAAACAGAGTGAAAACTGAATATATGTAACTTGTTTGTTTTTAACGATATTTATCTTAGGTAATTGTGACTGTAACTGTACTTGAATAATATTATTTGCTAAGTAATTTTAGTTGCAGCCAAAGTATCTTTATGGTTGAGCTTGCGTAAATGCATCTATTTAAAGTTTTCGACTAACAAGAAGAGGCATATTAGTGGCACAGTAGTCACTGGCTACAGCTGAAGGCAGTTGATAGGCTTGTTAGGCTACAAAATAATCTGACTCAGACTTGTAGCAGGTACAGTAAACACACATCTAATGGGATGAGGATATACACAAATAACTGCAGCAGAGTTTGCTTGGCACATCAGCTATGTCTGAGATACAAAAGTATCTTTTACGTATTGCTCAGTTGGCGTGGGCTCTGTGCCAACTAGCTAAATCAAATTGGAATTCTCACATGAGGTGTTTGTGTTTTCGTAAACAGTTAGCAAAGTAACTCGTCGAGCCTCGCCCCCCGCACACCCACAGGCTCAGGCAGCTGGCCAACTTGTCTCACATCACCGAATTTTATTGCCAACTCATCAAACTGCCATAATTCACAGTAACTGTCAAGATCAGCACGCTTTTGACTAGTTGGCGAGTCTGCGCGCTGAGCTGCCAGCCAAACTATCTGAGGCCCAAACATTTCTGTTCAGTCATCATCGCTGCAGATCCACTCGGAGTGGGGCAGTCACAATTGGCGAAGTCACAATTGAAATCAACTGTCGACTGGCAGTCAATGGATATCTGGCGATTACAATTAGGCCCGGCTGGGGTACTCACCTTCACAGGTAAATTGTCCGTAGTGCTTGCCGGAGCTCTTGTCGCCGCAGACGACGCACTCGATGTTCTGCTTGGAGTCGATCTGGGAGCCGCTGTTGCTGCTCTGCGAGTGGGAGCTGTTGGCCTGGGAGCTGGGCGTGGTGCTGCCGCCGTTGTTGCCGCCCGCCGAGCCGCCCAGGCAGCTGGCCGACTGTGAGCCCTTGATGATGGGCACCAGATCCACCGAGCCGTGTCCGGACTGGCCGCCGCCGCTTGTGTGATGGCCGGACGTGGAGCCGCTGCCATTGGCGCTGGGCAAGCTGGAGAGATCCTCCTTGATGACGTGATGCGCGCTTTGGTTGAGGTTCGCCGTGGAGGCGGTCAAGCCGGACAGATCCTGCTTGATGCCCGACGACTGTTGGCTGGCCACGCTGCTGGGCGTGGTGCCACCGCCGTTGCCGCCACCACTTGTGTTGGTGCCCGCCAGCGAGCCGGGTCCGGCCGAGGCGTGCAGATGGCCACCCAAATTGGGATCATGCCAGGCACTGTGCGGCGGCACGCCCAGCGTCATGGAGCGCGACAGGCCCAGATCGAAGGCCGACAGCTCGGCGCCGGACTGCGGCCGCGGGTTGAAGAAGCCGGGAGCCGTGGACGGGGAGGCGCACATGACGCCGCCACCGTACACGCTCAGGGAATTGTGCGTAATAATTTTGGCGGCCGGATCGGAACACGTGGAATAACCGCTGGAATACACTTTGCACGGACTTTCCACGCCCAAAACGCAGCAAAGTCACCAAAACAACTTTTCTTTTCGAAAATTCCTTTCAATATTTTTCCCAAATATTTTTTTTTTTTTCACTCTTTTTGGGCAAAGTATTTTCTGGGCATAAATATTTTTTAAAGAATTTCTTTTCGAATGCAATTTTGTTGTTATTTATTTTATTTTTGATCTGCACTGCATTTTACACAAAACACTTTCTGTGGTTTTTTCAATTTTTATTTTATATTCAATATTATGTGAATATTTTTTAGATTTTTTATTTCAAAAATTTAATTCGTTGTTTCACGCACACGATTTAAAATTTCTGCGACTTGTTGAAATATTAAATTTCATTTGATTTAATTTTCTGTGGATATCTTTAATTTGTTTGCTCGCCTCTGCGCTGCACTTTGAATTTCTCATATATGTGTACATATGTATTTATTTCGAGATTGTAATATATTTGAAAGAAAATTCAAAAATTTTTCTATCTTGTGTGGAAAATGCGCGTCATGCGAGCAGCGAAATCTCAGCTGTTCTCGTAAGGCCTTTTAGAGCCTGACTGGCAAAACATTCGTGGCAAAAGGTACACGACCCGACCCGACTCGACCGTTTCGACCTAACGACACATCACACAAATCTCTCTCATTCCACCACAGATACAGAGATATACAGCAACAGCAACTGCACCCCGGCGACTGTGTCTGCTCTATTGCTGCACCGTTCGCGCGCACGCCGACCCAATGGCCTGCCCGCAATTGAGTGGAAATCTTCGCTCCCGTTCGCACTCGCACTCGCACTGGCGCTCGCGCTCGGCAAGAGCGAGCACTCTGCTCTCTTTGGTGGCGGGGCAAGACCTTCGATGCGTTTGGCTGATTTGCTCAGCGGACTCACCACTACCACCACCGCCAGCACTACTACCACCACTACTGCCACTCCAACCATTAGCATGAATATGAACTGCCACTACCACCAACAGCAGTCGCACTACCACCACCACGAAAACAGCTCACTCACTCTCCTTCTCCGACTCTCTCTCACTCTCTGTGAGTGCATTTTGTGGCCGGCTCTCGCGCTCATTTGATTTGTTGGGCGTCCAACAAGAACTTGTTTCTGTTAGCATTTTCTTATTAGTTTTGTAGTTGGCGCATCTGTTAGTTGCTTTACCGTTAGGTTTCTTATCTATTTGCAGCCGAAATCCGCTTTTTTTAGCAGAAAAAAACTAACTTTAAAATGAGCTCCACCTACCCGAAAAAAAGAACACAAATATACAAACATGTGAATATACATATGCACACAAAATTTGAGTCGAAAAGTTTTCTGGTTGGTTGATTAAAGTGCGTCGTGCTCCACATTTTGTCGTTTGCTTATCTCTGCTCAGCTTTAAAGTAATGGCCGATATGTGAGATATATATGCGTGTATATATGTATGTGTGTATGTATAGATATTGGAGCTGCCATTGGCTGTGCCCAGAGATAAGCCAAGTAAACTTTTGCTAGAGTTTCCAATAGTTGGGAGTTGCTCTTTAAAGTGGGCCCAAAGTGAAAATTCATTTGTGCTTTCCATATTTTAGTTTTTCATATTTTCTACCCCATTTGCCGTTACTTAGGGGGAAGCCCCTTGACTGCATGTGTGTTAATAAAATTAGAATAATATTCGATGCTAATTGGATGAGGCGTGTGCTCTGGTTGGACTCCAGTTACGTGTCACGACACGCAATTGGATACACTTGAAAAGTGCCAAAACATGAAATCATATTTTAATTTGATTTTAACGAGAGGCCGTAGGCGATGCCACATGTGGCACCTGCCCCTAGCCCCAACGGGCTTGCACAATTAGAGACGCCAACATAAATTGTTTTCCCCAGCATTAACATTTTGCAGCGATTTGCACGCAAAGAGCGTAGAAATTGAAAAAGATTTAAATGTCGAAGAGGCCTAAACAATTTTTAGGCACGCGAGCAGCGGCCTGTGGACCGAGGGGGCACTCGGGGGGGGGCAGCACTGAAGAAGTTGCAAGTGCAGCAAAAATATATTGAAAGGAGAGAAGAAGAAGACAGACAGAAATAAGTCTCGACCCAGTTGAGGGGCCAAATGTAGTGGGCCACCCCTAACCCGTTGCATGCCTTGCACTTGGGGCTGGGCATGCGGAGCAAATGTACAATTGGATGATCAGCGAACTGAGTTGGTAAAGGCGCAAGGGGCCGCAGGCAGCTGCTAATAAGTCGAGTGCCAATTCGAAGTGCTCGCTGTGTTTCCAATAAGCACACGCACTCACACTCGCACTCACACTCACTCAATGTTTCGTCAAGTTTCGCCGAGTCACACTCACTTCCACTCACACACACACACACACACACGCTCGGTCGCTCTCAATCGCGCTCTCCACTCAATGCCTGGCAACGCCCTCGTTAGCATTGCGTCTCGCTCGCACCGGCACGCAGCTGTCTCGCTTGCACGCGACTGGCTTATCATTAACTGTATCGGAATTCGCTTGTTGTTGGCGCTCTCTAAAAACAAAACAAAAACAACAGCGGAAAAAAAAAGAAAAAGAGAAGAACAAGGCAGCGTAAAAAGGGAGAGCAGCGCCAAGTGGCAGCAGCTAGAAATGTTGAGTTTGCTTTTTATTAACACCGCTAGATGTCTCTCTCTGGCGCCCATTAAAGTCTAATTCAATTGGATTTCAGTGGCTGCTGCCAAATGGGGGGGCCAGGCGGGAGCTCAGCACATCCTGCAGCTGTTTTTTTTTTTTTACTTTCCATTCTCCTTTTTTTTATGGTAAGCGTCCTGCCTTTGAACCTAATCTCGTGGTTCTCGGCACCTCTTGTTAGTGCCTCGTATGTTACTCGTGTGGCAGCTGCCGCCCCCGTCCCCCGTCCCCTCCACCCCTTCACCCTTGGCAGTCCCCACCCGTTGCTCGCTGCTCCTTGGGCAATGCATTGTTGTGGTCGTGGCTCTGCGCAGAGTTCGCGCAGCCAGGCAGCACCTCCACCCTTTTGGGTTAAATACTGACAACCCCATTTGAGCGCCTCTTTGCACTCGCTGCCCGCTGTCCGCTGTCCACCCGCTGCCCCTTGTTGCACCTAGCCCACAACTTCTGCCATCATGTTGGCAACTGGCCAGTTCCATTATTCCGCTTGCTTCCAATCTTTTTCTCTTTTTTGCCTCCTGCTCGCTGGCGCTTCGCTGGGCAGTTCATTGAATGAAAGTAGGTGCCTTCCCGTTGAATGTTCCCTTTAAACAAAAAGAATACAAATCAGAGAAACTGTCGGGCACAGTGGAACCTCTAGACATATTTTTGATTGAACTAAATGTGTTTCGATAAGACTAAAATTAATGAAATTTTTACTCAAATAAAATTTAAGAATTCCTAATCTGAATTTTATTCAATAGAGATTTTTTCTAATACTTAATTCTTCAATAAAATACAAATAAAATCATATCATAAATAAACTAGGATCAACAAATATTCATTAGATTAATAAATATTATTTTCATATGAATGGAATTATTTTAAAAATAATATATAAAATATATATAAATAATATAATATTTTGACATTTATTTTGAAGGATTTGTTGATGTATTTGATATGATCTAAGCTTCTGATATATTATAAATTTCTATCGGCCTAAATAAGTAATTTATGAATTATATATTTTTATTATTTATTTTTTATTTTTTAAATTGGAAAATACTTGCTATATATAAATTTAAAATATTTTATATAGCATAATACTATTTTGTCTTAATAATTTTTACTATCATAATATTATTAAATTTACTATCCAATATATGTTATTTTAATTATTAAGCTTTTTAATTCACTCCATAAATTATATTCATACCAAGGTGAATAATTTAATTGGTTAAACGAATGTATAAAAGTTAGTTAGGTTTGCATACATACAGCAGGGTGAGTTGGCTGATATAGCGAAACAGCTATATCTATTTATATATAGTATACCGAAGTAGCAGTTTCTATATACACAGATGGTTCACATTTCTAAACTTTGACTTGTTTTTAGGGGCTTTTCATGTTTGCATTTAGTTTGCCTGCACAAATAGATATAGGAGTGCTAGAAATATACGCGCCAAGGACTCGAGTAGGAAGTGCACTTACATATACAACTCATATATGCACGCACACACACACACACCCATAGGTGCACATATATACATGCAGATTTCAGACAAAGGCAAACTTGGCTTACAGCAGCCAACTGGCATATAATTTACATTGTTGCTTGTTTCCTTTTTGCCACGCCCTCAACTGCCCAACCGTCCCGCCAGCCCCGCCCACTGCGCTTTGCTGCAAACTTTTACATTGATAAATTTTTAGTAATTCCTCTTTTCGCGTCGCTTTTGCTTGTCTCCTTTTTTTTCTGTTTGTCGTTGTTTTCTCTTTTCTGTTCTCTGCTTTGTCTCGTTTGCCACGTTTTGGGGCAAGTTGTGGGTGCGCGAGGACTTTATGAATAAGTGCTAAAATGCCAGAGTCCAGGACCGCAATGGACCGGGCCATGTCATCCTGGTTAAACTGACGAGCAGAAGCATGCCATCTGCAAGGCTCCACCCAACCAGCCCGCTTTTTTGTTGCCCTTGTTGCTGTTGTTGTTGTTGTTGTTGTTGTTGTTGCTGCTGCTCAGCCTGATGATTCATTGTGGAAAGTGGAGCCACAGCCGCCGCCGTCGCCAAATGAACAATATGTATTCGCTGCCGCGTACACACACACACATACACATACACAGAGACTTTGTCAACTAAATATATTTGAGATGTCTGCTCATCCTGTTGATGAATTCCTTTTGCGATTTTTATTTCATGGCGCTGCTAAAATTTTCATTAGTTTTAAAGTCGAGATTCTAGTTAGCTCTTGAGGTCTTTGAATAATTTATTTGAACTTTGAGCAGTTCTTAAACCTTAAAGAATAAAGATTTGATGTACATGTCTGAGTCATTCTATATATATTTAGCCTTAGTGATACATTAATACTATCAATTTAATAGGCTGCTATAGTCTTTCGAAGTAGTTATTAAGCAACTTAAATGGATCTATTTTACTTATGTATAAGTCTGATATTACTAACTCGATTTATATGCAGAAGGAGTAAAAGCTAAGAAAAAATTTGTTAAGATATTCTATTCTTTATTATTTTATATCATATATTACACATATCTCTGATAGACGTTTCGAATGTTATTGAGTTTATTTAGATAGAATGGCATTAGATATACATTTACGTTATACTTTTATGAATTGACTCGATATAAATTTAAATCTTTTCGTACTTTTCATCACTCTGAGTTTTTCATCATACTTGAGCAATATCCAAATAAACATGTTTAAACATGTATAACTTTATATATATATAGATTATATACTATATGAATTATACAATAACCTCGATAATAAACTCAGAAGCAGACCAATAACATTTGCTTGGCAATTTTCATATGGAAGTCGTTAAATGCATTAAACCCAATCAAATGCTGCACATGCAACCAGATAGGCGATAAATTTAAGGGTTTGAAATGCCGTATACCATATATAGAAACCATATATGTGTGTGTGTGTACTCCCTCAACATATAGCTCTATATATGACAACTGTTTAACTGAAAACGCACTCACAAATGTATTTGTGCTCCACTCGAAATGTATTTCGAGCGCGCATGTCAAAAGGTCACCTGAACGAGAGTGAGTGTGTGTGTGTGCCTGTGCTTGTGTTTGTGTGTGTGTGTGCGCTGTGCTTGGCTGTAATTACATGCGAGCCTCCCCTTTTTAGTATGAGCCACTAAAACGCCCAATTTTATTTATGTGTCTCGACCAAGCCCAAGTCCAACCCCATATAAAGCAAAGCTGCACTTAGAGAAAATAATACATTTTTTTTTAATTTATAAATTTAATATATTTTTAAATTAATTTAGAAATAGAGTAAAAAATGATTTTTGATTCCATTTTAAATAATATAATTCTGTAATTAATTATTATAATTACACTTTAACCATTTATATTCGACTTAATTAGCGTTTCGCTAAGTGCATCTTTGTTTAATACTATCACTATCTCTCTCTCTGCCTTTCTCTCGCTCTCTCTCTCAGTGCTCTGAGTGCATTGTCCAAGGCCCCATGAATTAAACATGTGCGATAAAAGGCTCACTGCTTGGAACTGCAACTGCAGAACATGTCACAAATCATTAGCACATATTCAAATCGGGTGCCAGAGGTCACTCGAAATGGGGCGTAGCTACCCCAGCAGCACATATACATATACTTAAATGTACATACACACAAATATGTGTGTAAGAAGCGCTTCAAGTCCCAGGCAACAATCAGAGCATTTTGCAAGCGAGACGAAGAATACGAAAAAATTAATGCAAAATATTCAAATGCGAAATTTTGACCTTAAAAATGTTGCCTAATTGCGGCCACAGGCAGCCGGGTCAGAGGTCGCAGGCTGTACAATGGCCAAGAGATGCGAGCATTCAAATTTCAAACTATTTTTGCGGATGCTGCTCAGGTAAATGCCTCAAGATTCGAGTGTCCAGCTGACCCCGAGCTATAAGAAAATTAACCTTTGTGTCGCCGAGGATAAGCCTCACGGCGCATTCGCTGACAAGTTCAACCCCCTGGCTGGACCCTACATCGGGTATCGCTGCGCTACCCACTGGTCAGCTAGCAATCAATTTTTCCTTTTTGCGTAAATTTTCTGCTTGATTTTCTTGAAATTGTCCACAAATATTTCCAAAGGGTTCCTCTGCCTGCCACTCTACCTGAGAGCTAAGCGCCTCGACTTGGGGTTGCTTTTGGTTGCTTTAGTTCTGATTGTGATTTTGGGCCAATTTTATACGCATTGCCATCTGAATGTTTTTGCATACGCCGAGATTTGTTGGCGTTCCGTGTCCTTTTCTGGTCAGCGTGGGAATCGCACCAGAAGGACCATTTGTCCAGTCTGAATATTTGTCAGCTTGCGAGCGACTTTAATCCGATTTTAATGAAGCGCAACGCTTTGCGGTCTGCTGCACTTTTCTTATTCGCTCAGTTTCTTCTTCTTACTTACGACTCACAATTTTCTCGATTTATATTTGTGGAAAACTATTTTAAAAATACATTTTCCTTATGGCTCTTCGGCACATTCATATGGTGAGACGTAAAACTATTTCGATAACCAGAGTCTGTGAGTTTTTATAACCGAGCTGCAAGGAAATGAGTTATAGAATCACAATTTGTCTCTTGGTGATGTGGAATAAATTATGGATTGATATTTATTAAACTCCACAATAAGCATAAATCACAAAAATACAGAGGTTGAGTTAGAAGGAGAAGGGAGGGAGAAAGAGAGAGAGAGTTCGAGAGTGTGACATCCAAAAACTGAAGTTAATATGCAATATTATCATATCTCTACTGAGCATAGCCTTCGGACTAAGAACTTGTGTAAAAGAATATGAATTACACTTCCAAGACTTCTAAATGAGCTTCTCTTTTTTGATTCTTAAACGTCAGCTGCCTAGCCAAGGTGAGCCCAGCCACGTCGCATAATGACTGCTATTTATGTTATGTAAAGGAGCTCGAAAAGGTTAAGCATTGTAGACGAATCGAACGCATTTCACACATGGGCGCTAATGAATTTAATGAAGTCATTTTTCTTAAACCGATTAACAAAACTACTTACAACGGCGACTGCTCAGCGCCCCAGCGATTCCTGCCCCAAGCCTTTGCCACACGTCATTTAGAACAAGCGAGTTCATAATTTCGCATCATTAATCAAGCCGTAACAAAGAGATCTCGGCCTCTGAGGATAAACTGATGCGCCGATTGACAGCTACCAAAGTGCCCGGGCGAAAGTAATTGGAGAGCTCGAATTGAAGTTGGAGTTGGAGCTGGAGTTGGAGTTGCTGTTGGAGCTGTTGTTGGAGGTTGAGATTTGCTGCTGCGGTATTAAAAAACAATTGTTAATTATTAAATTTTAAATTTTACACACTTTGCCGCAAATGAGGCTCATCAGTGCATTGAGCAAAACAGCAGCAACAACTACAACAACAACAGCAACAACTGTGGCACAACTTGCGGCCCAATCATCGACTGAGTTGTAGCCGACACCTCGCTGATGAGATCATTCATCAAACTTCCAGCTCCAGCTGGAAACATGAGACGAGCGGGTGAAATGAGTTGCCATTGTTGATTGAGAGCTGCCTGCCGAGACAACAGAAACACATTCGCCTCCAGTTGGAGACTCTTTTTGTTTTGCCTGCCTGCTTTTTTTTCACTCCAGTGTGTGGCTCCCAACGCTTGACTTTGACTGCTTAATTATGGCAGTCAACGGTGGCTGCAACAACAACAACAACAACAACAGCAGCTGCAGCAGAGGCATCAAATAACTGCTTTAGCTCTAAAGAGCTCTACTGAGCCTTGAATGGCTTATGAATGTTTATTTATCACATCTTGGCTAAGAGTCAATTATATTGAGTTTCCGAAGCTTGGGAAAAAATAGGCACGTTAATTATTGCTATGATCATCATTTGAGGGAGTAATATTCAAAGGTACTTGATTTTTTTAAAGCACGTATCTGGCGCTCAAAAGCCAATTATGTAAGAGCAAAGATTTGGTAACTGAAAAATTGCTTGATTAGATATAGTGAATGCATTTCAGATTAAATCTTAGCAGCCAGTAGTTTGAATCGATTTAGTGTATGTATTCTAGAGTAAACCTTTGCAGGAGCTGGTCGTTCAGTAGAACAGTTAATGATATTAGAAATCAAATTTTAATTCTTACAGCATATGTATATGAAAAAAAGAGATTTTTCTTTGTCCTTGCATCTTAGACAGAAACCAGAATATAGGCTATATAATATATAACCAGAAAGTCTTAAGAAATAACAAATATTTTCATGGAAATACTTCCTTTTATAGCCATTCGTAATATTCATCAACTGGTTGTTGTAATTTAATAAATAATATTTTACAAAATTTAAGAATAAAGCTAAGCTAATATTTTATTATATCAATAAACATTGTACAAGACATCGTCATCAATATTTTCATTTATACTCTCACATATTTAATGCCTGCAATAGAAAAACTTTGTATTCACAAGAAAGAATTCCGTATTGCTGTGGAGCATAATCTATGAAGGGTAATATTTTTGGCAAAAATGAAAGTCGAGCTGAAATGCAATACAGTTCATATATAAATATGTTTCAATATAATTCACTTAAGAATTAGTATTTTTAGCCTATTTCCTACTATATAATACTTTCCATCAATTAGACATTCCTAGCTCAGTCAGTGTCTAAGCAGATTTGGTGTACATATAATGTTTACATTTCATCATGATTTCAGTTTCAGTTCAATTCGTGCTTAAAGCCCATTTAAAATCACTTATACTCTGGCACATTCAGTGCTCTTTAGTTTCAATCAAGTCGGATTAGGCTAGCCACACACATTTGCTCCACTTCGAGGCACATGGCACACCGCTCACCCACACATTGGACGCAGCTCGAATGCCTGGCGAATGCTAGGAGTGGAAATCTAATCGCAACAATGATTTCCTTGGCTTATGGCTATTTGCGTTGAGCATGGGAAAATCAATATGCAGTTGGCCAGGAAAATGTCTGAGCTGTCTGTTCGGCTGAGGCTGTGACTGAGACTAAGACTGAGACTGGGTCGAGTGCGCTGCATAGAGGGACTTACGTGAAGCGAGCTGAGAATGAGCTGGACATGGACCATAAGTCATCCGCATTGATAGCCATCAATCGCAGGCCGTTTTCCGTTTACGCGGCGCGAAGTGTAACTACAATTAGTCGGGGGCTGCAGAGACGGAGCGCTCTGTTGGCCAAGTTGCCTTTTGGCTAACACATATGAAAATCTGTTTTGTGGGCTCGTTACTCCAACGCATTTTCCAAAACTTGGTCATTTTTCTTAGACACTGCACACCATGTGCAGGCGGCTGCCTAGGTAACCGCAGACTCGGCTCCCCCAGTTCCCGCTGCCGCTTGTCCCCCTCCTCTGCCAACGTCACTTTGCCAGTTTGTCAGTTTGTCAGTTTGGAGCTCTGTTCGGGTCTCGTTGTCTTGTGCTTGTGCTGCTCAGAAGTCTGCGGCTCGTTGAACCTTTTTAACCGTTGCTTGGTCAAGACTTGTTAACCATATTAAAGTGTTCAATGATTAATTACACGCGTCCAAGATTAATTGAAATCAATCAAAGCTGAAGTTAACTAATGGCAACACGTTTGTAATCTCTTCCCCCGGCCCTGCCCTAGCAGTGTCTCCCCCCACCCTCCCTCTCATTCGTGTGCTCGCCTGGAATTTCATGCACGACTCGTACTCCCTGGCCAACACATTCGTTTTCATAGCCATTTTATTGGCCACATATGTATCTAGTCGGCTCTCTTCTAGCTTCGATTCCCATGCTTAATTACCATTAGAGGTCTGTGGGTTAGGCGTCTAATAGCTCTCGGTATGGCTTTGAGTAGATGCCTTGGCTATATTTCAACAAAAAGTAAAAGTTTCAACTGAATACTCTTAAATTTATAGATATAAATGTATATAAAGGGATTGAAATTCACTCTATGCATGATAGGAAGTTTCAAAGGTTTTTGACTGGAGCATATTTTGGGGCATATACGATGACATATCAAGGTAGCTCTAACCTATCCGCTTATTATTTTATTTAATTTTACTTACGATGATGATTACATCTATTGCTCGACCTATTACTCGCAGTGAGAATCCTTTCTTACATATATGTATTTGATAAAAATCTCAATTATTGCTTATGGGTATATGTAAAATTATTTCGCTGAAGCTCTTTCTCTCTCTTTCTCTCTTCCTCTCTTCCTCTCTCTTTTTACGTACACAATAACCGCAATGTAACACGTGTTCCACGCACAAAAGCCTAAGCTCCAAAATCCTGTACTAATTAAATTTAATATTTTTTAGCTTAATCATGTGACACACACACACACATACTAAGGTACAATCGGATGAGGGCAAGGCAATATCAATTGGCTGACAGTATGGTAAATTATGGATGATGCCCATGGGGCGACAATCCGCATATCGGTTACCATGTGCCCGCACAGCGCACACGTGACACAGGAGCAGCGAGTGGCGTGCGCATCCTGGCCGAGTCCTGTGGCAGCCATAACCGATTCGCTTCCTTCCGCCAGCACACCTCGGCACAAAAGGCGTCGCAGATGAGCGAGAGGCGAGCGGAAGCAGTCGGAGGACACGTTACCGCCAGGACCCCGCACCCGCTACCCCTTTCTCGTCGGTGGCTCAAACCCACATGTGGTTAATTATAATTACGCAATTTTAATATCAAAACAAGCCACGGCACGAAAGTCAGGTTGCGGCTACTGGGCTTGGGGTTCAGGCTGAGCTCAGACCTTTAACTAACTGCCCGGGCCGTAGTTGAGGGTTGTTGTTGGCGTTGAAAAGGCGCAAAATGATGAATGAAATGGGACGATATTCAATGACAACAGCGACAAGCAACCCCCAATAGCACAAGGAAGTCGACAGGTTCGAGCCGACCACCCCCTGCTCACACCTCACGCATACTTTGAGCTTTGATTGAGCATATCCGGTGGGATTAATGTGGGGTAGATGCTTGCGGTTATTTATGCCCACAAGTCAACTCCTGCTACTCCTGCCTCGACCAGCCAACCGCAAAATATTAGCTTTTATGATATTGATAGAAGCCGATGTCTATTGACAATTAAACAATAGCCAAAACAGGGCCAGCGGCACGCCCATTCGCTTCATGTTGCCACAACAAGGCAGCAATATGACTACGAATCCGGGCACAAGCACCCATATGCCACACAGGGCAACTTGATAACCATCTAGAGCATATAGAACGCCCGAATTGACGCAGAAATTAATATGCGCGACTCAACTCGGGTTTGGGTTAGGGCTTGGCTCTTGCCGCTTGCGGTACTTTTATTTGCGTTGATTTTTATGTTTATTAGCGGGATTAATACGTCGTTAATCTAATCAGCAGATATTCGGCCCATTGATGGGCATAATTTGTGCGTGGCTCGGGCTTAACGCATATGCTGCGAATTTAATTGCCAAACTGTCTCTATTTGAGTGAACCAGATTGGCTGGGAATACAGGCAGCAATTGGGAATGGGAGCTTGACAATTGATATATATTTATATGTATATGCGAGGAAAGGGAATTGATATTGAAGATATCGAGTTTTCTCTGCAGAGAATATAGATTTGACTTTACAAGCTCTGTGTTCGGATCGATCAGACATGCAAATATATATCGAATATTTATAAATGTATGTATTAAGGGCAGGGGAAATGCGTATATGAAAATTGTCTATGTGTGTGTGTGTGGTTTAGGTCATTAGGGTTTAGCTCAAAGGTAATTTATGCGGAACACGCTGTTTACTTGAAGCAACAAACAAATTCATTTAAATACGTATTTTGTTTGGGGGAACCGCAGCTCGCAGTTGCTGGCAGAGCATCACAGAAATAACAAACAAAGGTGACAGACAGACACAGTCAGAGGGAGTAAGAGAGCTGGAGAGGGGGAGCTGAGAGCCAAAGGTCATCTAATATAAATTCAAATGATAATTATGACAATCGTACGTGATAATTGCAGAAAGACAGAGGACTCCCACTCACACAGAGACACACACACACACACACACACTCATGCATGCCCTCTCCAGCACTCTGGTTGATGGTCTGTCGTGTCTGCAAATGGTTTCTAAAAAAAACACAAAAAATAGAAGCTGCCGACTTGTGACAGCTCTGGAACATAAACAAACAGACGGCGGACAAAAATCAACTAATTAGCAGGCAGCGCGGCCGGGGACGGACTGCAGCCAGAGATTAATAAATAAATGGAGATTTGCTGTTATTTATTTTTAAACATATTCTGGAGCAGACACCGCGGCAACAGGCACGCACAGCCGAAACCGGGTCAGCTGCAGCCCACGGGCGAGGTCAAGTTTGGCCAGCCAAATGGAGAATTTCACTTTCGAGAGATCGAAACTCACTAATCTAATTAGCAGCTGCTATTTTCGTACACTAGATTGAGTAAAAAACACTTTCAACTTCGCTCAGTCTTCGTTTATTCAATGCACAGTTTAACCGTAGAAGGGACCTCCGAATCCGCCAAAGCCGCCATAGCCGCCATAGCGGTGTCCATAGCCGTAGCGACCAAAGCCGCCTCCATAACCTCCATAGCCTCCGTAGCCACCGTAGCGACCGAAGCCGCCATAGCCGCCATAAGGACCGCCAAAGCCTCCGAAGGGGTATCCGCCGAAGCCGAATTGACGCTTCTGACGCAGCTGCTCCTGCTCCTGGTCCTCGGCAAAGGCCAGCGATAGCAGGACTCCCAGAATGACGGCGAACAGGATAACGGCACGCATTTTAAGTTTTTGTTCTCGACTAACTTGTGTTTGAGACAAATTGAAAGATCGAACTGTGTCTAGACATTGGGCTAGTATACGCTTTTATAGGCTGCGATTCTATCGTTTATCGCCTCGATATTAATGAAATTCAAGAACAATCTACAAAGAATTCCCCCAAACTGTTTACCAAAAAATAAAAACAAGAAAAAACTTGTTTTTTACTTAACTCCACAACAACAATAATAAAAAATAATAATAAATAAATAAATAAAAACAAAAACAATCCACTTAATCTTTGCGGTTTTTTGTGATTTTAGTTTTGACAAGCATTGTGACGAAATAGATGAGTTCGAAAGAAAAAAACGAGTTTGAGCTCGATTTCGTTTTAAAGACAGTGCCCCAAGTCAATGAGCTGATATTTATATTTGATTTCTTTTCGGATTATGCAAACTAGCCCATAATCAAAAACACCAAATACATTCTAATGTGATAGATGTCTATATATACATATATAAAATATATATGGTATATATGGTATATATAGATATCTAGATCTTTTTTTGGTTGGTAATTTTAGGGGATTTTTTTGTAAGTTGTCGGGTGGTAATTTCTCAACTGTCAATAGGCATGATATATATTATTTAATTAACTAAATTTGTTATATACTAATGTATATTAATGTACAGAGCTGAGAAGTTTCCATTCTGATATCATTTTATTGATTGTTAACCGATTCTGAGGCAGCTTTGTCCCCGTTTACGCCAAGCCCCTAACCCGTTCTTCGAATATTAAGTTTCGTAAATGTAAATAAGTTCGAATACTGTTTAAAATATATATGACATTGATTGGCGCTATAAATAATAATCGAATGGAAATTTCTAAGCAAATTTTATGTGCACAGTTTATTCAAATTCGGGTGGAGAATCATCTAGCAAAACAGATCTGGGACAAAGGCCATTTCATATGGATATTGCGGGCAGTTTTAACTGACGTCATTGGGTAGCTCGAATAGATTGAAAACTATGGATTTAAAAAAATAAAATAAATAAGTAAAATAAAAAAATTAATAATAATATTAAAAATAATAAATTAAAAGTTTTTGGAAAATATTTTAAATTATTTAATTTAATTTATTTAATTTTTTCATTCAACTAGAAATATGTATATTAATTAATAATCATATTAAAATAGAATTTAAAGTGCTGAACAAACGTTCTTGAGCTTTCATAAATAGTGCTAATTAATAGAATAGAGCATATGCTATAAAATCTCTGCTTCTTCAAATCAAACAGGTGTGAACTGTTGTTGCTCTTTAAGTTTTATTGCGGAAGCTGGACAGTTGTTGTGCTGGGGAGGTAAAAACAAATTTATGTTTATCGCTGGAAATGCCCAGAATGATCAATGATAAGGCGGCAAGCAAAAGCATATTGGATTACCACAACTATAAGAAGAAGAAGGAAATTAAAGAAACCCCAATGAGCTTTAAAAGTTGTTTGCTTTCCAATTTGGTTCTGATCTGCTTTGATCTTTAATATTGTTTTATTTTTTTTTCTCATTATTTTTTGTTTTTTTCTTCGGTTTCGAGTTGTGAGTAGGCAAATAAAACTTCGAGCATGTAGTACAATCGAATTCGCGCCATAAATCAGCAAATGTTGGCGCGACGCAGCGGAAGCATCGATCGATTGTATTGTCAACGGAGCGACAGAGCAGATCGTCATCATTATATTATCATCATGATCGTGCACATTAACAGCGTCTGGCTCCGACTCGCTGTGGCTTCCAAGTTCCACCCAGTGGCACATGTGCGCCGCAGACTTCGTTGGCTTCGACAACGCAATTTTCTTCTGGAGAGTTTTCACTTCGATTTCCAATACATATATGTATATATATATATATATATATATATATGTATGTGTGCCTGTGTGTGTGTTGTCATGTGATTTAAGGGTACCCGTAAATCACGACGCTTGTCTAATTTCGTCTCGCTTGAAATTCTCCGCATACTTGCCAGCTCAATGGAATTATTTCTTCATTTCGAGCCTGTCAAGTGCCTCCAGCACTCTGTCCCACATTTTCGCACATTCTGCCATACTCTCTCTCTCTCTTTCTCTCTATCTGCCTCCCTGTGTGTCTTTCCATGTATGTATGTATATCGATGCGGCTTGGTTTTTGCGCATCATTTATCGCATCTTTATCTGTCGACTGCATTTGTATCTGTAACTGCATCTTCATCTGTGTCTGTGTCTGTGTCTGTGTCTGTGTCTGATCGCTGATCGTACAACTGTTAGTTACTTACTTTGCATGCTCAAAGCTCCACCACTCAACCCTGCCGCTCCGTCGACAGTTGCCTCATTCAGTACCAGCGGGCGATCGATGATGTGTGTTTTGCCAATCCTCGATCGAGCATAACATTTACGGACATATCAGCCAGCTCAAGTCGCACACTAACTCTGGTGCATGTACAAGTTGTTGTTGCTGTCTCGTTGATATTACCAAGCGATCGCTGGTTGATCGTCGAGTAAGCTGACAGAGCTACCAACTTGCTTGGACAAGTTCTTCGACAACTGCGACAAACTACGGCACAGAAACGAAAAGCGAAAGTAGTTGAAGCCTCAATAGAGCTACCAAGTGATTACCCAATCACTCAAATATTTTGAAGTTTTTGTTCTAGTAATAACAACATATAATATAATAATAGCTCCTCTGCATTACAGACACGATTATTCATGCATTTGGTTAGCTCGATGTTTACTGTTCGCTTTTACTCTGTCAATCTATGGTTAGTAACCTTCGCTGAACTCTATAAATATATAACTATTTATTACAGCAATCATACATGAACTATTTATGGCTTTGGCCACAGACAAGCTGTAAATTTGTGATTATTTTTCCCATGCGGATGGCGCCACTTGCCCGACACGCCCCACGGCCAAGCCCACAGAGAGCCGCACCTGAACAATAGGTGAAAATCCGAACCTGTCGTTACGCTGAAAGGGGCGCTGACAGGTAAAATGTCATGCGGACATCGAGCCATAAGCCATTTGGCATGTCATCAAAACAATGGGAGGTGCCTGAAATCACGCAATGCGCACTGAAATTGAAGTTCCTATTTCATATTCTATCACGGTTTGTTTGCATGCATGTGTATGGGTTCAAGTATTACCTTTCTTTGTGCGCTCTGTCGAGAGTTAATTTGGAAATGTCACGAGTTTGACAGCCATTCGAATGCGCTTTAACTAAGTTTTATGACTCCAATCATTTGATTACAGTTGGACTAGCTGACATTTCCGACTGTCAGTTACTAAGCAAATTAATTACCTTCAAGCACAACTAGTTCACGCTTGAACTTATTCTGACAGAGCTTGTATTTGTCTGAATTTCTTGGCAAGAGATTGAGGAACTCCCTGTACACTTTATTTGTATTTATTTACTTTTGAGTTTCTTTTTTGAACTAGCTCATTTTACACGATATTGTTCTACAGTGTACATGTATGAATTTTCCCGAAAATTCTTAGGAAAAATTCTTGTCATTTTCATTGCCTTTGTTCCATCTGAAATGAAGATTTATGCATATTCCTTTAGGTAAATGCGAATTGCAAACATTTCGATACGCAAATAAACAAAACTGCGAATGATTTGAATTTCGAATTTCGCTGCCTTTGTTCGATCGCAAACTTTAATTTGGAAATTTCGTTAGGATTATGGGGTAGATTTTCGCACATGCCCAACGCTGACCTACATGCACGCTCTACTTGGTCCGTCCACACAATAGACTCGATCCAGCGTCGGGCGCTGTGCCTCTCAGGTAACTCCTATGCAAACGCAGCTGGACACGAGCTGGACTCATTCCTTGGGTGGTTGTGCTGTAGATGCTATAAATCTCAACAGAAATGCATTTGGTGTGATTTTTGGGTCAGTTTTCGTGAGTCTGCGAATATTTGATGATCGGTTTCTTGTATGCAAAACAATTTTACAAATTTTTTAAGATAATCAAAGATTTTTTTGTGGGGTAACAAAATGTTTTCCGTTTTTTGTGTGCACGCAGTCATAATAAGGCGTAACGTGTTGTAAGGAATAGTCGCCAGGGTCGAAATAACCTCAATTAGGTCATGTTGACCTCTTGATTATGTGTTCTGGGAAAAAGAAAACTAAAGAATAATAGCAAGCCAATAAAAAATTGAATCATAAGGATTTCTGTACAATGTGTAGTATATGTACATAAGAGAATTGACAATATTTGATCAACTCCTAAAAAGTTTGCATTCAATTAAATTGGAGCATTATTGATATTCTTGTACCTCTATAGACTATCTCAGCGACCAGCTGAGTCATTTAGCACGCACGTCATCAAACACGTCATTTCAGAATCTATAAGAGCTCGAGACTTGAATTTTTCTTAATGTCCGTGTATACAGTGCGTATACAGTTTGCGTAACTAATCCACATGAAGAGTTGGCATACACACAAGGTTAATGGATATACTATACGGCGAGTGTCATATCATTCAGCTTCTGTCGTGCAATCTCATTGCTTTTGGCTTCTGTTATAAACTCAGACCACTCATATTTCTGTGAATCATATGTATTATATGATTATGTTTTCTCTTTCGTTAGCAAAGAGGATCAATTTTCCACAAGCTTCATATGATTTAGTCTTTGGCATTAATGTACCTTACATTGAGTCTTGTAGCATTCAGCTTTTGTCATGCAGCTGCCTTAACTAAAGTTGTAGCCTTAACTGAAGTTTTAAGCTTTGTTTTTGTCAAGAGTTGGACCACAGTCTATTCATGGTATTCATGGAGGTTTGCTTAGTTCCTAAACGAGCAAATTATGATCAATATTTCCACAAGTTATTGATGCACCTTCCAGTGAGGTTCGTAGCAATCAGCTTTTGTCATGCAGCTGCGTTGACTCTAGTTTTTGCCACATTAATTAAAAGAGATGTCACACATTTTCAGAGACATTTCAGAGGCCACATTATTTATTTAGCGAGTAATTACGATGAAGATTCTGTCTTTGGCTTTGATGCATCTTAATCAAGTGTCATAGCATTCAGCTTATGTCATGCAGTTGTCTTAACTCAAATTCCATAGCATTTGCTTATTGTTTTACTGAAAGAGTGGAGCTACATTTCAAAGGCATTTAAATGTGCCTTAGTGATCAATATTAAATAATATTTTAGCAGTCGGATACTTTCCACAAGTTTCATAGATGTACCATTAATCGAGTGTTATAGCATTGAGCTTCTGTCATGTAGGCTCAGAGCATTTATATATTATCATGCAGCATTTGCCATAGATTTAAAATACTCTATGTAACTTAGGATTCTCTGAGTCTATTAAGAGCGGCGGAGGGCTATAAATAGTTATCAAGATCGATAAATAGGAATCGAAAGCGATCAATAGCTATCAAAGTCGATATTGGGTCTCGTAGCATTCAGCTTTTGTCATGCACCTGACCTAACTCAAGTTTTAAGTTTTGATGTTGTCATATTCACTAAGAAGTTTGGAAGTTTGCTTAGTTCCTGAACGAGCAAATTATGATCAATATTTCCACAACTACTGTTAATGCAGCATCCATCGAGTTTCGTATCATTCAGCTTTTGTCATGCAGATACCTTCACTCTAGTTTTTGCCACATTCAATAAAAGAGATTATTCACAGTTTCAGAGACATTCATAAAGCAAAGTCATTTATTTAACAGTCAATTATGATGCATTTTCCAAAAGTTTCAGTCTTTGCCATTGATGCATCTTAATCAAGTGTCATAGCATTCAGCTTTTGTCATGCAGTTGTCTTAACTCCTATTCCGCACCATTTGTTTAGTGATGTTTTAAGGAAAAAGTGGAGCTACATTTCAAAGGCATTTAAATGTGCCTTAGTGAGCAATATTTAATAATATTTTAGCATTCGGATACTTTCCACAAGTTTCATAGATGTACCATTCATCGAGTGCTATAGCATTGAGCTTCTGTCATGCAGGCTCAGAGCTTTTATATATTATCATTCAGCATTTGCCATAGATTTAAAATGCTCTATGTAACTTAGGATTATTAAGAGTGCCGGAGGGCTATAAATAGTTATCCAGATCGATAAATAGGAATCGAAAGCGATCAATAGTTATCGAAGTCGATATTGAGTCTTGTAGCATTCAGCTTTTGTCATGCACCTGGCCTAGTTTTAAGTTTTGATTTTGTCATATTCGCTAGGAGAGTTGGCCTACAGTTTATTCATGCTATTCATGGGGATATGCCTCTTCCCCGAATGATCAAATATTAATAAGGTTTGATAATGAACCTTCAATCGAGTTGCGTAGCATTCAGCTTCTGTCATGCAGTCTCAGAGCATTAATATATTATTATTTAGTATATGGCATAGATTTAAAATGCTTTATGTAACCATGAGTAGAACTTTCTTAATTGTTTTTTTTTTTTTTTTGTGATTTGAATTTTCTCTTTAAATTTATTTTATGGTAATATTTTGTCGTGCACCTGGTCCTGGTGCTCTACATTTTGCCGCCCAAAATAAATTGCAGAGTTGACAGCTAAAGGAAAACCCCAAAATCCGTATTCAAATGCCGACTTCACGCCTAATCAGCGTCTAAGGCGCTGGACAAAGGCGACTCAGCATAATTTTTGAGACCAAAGGAAGAAAATTCGAAAATCCGAGCACAAAATGTAAAAATGTCAGACAATCTTTTGGGTGAAAACTTCCCTTAGAAACAAGAACTCTGTCAACAGTGATCTTTGACCTTTACGCCTGAGCAGCCAAATCGCCAGACATGCAAAATAATGCATATGAGAGCGAAACGGACTTCAGGGGTGCAGCTGGACGAAGGGCGCGCGGCTGCATAGTTAGGGCAGAAAGAGAAAGTGATATACATATGTATTAAGAGAGCTCTGAAAGTAAAGTACAGTTTATATAGTTGCTATCTTTGGAGCAATATCAAATTTATTACGAATTTCCATCAGTTGCCCATAAAAATGATATCAAAGGGTAATTTCGAAAACCATTTCAATGAATTGCTGCCACGAACTAAGGGAAACTTTTCAACTAACCTCAGGTGATAGAGCTCATAAAAATAACACTTGAGATCTATCAATATTTATGGGCACCAGCTCTGAACCCTTTTAGTGTGGAGCTCCTGTGGACGAACGCCCTCCTATAGGAATTGCCACCTCAATAGGCGCGACTCAAGTGGAGTATGCCTAGCATTTTGGGCCGACGAACTGCCTAGGTCTGTTGACAGAATACTTAGGGCATGGACGGTGGCGTGGGCGTGGGCGTGGGCATGGTCGTGGACGCTGTCTGCAAGCACGCGCCGTCGACAGTTGCAGGCTGGGCCATAACTTTTCCAAGTTGTCAGAGCGTTTAGCTACTTAAGCACTTGAGATATCATTTTTGGACGTCTGCTCACACACTCTCTCTCTCTCTCTCTCTCTGTGTCTCCGTCTTTCTTCTGCTCAGTCTTAATTGCATTGCTTTGATGCCACACATGTCACACACTCGAGAGTCAAGTTGGCGCTTCATTTCATTTTCGAAGGGAGTTTCGCTCTTGTTCTTCTTCTCGTTCTCAGCGTGTTAATTTTTGGTATTAGTAAATTTATTTGGTTTTTGGCAGAGATTTCGTCGCTGGAAAATTTATTAGCACATTAAGATAAAAATGTAGTCGTTTATGTCTTTGGCTCCATGGCTTGGATGCCTCTTCAGTTGTGGCACTCGTGCCGCTCGCTCCGCTTGCATTTGACATTAAATTTTATTGCCTTTTTTGCTGAACGTGGAAGGGCGAGGGCCGGCTCAGTGCCTAGGGGCTGGGCGTGGCATTATCGCATCATTTGCTCGTCATCTGCTCCTCCTCAAGCATTTGTGGAATCTTGTAGTTCCGTATTTTGAATAATGTCAAACATCTTTATGCTAGATTTATTTGGGGCTTACAGCATTTTGGGCGCGTTCTGTGGGCCCAAAGTTGGACTGGCAGGTGCGGTTCGCCTGCGGCAATAGTTTGAGTGCGTTTCGATATAATAATGGTACTTTTGAATGCTTCCACTTAATGGCAAACAAATTCGACAAATTTGTTCAGCCAAGGTGACTAGAGGCTGCCTTAGCAATCCCCGAGTGTTGGATTGGGCCGAAAGCACGCCATTCATATTTTGGAATTCATTTCCATTGTTCAAGCAAATTGTTTTATCGTATGCCTTCAATTTGTTAGCATAGCCTAAGTTAAATATGAGCAACACCAGTGAGATATTTATTTAAGTAGTTAAAGTTAAAGTTTATATAATTATAATTATAAAAAGTCTTAAAAAAAAAACTATCATTCTAGTTCTTTTCTAGACTTTTCCCATTTCCCTAGCTAGCACTAGTATTAAGCATAAACTATGTGTCCTTTGCTTGTGAGAAACTATGCCGTGCACTTACCTCCCCCGAGCTAAGCATTCGACATTCCCATAGAAGGATAACGCAGCAAGTTCCGCTTAGGAAGTCAAGCTTCCTGCAACGGCTGCAGGGCTGCGAGGGTGTGAGCACTCGAACTCCGCCCCGACGCTGCGGGAGGGGTGGTCCGGCTGACAAGTCCTGAGTCATTTGGCTGGGCTGACTCGCTTTGCTGGCTTGTTATCCTGTGCACTATGCCTGTCCGGCCACAGATTGAGTGCATGACTGACCGAAACACGACTGTGGGCTACCTTGACGAACGGACTAACTGTCTGACTGACAATTAAGCGACACACAGCGGAAAATAGACGTTGCGACGTGGCATGCAACATCAAAGCTGCGGCCAGCTGTGGCAGGTTCGTTTGATTTTTCAGTTGTTCGTCACATGACAGCAGAAACAGAGACAGAGACAGAGACAGAGATAGCTCCAGTGCCGTGTGAAAAAGTGACTTGGTGATTTTCGTGTACCAACAGGAAGTTGACGCTGCACAGGAAATGTGATTTGTAGTTTTCATTTCTCCTTTTTTATTTCAACTATATTAAAAGTTTGTTTGTTTTAGCGTCGCGTCGCCTGAAGTGTCCTGCGCTGAGTGCCGCCCGTGTCCTGCGTCTGACACAGGTGAGCGTCCGCGTTGAGTTGCGCTTTTTTCCACAACGTTCTCAACCGCTCTTAAAGCCAGGCTGCATGACGCGCCGCCATTTTGTTTTGGAAAAGTCAATGCTCCAGGTTGACGCTGTTTTATTTGACAACGCGTTCCAATTTCAGCAGCACAAAGCCAAGCCGTTGCCGACATGGATACTCATATTTATATATACTCTCTTGAAAAATGTGTGAGATCATTGTAGGGCATATTAGGGAAGTCAATAATGATGACATGAATTAAAATGAATTTATAATAAATGAATGCAATTGACGTTTGTTTCTTTAGCATTCATTAGAAACTTATGCAATATATGTATATATTCCAATTATTCTTCATTAATGTTTACTTTATATATGTATATGTATGTGTTTTTTACCCTGCCTATATCATAGATCCTCTTACATTTTAGATATATTTTATTGTAAACATATTTGAGCTCTATTTAGGAAAGTCAAGTATCAGCAGCAATTTCTAGGGTATTACCTAGTCAGCTATGATTGTCCAAGTTTCTGTATTTATAATCTATTTGGCTCAGGCATTTACAGGGTTCGTTTGTTGCTTATCTTGCCTCTTGCGTCATCAGTCAGGGTATTTATAAGTTCGTCAGTTTTACAAATCTAGATTTATAAAATTTTTCATTTCCTTTGCTCCTCTTTTATTTTGGCGCATGTCCTTTTGCGGCTGCGGCTGCGGCTGCGGCCTCAAAGGCGGAAATGTCGGGCTCATGTGTCGCCGTGTGCTGCTGATGTTGTCTGAATGTATATATGTGTATGTGTCTATATATATATATATATTTGTGTGTGTGTATGTGTTTGTTGTTGTCACTGGCAGTTGTAATCAACATTTTTGCAATGAGCAAAAGGCTGCCAGAAAATCATTTCATCTGTGTATGTGTGTGTGTGTCTGTGTGTGTGTGTTTATCAAAAGAGTCAACTGTGCGCAACCTGGTTGCTCTGCGCTGAAATTTTCAATTTAATTTTCCTGTGCTGCCTTTTCATGTTGTTTGCTTTGACTTCAGCTCCGCTGCCTGGCTCTATATATTCGTGTGTGTGTGTGTGTGTGTGTGCTTGCGCCTCTTTTTGACGCATGACAACGCGGCCGTGACAGGCGCATGTCCTTCTGCCCAGCAACGGCTGCACCTACACACAGCCTTCACTCCAGCTCATCCTCATTCTCGTCCTAGCATCCTCCTCCTCCTGCTGCCAGAGGAAACGCGCACGCTGCTCATTTGTCGCACATTTGGCTCGTCTGCTTTTACTTTTTCATTTTCCTTATTTCTTTCTTTTTTTTGCAAGAAATTGAAGTGTCAGAAATTTTGACATTCGAATTGTGCCTTATGACAGATCGACTCCAGGCCAGAGGTGGCACAGCAAAACGCATTAGCACAGAGCACAAACACCATATGGTTTATCTCTTTACAATTGCTCTGCACCTTGGCGGCGAACAGTTTCTACGATTTCCATTTATATTTGAAGAAACATTTCTTGAGACTCGCATACGGTTCTCATGCATGATGAATGCTGCGAATCCAGGACTTGATTTATGCCAGTTGTTTAAAACTAAAGAGAGCCTTTAAGCTCTATGTTTCAAACTTGTGTGTTCCATATATGCTTTAAATAGAGAATTAAGGGGTAAATGAATCTGCACATGCTAGGCTTAAAGGTGCTCAACTTCAAATGTAATTCATTTTGATATTAACTTACATATTCAGTATAATATATATTGAAAATAAATATATATAAGTCTTGAAGAGTCACTTTGTATTAATTCAATTTTTCTATATTTTGTTATTAATTTACATATTTAATTCTATTGATATATGACTTATCATAAGAGAGTATAAGCCTTCGAATGTATTCACTAAAATATTTAACTTGATTGGATGTTAGCTAAATACTTTTCTTAAATAAATACGAAGCTTGTGATTAATACACAGAGCAAGAATTTATATCATTGACACACATAAGTAAAGACATTTCACAGCGTCCGTGAAAGTCAAACCTTTATCCCTAGATCCAAGAACAACCCGCTAAACCGAAAAAAAGGGGTTCGGCTGTGGGCCATAGCGAAGCTAAAGAAAAATTATGAATTTATGCAGATCGTGTTGTAAGGGAGCGACAAGGATTCATTTCGTGTCATCAGTCAACTTGATGGTGTAATTATATGAAATTACAAAAACAACAACAACAACAACAACAACGAAGACAGCAGCAATAGCAGAGACAGCAGCAGCAGCTGAGAGCCAAGTTCAAGTGCTGTGCAGAGCCGTGGAAAGTGTTAATAATGATGATGCCGAAACTGGATGCTGCTGATGCTGGCTGCAGTCGAAACAGGATCTGGCTGCCGTACACAAATGCAAATAATTGACTGTTACGCGCCTGTTAGCCTGCACACAGGACGCTGTGGCCGGGCAGTTTATTAATTTACATGTCAAGCGAAACTCGCGAAGGCGACATAGGCAAAGATACAGAGAGAGAGAGAGAGAGATGGAGAGAGAGTCACTGTTGGGTGTCAAAAGGTGAAATTTCAAACCAAAACACAGCGACAAACTGCAGAAAGACATTCATATCCGACAGATACTTTCCTGTTCCAGCGAAACTAACACATAGTGAGATTTATCTTCATTAAAGTTGAGCCAACGTTGTGTTTTCTTCATCTCCATCCTCTTTTTATAGCCGGCAGCAGTTCCGGAAGTGCACTACCTGTAAATAGTTCCAGGTAAGGCGGTCCACCTCAAAGCGTTTGCCAGCAACAAACAAAAGCTGTGTTTGACCAGAGCCAACAGCGCCCGGGCATTGCAGTTGCAACCGTCAGATAGTCAGATAGTCGCACTCATAGATGCCAGCAAATTAGCAAGATCTTTGGAACAAAGACCCACCTCACAGTGACCCAAAGTTGTCACCAAATTGAGCTGCAGGTGTCAGCGGGCCTGGTCAAGATGTTACCATTAAAAAGCAAACAAACACGTCGCCCAGGCCGTTAAAAAGCCATTAAAAGCCATGGAAAAAAAACCATTTGGACGGTCGCTGCTCTAGAAACAAACAACAAAAAAACTTATAAAGTTATAAATGAACAAACAATTTTATGAGCACCACGAGTCAACGCTTGAGGTCCATGAAAAGTTCACTAAAATAGGTTTTTGGAATACTTTTTTAAGTGCAGAAACGCCGGATGTCTGTGCGGATAATTAGTTAGACGGAACTCGCACGCCACTTGGGTAGGCCGCGCACTAAGAAACGCTTTGAAGGATGCCAGCAAAGACGGCAAAGACGGCACAGTAATGGTAGTTAATAGTGCTACATTAGCTGAGAAAACTCAAAGGTAGAACGAACCACTTCAGATTGTGCGAAAATGGAAAATGCGAAAAACTTTCAAGCGAGCATATTCATCCATTAGCTGCAAACAGGGCTGACTCATTTTAGCACTCGATGGTTGGCCACATTTCAACAAAATGGCTTCAGGAACAACACACACTGGACTCACGGAAATGTTGCCCTTTTACGCCTTGACCCCTTTTTGGCGGAACTGTTGCAATGTGAGGCGCACAGGCGAGCGGAGCCATTTTGAAAATATTCGCGCAGCTTGACCTATGAGGACAACTGGGACTCGGACACTCCCCTGGCAGCAAGCCGGCCAAGAACGGGAATGGAAACGAGGAGAGAGAGGAGAGGAGAGGAGAGGAATGGTAGAGCTGCGTACTTTGGGAAGGGCGCGCAAAGCTAATTTGAATATAAAAATCATTAAAATTCAACGTGAAAACGTCTTAAGTTTCCTGCTGTTTGCAGGACGAGTGCTCAGAACTCGAATTCGTACTGGTTCTCTTACTGTGAGAAGAAATGCTCAAAAGTACGGTGCTGACCTCTGATCCCGTTGGGTGTCCCGAGCGCGTCCCAAAGGACATGCGAAAATTACGTGCGTGACTGACCAATGCGCTGACCAATGTCCAGTTTGTAAGCTGACCGCTGCTCGATATCCTTTCGCGCAAAGGGATGCGCGCTCAACTCGTCGTCCTTCAACTGTCCCGTCTGAGGATGGGCAGCAACAGCTACTTGCCTCCTGCCTCATGTTGGCGTCTTAATGATTAATAAAGTCTAATTTATGAAAATAATCTGTTTGCCTCTGCAATGGAGAATTGAAATGGCAGCCGCCTATTGTTGCGCCCTTTCCTATAGATGTCTGCACGTATGGGCACTCAGATGTCTGTGCCCAACCCCACCAGGTGTAATTCGAATCGCAATTGCGTTGCATAACTTATCGGCCTGACAAACCAAAACAATGCCAACATCAATCAAAAGATTTACCCGCGAGAGCTTTACAGAACAGCTTAGGCTTGCTTGTGTTTTGTATAATTAGCTAAAAAGGATTCATTATGTTCGAAATAGAATAGGATTACATAAACGCAATTTCGGGCTAGCTTTTGAACTTTGCATAGTTGATGGAGATGAGCAAAGGCGTGAGGGATAGAGTGGAGCTTTGAGTAGATATTTTGCAATGGGAGGAAGAAGATATGTAGAAAAGCACATTAGCAAGAGAGAGAGGGAAAGAGGGAGAGAGAGAGAGAGAGAGAGAGAGGGAGAGAGCAACATTTACAGAAATGGAAAGAGAGAAAACGAGAAGAGACAAGGGGACTTCTATGTAAAGATTTGCTCAAATAAGAATTGCAAATATAAGAATTTATTAATATCATTATTATAAGTATATGTATATAAGTATATTATATAAATATTTCATAAATACATATATGCATATTTTATATATTTTGTAGGCAAAAAGTAATTAAATAATATATATTTATTGACTCCATCAAAAAGAGTTTACAACTCAAACACACACACACACACACACACACACTTCAATTAAAATTTAACGAGCTAGCTCGAAGATCTACTGGCACGTGTGCTCTGAGAAAATAAAAAACAAAAAAACAAGCAAACCCAGAGATGAAAGTGCAAAAGTCAAACTAAATAAACAGCAGTCGGAGAACCTGAGCATTCGGGCAGCCCGAATCGAGATCGGCATTGCAGATATAAATCAAACCAGGAGACTAGCAGTGCAGAGCGATAATATGGACCAGCACACAAAGAGGAAGAAGGCGCCGAACAAGATCAACAAGATCAACCCTTCGGTGCAAACAATTTGATCTCGGGCATTAAAAAGCAAACAAAACAGCCCAAAACCAAACCCGATTTCAATGATAGCCCGAAAGGCACAAGGATGATGATGACGACGACGATGGTGCTGATGCTGATGCTGAGTGCCCTAATTTGTCGAGCTAACTCCATTTCGAGCCTAAATGGGTTAAAGAGCCGAACGAACCGCACACACGCACACACACACACACTCGCACACTAAATGGTCCACAATGGAAGCGGAGGCTGTTGCACGCGCAGGGTCCCAGACCTTGGCCATAGGGTTCGATCGGGTGCAAGGGTTTTGGTCTCTTTGCGTCTTCTGCTCGCCACGCCTGATCGGCTTAAGTGGCACATTGAAAGGATTACGATATCTTGGCTGCCTCTTTGTTTGTTTTCTATTGCCAGCTACTGTCTCGCAACCCTCTCGCACAAAGGAAAGAAGAGACCTGGATGCTGTCATTGAGAGTATCCTTCTTTTTTTCTTTACCCTCAACTAGCTCTTGAATGCTCATTGAGTTTTACGCAGCCGAATGAGACGATTAGCATAGCAATCCGATTGTGAGGATCTGCAATTGTGGCCATTGTCTATAAGGTTTTTAACACTCTCCCCGAGGGTTGTTGCCGCTGTTGTGGGCGTGTGAGACAAGTTGCCCTTTCTCCTCCCTCAGTCAACGCGACTCGAACCACGCTCAACGGGGCGCTACGTAGCATCAGCCCTTGCCAATTGTCACTATCTCTCTGGCCTATTAGACGAGCACTTGTCACGTTGTGCGAGTGTGTGAGTGAGCGCATGTGTGTGTGTGTGTGTATGTGTGTGTGAATTTCGAGTGCCATTGAAAAGGCGTTGAAGCGCGCAATTTTACGTGTTATTTTCGCTAAATTGCACTAATCGCTTAAACTTTCAGCAATGAAATGAACGCAGTGCGGGGGGAAGGTGCTGCAACAGGGGGGCGAGACCGCTTAGCATTCGCTCATTGTCATGACGGCTTATTAAATAAGTACCCATGGCAACGTCGACAACGACAACGGCTTAGAACACATTTCAATTACATATTAAACAGAAATTATATATATATATAAACAGAAAAAGTCTCATCTAAGCTCTTCACTAAGCATTTAAGAACTTTTGATTATGAGCTAATTTTATTATGCTTAAATTTGACGCACTCACGGTGAATCATGAAGTATTTGAATAAGATTTTGAGATAGGACATTTAAATATTTAATAAATTTGAACAGTAAAGTTAACAAAAGAAAAATGTTATAACTTTAAGTAGAGTTTAGCTTAAAAATTAGAAAAATCATGAATATTTTTAATGGCAAATAAATTTGAATAGTCTTTTAAAATTATTAAATAAATTAAGACAATTTGAAAGCATGTAGATATTTTTATACTTTTTTTTTTAAATATAAATACATTTATATATTTTTTACCCATTGTATATTTTATTGAATTGATATTCATATTGCAATTTGTGCAGATTCGAATGTAAAATAAAATAAAATGAAAAAACTTTCCAGACAAGCAAAATAATTCATGTGATACAGAGGGAGCCAGAATATGCAGAGATCTGAGACTTAGTATATAAATATATGCTATATACCAGCTGTATATTCATATGCATATATACATATTTATAGGTATATATATTTATGTATTGCTGGCAGCCATTCAAGTGTTGTTGCTGCTGTTGCTGCAGACAGTTTGTTGATAAGAAGCATTTTGTTTCTCTTGAGCAACTGATAAGCCCCATTAAAAACGAACGCTGGACCGAGGTCGATTGACCTGCTTTTAAGCGTCGACTTGTGCGCGTCCGTTTTCCATCAAAAGTGCTCTCCAGCTGCCACGCCCCACCCCCTACACCCTATCCGACAGCCGAGCATGTTTTGTTGTTTATGACAGCCCGTCAATTGTCTGTCTACAAATGTAAACAAAATTGCATAGAAAATGAAATGTTCAACCGAAATGCGTCCGCTCATAATTAGCAGCTAAATAGCACTCAAAGAAAGCTCAAACTATAATATAGAGTAAGTACATGTATGCATATGCATGTGCGTATGTCAGATTCTCTGCCTTATCAGCGCGCTTTATTCATAATAATCGCAAATGGTTTATATAAGTCGCATAGATAGTAACGGCAAGTGTGATTGTTGTTGCTTTTGAGTTGTTTTTCCTGCCATGCCTCGATTAACTCGACTCTTCAAGTATCGCTCTATAAGTATAGCTGATGCTGTTGCTGTTCCATGCTGAACTTTTGGTCCTGATCTGTATGCAGCAAATGCCGATCTTTGGTGACATCAATTTTTAGGGTGAACAATTTCAATTAGGTTTACGCTGAACCGCGATTGAGATTAAAGACGCCAAAGAGCGCCGTCCAGCAGCTGCTTAGTTGAGCATGAACAGCAGCAAATCGATTGCCAAGTCGAGAATTTGCCATTGATAATTGCAATTGTTGTGCACGTTAATCAGGCAAACTATAGACGTGCAATTATTTATACATAGACTAATACTCTAACTAAATATTAAATTTGTCACACATAGCAAAGTATGAAATAACAAGTTGAATGAGATTTAAAAACTCTTTACTTATTTTAAATACATCTTTAGCCTGTGCTGATATATCGAACTAGACTTCTTCCTTCCAACATTATTTTTCTCTCTGTGCAGCTGTTTTAGATGCCTATTAGCACCTACTATAGGTTTGAGAGCAACTTTTCGCAGAGTGTAGCTGCGGGTTTCGCCAGTGTCCCACGCTGTGCAACAATGGCGCTCATTTTGAGTGGCTCGAACAATAGATACATATTCATATTAGATGCACATTAGCTGCCGCCAAACAGCCCTCCCTCGCCTCGCACTCAGGAGCGGCTGCTGCAGGAGCCGCACGATCCCACGAGACCCAGCTCCGAACCCAAAATGCAAACAAAGGTTGCTTTTTGTCTGCGGCAGTTGAGGCATAGATGGATGGCTAGCTGGATGCTGCGCTCGCTGCTCTTCTCGTTGGCCAACCGCAAATTGTCGCCAAGGAAGCTGTAAATGTTGTCTAACATGCACCCTCGCTGTCCCACACACACACACTCACACACACTCTCGCACAGCTAACAAGATGCAAACTCTGTGATACAATGGGCTCGGGCTGGCCACAAAAATACCGTTTAATGAGCACAGCTTGAGGACTCCGTAGATCTTGTCAAAGGATATTGATATTAGCCGGCTGCCCATTATCTTGAAAATCTTTTCCTTAAGCCATTTCGGCAATAATTCTTCGTACTTTATGTGCCGCTCGCTCTCTCTCCCCCTCTCTTTTTTGTTTGACCGCAAGCTGTCCGTGTCGGGCGTTTCGATTGAATTACCGTTTCCTTCCGCTTTTCTAAGTCACATAAAATCTAAATAGTTTTGGGACACTCAGCAGAAGGCCCAAACAAAAAATGCAGCGCTGGCAAGGCTCAAAACGGACTGGTTACGATTCGATTAGATGATGTTGGATTGGTTTGGCATTCTAGATTCTATTGAAATGTGAACCAAAAACTACTGAATATGCAAAAATTTGATTAGCTTGAGAGCCGTTACAGTAAAAGGAACTAAAAAGGAAAATAATCGGCCAATTGAGAATACAGAAATCATGTAGAGAAGGAGAAATCTAAATTTGAAGAAATATTAATATATGTAAATTACGAGAAAAATATTATAAATTAAAAATCGAAATAATTATTTAACAATTCATTCATTTTCTTTCATTTTATATTTTTTTGAATGCAACAGAAACAACTTAGATTGCTAGACCAATAAGCTTTATTTTATGAAGTGTAGTGTAGCGAGTGAAGCTTAGCCTCATTTTTTGCACTTTTTCTGCATGCCTTGCCAGACAAAAGGCGTAAAAGGATAATGCTTAGGACACTCGAGACTCATCATCTGTGCACTTCACATGGATGCATAATTTCATATGCTATAACAAAGCCAATTGCTCTCAAGCCAGCTTAAAGATGCATCCATTAAATGAATAAAACGTTATAAATGGATAATTCAATATTTATACAGAATAAATGGGAAACCAAAGAGAATAAAGCTAGTGATAAAATTTAAATATACATATTTTTAGATTACAATTAAGAAAACTTCTTTCAGAACTACAGTTGATGCACATGGCTATTCTCTTTCAAATTGAGTATAAATGGGGCGTAGCAGGAGGTGATAGATGGCTTGGGAAAGTGAATGCCGAACTGAAGGTTCACATATTGTCAACGTTTTGGTCAGCACCTTTGTAGCTTTTGCTCTCCATTGATCTGGGTCAATTTGTGAAAGATTTCACACCCAAGGCACATCATCGCACATCATTAATTACGGCCCTAATCCGTCAGCATCCATCAACAGCTGAAGCCTTTCGCTCACCTCTCGGTGTCCAGTTGGCAGTGTCCATTGGAATCTGTGCATCATTAGGCGCAACTTTCTCACACTCAGCCAGGACGCAGGATAATAATTAACCATGCCAAAGTAGCGAAACTGACCAGCCAGACCGTTGCATCAGTCAGTCAGAAACTATTATCTCTTTAATAGCCATAAACACACGCGCTGGCCCTGTAAGGGGATACTTTTCATTTCAGATGGATTCCTTTGGCTATTATATACCTGGTTGAATATTTCATAATTTTCTGTCTGCTGTCCAGTTTGCAACCCTTTGGCTTTTCGTCTTTGGTATACTCTTATTCTTATTTTTATTTTTTACACACACACATATCCTTTTTCTTTGCTTAAGCCCTTTGTTTCTCCCGCCATTGTCCGGTTCGGGCACTTTGCATAATCAATAATCCTTGACGCTGGCTCCTTTCGCATTGTCGCATCGGCTGACCAGCGAGCCAACACGTCTGAAAAGATAAATTATGGTTTGTAGTCAAATTGAAGGCAAACAATCCGCACAAAGACGCACATACCGCACGGGAATTGTGCCTCGGCTCAGCCCAGGGATCTCTGGCAGCCAGCACACGGGGTAAGTCAGCAGCAGAGGCAGCTGCCTGCCCAGAGACTGGACACTGGTCAGGCTTGAAGGGGTGGACTGTGGCCCGGAGTGGTCTATTTGTTTTTCCTTCCCATTTGAATTTCTCTATTAATTTTATTACACTCGGCTGTGAAGAAACATAGTCAAAGTTAAGACTTTCTCTAGAGTTAAGCAATGAATAAACTGTTATTATATATTATTGCAGTCACATTATCAAATGGCTTAGTAAATGCTATTTATTTATGGTAATAAATCTCTATAATATATTATTATAGTCAATTATCATAATCGTTATTTTAAATTAATATATGTATTGCTCATCAGATGATAAAGTTAGGATGATTATTTGGCTAAATGAATATTATTTGATAGTTGGTTCAGTTCCATGGTAAATAGGAACTAAGACTTGTTATATTTCCATTCAATTTGATGGTATATGATATGAAAACCTTCACTGATTAACAAGCTCTGTAGAGTATATCATATTATATGCATATATATAATCTACATATCATCCTGTTTACAATAAAATAACCAATATATATATATATTTGTACTTAAGCAAACACTATCCTAAGTATACCAAAGTCTCTACTTCTCGGTGATCAATGGAGTGACCCGTAGTAAAATGCAAACATAATTACAGTTTTATTCAAATGGCCGAGGTCAGTTGACCTTTCGCTATTGCATCTCGTTGACTATTATCTCTGGGGTAACATTTGCTCAAGAAATGGCCGTAAGCAAGGCCTAAGACAAACGAGCAGCTGTGCAAATGTCAAGACGTAAGTGTCAAAATGCTCATTAATAACAGAGTCCTTAACGCGGAATCGAAACCCAGGATGCGATGCGAGGCGATGCGATGCGATGCAGATGCGGCTGTGCTGGAGGATAACGGGAGCTGAGCAAACACATTGGCAGCTAGCAAAAGATGGATCGATGAGAATGCAAAATTGTGAAAGTAGAGAGAGAGCTAAGCCATCAAAGCAACTGGACAATGCGGAAACTTTGTCAAAGGATGTTTGCGCAAGTAAACATTGAGGCAACTATCCACAGGACATGCAGGACAATGTCTCTATGGAACGGTGTTAAATTGAAAAATTATGATAAATAGCATAATAGGAAGTCGCACAACAGCAACAACAACAGCAGCAGCAAGAGCACACATCGCAACACAGCTAACGTCCCACTGTGAGCAGTCGAGTAAGTAATATGCAAAAAGGACATAAATAGACGTCGGGCAGGACGTCTCAGGACATGCGGCAAGGGTTGCGGCTGCAAGACAATCGCGACGAGTCGAGTGTTGAGTGCTGAGTGTTGCTAAAGTGTGCAGCGGCCTATAAAGGAAATCCTTTCGCCACGGGATATCATTTACGCAAACTCCAAGTTTGACCGATCCCCAGCCCTGCCGCATGGCGGGACGTGTGTGTCTCTCTCTCTCTCTCTCTCTGTGTGTGTGTGTGTTGGCACAGCTTTTGTTTATCTATCCGGCAATAGTTCACATAAGCTTATCTCCGTCCTCTGGCAGTCGTGCAAAATGTTTGCGAAAACTTCACCAATTGCCCGGCTGGTCGAGCCGGGGGTTTGCTGCTGGCAGCCGGCAAAGGGTTAAGGGAATGGCTCCATGTTGTTGCCCAGCTTCGCTGCTACTTAAAGGATATTCACAGCTTAGCCGTGTAATGCGTTTGGCGACTGTCCTGTTTGCATTTTATTCGCCAGCGGGCGATAAATGTCACGTAAATTACATGGCCACATTCTCAGCTGCAGCTCGTCTCTCTAAATCGCAATTCCCTATATGCCAAGCGGCTATCAGTAAGTGCATTAATTTACTTTATTGCTCCGCTCGACGCTCATATCCTGCGGCGCGTATGGCATACTGTTTTTTATGTAAAAATTGCTTGACTTGAGATTTAGCTGAGGAGAAAGGGAAAGCTAAATTGGATATAAGGATTTAAATAGAAGAAAGACTCAATTGACTAATATTTGAGTATAAATAATAGAGGTTGGACTTACTTTTCTGTATGTGTTAGTTCTAAGTGCATTAACTATATAAAGTACCCCTAGAATATCTAGTCCAAGTCAGAGTTTATACCCTATCTTAGATTTGTATGCCTAATGAAACTATTAACTGATCTTTAAGGCAGTCTTTACATGATCAACTCCCTCTCTCTATAAATAATCTAGACATCTACATGAAGATGGAGCCACAGCTGAAACTGGAACTGGAGCCGTAGCCCGTTGGCATGTGTCTATCCCCTTCATTTGCCGCCTAATCGCTGTTGACGCGCATAAATTTCAGCTTGCCTGAGGAGGCAATTAATTATAAGGGGTATCTAGTTAGAGAGAAGAGCGGCTGCCTGCATGGCGGGATCACCCTTTTCCGAATTTCCGCGTATTTATTTTGTCAACAAACGGATTAGGCTGCGTGGTAATACGATCGCCCCCGAATGCAGACGCGGGACGACGCTCCCGTCGAAGCCGTAGCGCTGCGCTCTGTGATTCCGTTGAGGTGAGAAATTGATATATCCAAAGTGTTTCGAAATGTTCGAAAATGTTTCAATTGACAACTGTCAAAAGTCGGCGTGTCTGGCCGAGCACAGGTCTAATTTTAGAAGCTGCGTCGCTCAAACTTTCTCAGCAACCACCCCAGGAGCCGGCGGCTCCAATTAAAATTTAATTTTAAAGCAAACACTAATTGCGCTTTTTATTTTCCCTACTCGACCGACTCTATCCACGCCCCTAGCAAACCCCTATTTAAGGTACTGCGCTCGCCCTATTTACAATTGCTTGTTCGCCTCCTCTCCTGCTCGCCTCCTCTCCTGCTCGGCTGTCGCAGGTGGTTCATTTCATGGCGTTGCAGTGGTGCTTGCGTGCCAGGAGCCCAAACACACAGATTTTGTTGTGGCAGTTGAGGCAATTTTATAGTTTACGGATCAAAAGATCACTTCCTGACAGGATGCTTGCAGGCTGCTCCTGCGAGTGGGCTTGTGGGAAAATATTTAGTCCTAGCTCGAAACAAACACTATTTATAGCTGGGCTTTGATATGGGATACGTTGATCATTACCCGATTTGAGTCAGCTATGATTATACTAAAAGTTAACTATGTTAATTATAATTGAACCGCATGACTAGCATTTAGTAACCTCCTTAGAGTGCCGCAGCTCTGATTTGCCCGCTTTCAGCCTGGTCAAGCAGCAGAGCCTGGCACGCGATCAATGTGAACGTATTTACATACAGCTCGGTTTCTGGAAACACTTGTGCTGAAAACCGCAAAACGAGTGCTAGAAGTGCACCCGTTGTCCAGAGTCCGTGCCCATGGCCATGTCCATCTTGTCCCTCAGCGGGACCGCTGAAACCGAACACTGACGGCGGCGGTGCAGGAGTCGGTGCAGGAGGCATATCCTGCCAAGAAGCAGCACTTGACTGCCATTGTTTAGCGTGATTTGTTTGGCTCTCAGTTACGACTGCAATTAGGGCGCACGAAAGGCAAAGCCGCAGCATGTGCCCAGCGCCTGCAGCAGGTAACAGGCAGCAGGTAGCGGTAGCACAAGGTGCAAATCTGATCACGGTTCAGCGGCTCAACCTTTGGCATATGCAACGATTTGCAGCACTTCCTGTGTTTCCATTCAATTGCGACATTTCGCTGAAACTCTAGACCAAATACTAATTAAGCATAAACTGACTAATTCCTTTTGTTGTTCTACTCCACTCCACGCCGTCCCCCCGTCCCCCTCAAAATGTTCTTTAAGAAAAGTGTGGGAAATTCCAGCTAGAAATTCAAATTGGAAATCTGTGTACCGCGTCGCGTTTTCTCGCGGTGTTCAAATTACGCTCATTGCGGAGCAGGCTGCGCACACCCGCGCACCGCTCTGAGGTGCCCCTCGGTGTCCGGGTGGAAAATGCATTTTCCTGCTCGCTTGCTTGTAGCTGAATATCCTTGGGAAAGCCGAGCGCAGCAGTCTTTTCTCTTCATGGAGTCAGCATTGTTTTGTATGTTTCTTGTGCTAGGTAAATATTGAAATATTTTACGTGATTTTGGAGCAGTTGGATTTCCTGGCGACCCGGACACAGGATGTGTTTGCATAGGCAGGTTATACTCGGAACAGGTGTAGGAAGTGAAGTCTTCTGAGCATTTTGATGAGAGATAACTTAAGATGAGAGCAAAAGTAACTAAGAGAGCTTACACATAGATTATATATGAGAACTTGTTGAAGATCTACGATTAGTCCATTTTAGATTTTCCACTATCTGCATAGAATGGGAATGGAATATGTATAGGATAACGGAATGTTGAAAATATTCGACTAAAACTTGCTCGATCGTTCTATCAATATTTTCAACTCGATCTGCGCTCGTTTGGTCCACCTCGGCTCACTTCCCATTTGGTATACCTGACGTCACACCCTCTAACCTCGGTATGGTAAACATGTCAATAAATCATTAGATCTTGCGGCACTTGCATGTCATCCATCCACTCGAGTGTCAATAAAGCAACAGCTACAACAACAACAACAGCATCGACTATGAAATCAATAGCCGGAAAATAGTTGACAAAGCAACCGTAAAACAAACACGCAACCAAAAATCCAACACCGAAAACACCAGAAATCACAAATTAGCTACACGAGTGTGAGAAACGAGCAGAGAGAGAGAGAGAGAGAGAGAGAGAGAGAGAGGGAGAGACCGTATTTAAATGAGCAGAGAAACCTCGACACATGGTAGTGTGTAGTGCTCAGAGAACATCTGGAGAGGCATTAAAAAAATAAAATCATATTCCTGTGGAGGATCTACGACAATTTGGCCGTGGAAGATCACAATTTATGGTGGAGACCCAATCGATTCCGAACAGCGCTTAACTATAAACGGGGGAATTCCTGCCCGAAGGCGTGCACTCCCTGCACTCGCTGGAATTTGTTACAGTGCGAGAAAAACAGAAAGAAGAGGAGAGGAAAGCATTTCCGTGAGAAATATGTGACATTTTATTATTATATATGCATATGCAGTCACAGAGGCAGGATGAGGATGTGGGGAGCTCAGCAAAACTTTTCCAATCAAGTAAAAAACGCACACAAATCCTTTGCTATCACGGCATGCTGCTGACTTATTTATGATTCTAATGAACTGTAAGAGGAGATAGGATCGAGTGTTATCTGCCGCGGACTCGCTCTGCTTCCCCGCCTGCTCCAGTTCGCAGTCGATAAGCGTGATGATTCTGTGGCTTATCGCCCAGATATGGATGCAGTTTCCAATTGAACAAATCTTATTTATTGCTCCCCCCCAAGCAACAAGTGACTCAATTTCCAAGAACCCGAGCTAACTCTAATTCGAGATAAGCTGCACGCAGATAAGGATTACCAGTTAACTGTGTCTATTTATAGTCGCGGCCCAGACACTGGAAGCCTCTCACGATGCGAGTGCAACCCCTTCTCGTTTGGTCAATTATGACTCAATAATACTTTCAATATTTATATCAATTGTTATTAAATATTGCGTGGCAGCCCTAAAGGGTCGTTTATTGACCGCAAACCCTGCCAACAGGAGCTGGGCATTGGCAACTGTCGCTCCAGTTCCAGCACGAAACACGACACCGTCAGGCAATCAAAGCCGCACAATGCATTGTGAGCGAATGATTGGGTTTCAGCAATTGCGACTTCGATTCGAGAGGGTTGCCTCGAAGGTGTTGAATAACCTGGTTCCGCTGCGGCAGAGCTACCTACTAAACGAGACCCGGTGTGGTCAATCGCGCATGCCTAATGCCTGCGATTTGCATTTCACAAGGAAGTAATTAACCGACTCGAGAAATGTAATGCTTAAGAAATCGTATAGCTAGCTTTGCGTACTGCGGACCGGATGTGAAGCGTATCGTATGGAATTCGATTTGCATTAAAGGCAATAATGAAAGCACTAAATGACAAACATACACACAGATGTTATTCAGCAATGTGAACGAATCACTTAGGCAGTTTTATATTCGTAAATTACAGCAGAATGACAACTGTGGGAGGGGCTCAAGAGCTCATATGTGATACGTGCGGAAATAATTTGAATTCTTAGTTAACATTGCTGTCTGAGATAATGAGCAGCCCTAGTGAAATATTTTTGATTTCTTGAATAGCTCTATTCCACTCTGATACCAAAAATGCATATCTGTACAGATTTCATCATTACATTTATAAACATTTAATTGCTAAACGGAACCGCAGCTTCTTATCTCAGACTTCCGCTAGTCAGCGCTCTAGATAGATTTTCCACATAGTTCCCACAACATTTTTCACCTCTGGTAGACAAGATTGTGCATGCTCTTGGCTTGGCCCGCAGTCCAATGCGCATCTAAACTTTTGCCTCGTTCGACGACCCAGTTGCACTGCACTGCTCTATTATGATGACAAATATTTGCACTCTGATAAACTTAGAAGATCTCGTTTGTTCTCTCTCTTTGTTTTGGTCGATTGTTTGGCTTTTACTGCATTACGCATGCTCGCACTTCCTTCAGGCCGCAGAGCTCTACTCTTTTGGGGTACTGTAAGTCTCTATGTGAGTTCATTCATAAAAATAAATTTGGTGAGAAAGTCGGGGTGTATTGCGTAACGCAGTGCATATCTCTTTCATGAAATAGTTGGGACTCCAGCTAAGAAAATCTTGCCGCTAACTGCAAATAGTCTGAAAACAAATTTACACACGCCAGACTTTGCTTTAGAAACCGCTGATAACTGATAAATTTCTGGTTGTTTCTTGAGCAGCTGCTGCTGGACGCTTTCCCACCAAAAACGAGGAAACTTCTTCTCGAAATACTCATATACAATGTATGGTCTGTTGGCCTATACTCAAGCGGGCCTTGGCCAAGTTCAAAGGTCATATTAAAATTTTAATGCCAAAAAGAGGTTATTGAAATTGGTGCAGAAACGAGTTTTCTATGCCCAAAAAACAGACTGACCCATGGGAAGTTTTCGTGCAGTTTGACCTTTGACACGAACCACCCCAAAACTAAAGCCCGACCAGTTCGGCCAGAGAGCCGACAAAATAACAATTGAACCCCTAAACTGCAAGCTCGAGCTCTAGTTAGACTGGGCAGCTAGTCGCCTAGTCGCTGGCTTATTCAATTCGCATTCATATGCATTCACTTAGCATTCACATTTACATTCACATTCACATTCACATTTATGAATGCGCGATCAGAGATCAATTGTTCAATTAGCTGCCGCAGAAGTTGTTTTTCTATACGCGAAGAGAGAATTATGAATGAAAGGCCCCCCGTTTGGGCCCCTACAAAGGGCAGCCAGCGGGTGACTGAGCCCCCTGTCCACACACTCTCTGCCCAGCACTTACTTAATCATGTTAATGCCATTAAGCAGCTTAATCGACGGCGAGATCTAAGCGCTGGCGTCGATAATCAGCAGAGTCCAGAGTCGCAAGCCCCAGAGCTGGGAGACCACCCAACCGGCCTGGGCCTCATCTAATTAAAAACCAAAAGTGCAAGCGGCTTGTAAATGTCAAGCCGATTGCCGAAGAGTTCGCGGATCACGAACTTCCCAGCCAGTTGCAAAATCAAAATGCATTTAACCCAAGCCCCTCCCGCCAGGCGCTGGCGACAATTAAATGAGAGCCGGCAGAGATCACAAAACAGAAATCGGAGTGGGGGAACAAATTATACTCGGTGAATAATATAATTGATGTTGTGCCGAATCAACCCAGCATATTGACATTTGCCTAGTTGACATTTTAATATATTTGTTTGCGAAACTTCATTCCATTTCGGCTTATTTTTGTTTATTTTTTTTTACTGAAATATAACATTATTTGTTGGCCACAATAAAAAGTGGCTGGCCAAATTAAAAGGGGTTAAACAGTTTGTTGATCTCCTCGTGGCTGCGCGCAGCATCTCTCGGACCGGTAGACGACCTCATGTGAGCGCAGCTCTTGTGAAATATTAGATGGAAATGTGGACGCACTCGGGAGCAAAGGGTTCGGGGCACGGGGTTCAGGGTTCAGTGAGCGGCTTTAGAGGTGAACGGAGCAGATCACTTCGTAATTTAAATAGTTTTAGCTGTACACAGCTTTCTAGCAATATGGAATTTCAATGCAATTTAATTTATATATAAATCTTATATAGTACGAAGCATATTTTTTATAAATCTATTTAGGATATTTTTATATTATATATATTTTTATAGTTTTAGCTGTACACAGCTTTCTAGCAAAATCGAGTTTCAATGCAATTTAATTTATATATAAATCTTATATAATACGAAATATAATTTTTGTAGATCTATTTAGGATATTTCTATAATATAAACATATTTTTTCAAAATAAATAAATAATGTTCTCTTAAGAAAAAATAATAAAAAATAAAAATAAATGTAGATACTTAATTGTTTAAAAAAAATTCAGTTTGATTAAATATTAATAATAATATCATTATAGAATAATTTTTGGTATTTTATTTTATGATGCGTTTATATTATAAACATAATATTTTTAGCATACATATATTTGAATGAATTTTATAAAAAATATAATAATAGTATAAATACCAATTTAAAATTATTTATTAATTATAATAAAAATAGAGAACATTATTTTAAAATTAATGAATATGGAATATATGTATGTATTAATATTTTAGATCAATAAAATAAATATTTCCTAGCATACTCGAGCAAACACCAACTATTTCTTGATAACTTATAATTAAATGGCCCTTATTTCTGCTTCCAGAGGAGATTAAATAAACTATACAAAACTATTATAAATCTCTCTGTGCCGCCTGCTGGCAAAAGGAGCAGAGATATCAAACAGAAGCCACAGCGTTAATCACCTGAACATAAAGATATCCACGCCTTGGACTGGCTCGAATGGCCACAGGACAGTTTTTGTTGTTTCTTCGGTCCTCTATTATTTTTTGTATATTGTGGCTCTAGCATCTGGCCTCGGGGACAATAAACCAATTTGAACGCCCACAAAATGAGCATGAAATTGCTTACGGAAGGAAGTTCGTGTGCCGCAAAAACAAGGCCTAAAACAATTGTGGGCCACTACAACTAACATAGTTGTCCGAGCTAAAGAAATTTGTGGTAATAGATGCACAAATGGCAAAGGAAATATGCCAGGCATAAAAGGCTAAAATGCCTCATAAATATGGCCAATTATTTTTGCCAACAGACACAGCACACGCTCGGCTTCTGTATGACTGTGTGTGTGGGCGTGGCTGTGTGTTTTGTGTTGTGTCGCAGGTCGCTCTTTGCAGTCCTTTCGTCAGCACGTAAATCAAGTCAATGCTGGCTCAGTAGGTGTTGCCCATTGACCATTGTCCTGGCTTCCTGTGACTCTGCCAACTGCTGCTACTCCCGCTGCTGCTGCTGACAAAGACATCAAAACCATGCGCCCAAGGGCTGGCCAACTATTTGGTATTCGGTATGCCGTAACTTGGCCAACACCCACGTGGCAGCTGGTCTCGGCCAACTAATGCGGTAATTAGATAATGCCTCTAGCCTCTAGCAGGCACGAGCCCTGCCTCGGCGGGTTAGAGATCTGCAATCTGCAACTGTAATGCGATACATGAGACGGACCTACCGCGGCCCAGGCGCAACTCAACTCGTTGTCCTGAAGGTAGCAATTGCCACCCCTTTTTCGCTCGCGATGTATCAATTTCGTGATCCTTTTGCCAGCATCCTTTTGAAATCGAAAACCGCAAAACATTAGTAAACCCATTTCAGTTATTATTTTTCGCTCTGTTATCTGTTATTGTTCTCTAGCCGCAATTGTATTTTTATCAAGCAATTTGTGCAGTCAAAAAAAAAAAAAAAGAAGCCATGTCCCCGAAGGGGTTTGAGCCATATGATACTTTATTAGATGTTTTGATTAGCTGAAGTTTTTTATTGCTGACAATTTTGAGAGATTTGAGAAATTCCTCTTTGAATTGACCGTTTTAGTTTTAGTTCAGGATGGAAATTGAAACTTAATGATAGATATACATATGTGATTAATGGGATAGGATTGTACTATATATTTAAATTTATATTACAGTTAAGTTTCAATCAACACTAACCACAGCGCAAATGTCTCTTTATTTAAAGAGATTATGAATAGATCGGGACACTAAATTGTGGCCTCATGTAAATTTCACTAGTATCATCTACTCTTACCAAAGCAATGGCAACAAGGAGAGAGATGGAGCTTACTTTATAACTATCAGCTGAATCTGAATGAAAGTTGGTTGAGTTTCCTTCATGACTTTCGCTCTCAAAGCAATATCAGAGAAATCCCTAAAGACAACTAGAATTGACATACTTTCCGTTACTTTCGCCCATTGCAACCTCATTAATTCTAAAGATAGCCTTGCAGCATCCATGGAGGGCAACCCTTTGGCAAGCCATCTGACCATTGGTCAAATGTCAGTTAGAAGCTCAATGCCAACTTCAGCTTGCAAGCGGCAAAGGGCAGCTGTCGGCTTTAGGCAATCAAGCTGAAGCAAGACTCGAGATGCTGCGACCCCTGAGCCAGACCCTAGCAAAAATTAAGATCTTGTTTGGCAACTATGTCAAATACAATTAAAAGACACAGAGACATATAAAGAACTCCGTATATAAATGCAATTTGATGGAAATGCCAGCGAAATGTCAATCAAGGAATTATGAGCACAGAAACTTAGGATCTGCGTTAAAGCGAGAATTGAGGTATACATTTCAATCTTATGGTTCAATTGGCTTCCCCTACTATTATATTTGGGAAGTTTTTCTTTCTCACCATTCAGCGAAAATTCATTAAAAATTTTCACATTTTTTACCCAAAAAGAATTCAAGTTTTATCCCAAAGAAATGAAAACAAGAAAAATTTGTAGAAAATCATGCAATGAAATATATTCCAGAAAAACATATACTCAATTGTCCATAGCTTTAACGTTCTATGCAAATGCAAGTAATGCCCGAGGTCAGCAGAGGTCAATGGCGAGCCGTTATTGTTGTCTTTGGCCGAAGGGTTGGTCGTCTTATTTGTCCAGCTGCCGTCGCGAAGCTCGAAGATCTTCAGTTGTGATTTTTCATTAGAAAATCATAAAAATGAAATCGCAATTGCCTCTGGCCGTCGAGGCTTATTATGCGTGACAGTCCACAAAGCATTCGCATAAGCATGACAATCGTATCGCTGCGCACATATCTTATGAGACATCCACCATATGAGGCTTTGATTGCGCAATCAAATTCGAGGCAGATGTCCTGATGGCTCGGCCACTGCTTCACACATCCCGATACTTGCCTAATTCAATTAGCACCAAATATCGATAGCGCTGGAAGGGGGAAGAGCGCTTCGGCCCTTGTCCTAGGCGTTGGTGGTGGCGATTGCGCTCGTTTTAATGAGGCGTGTCAAAAGGGGCTGACAAAAGGCAGTTGGCACCTTCGATTGAATTGATATTTCGGTTGTCAGCTATGCGGAGAATGGAGCTCTTCTCTAAGCATCATATATAGGTATTATAAAAGTGATTTTTGCTATAGAAATGAATGCTATATGAAGCTAGAAGAGCAGTTAATTAGATTTATATGTGAGCTATTCCATGGGACGTTGTTGAATAGGTATCATAAGCTGGGCCTGAAAATGTAGTCTGTTAGAAGAGTTCTAGTCTCTTGAGTGGTTGAAGAGTAGTTAATGCTGTGTTTATAGGTCATTTAAGAATGCTGAAATGATTTTTCGTGAGTTTCATATAGAACTGCTGTACAAAAACAGTTTTGCTTAGTAGAAGAAGCAGACATACTTGATATATTTATATAATAGACTATCTATTCAGCTTGCTGCGATTAACTAAAAGCTCTTTTCTTAATTGTCTTTTCTTAAACTTTATATATATTTATCATATATAACTTTGTATATAAACTGTATTTAATCCACATTTAAATTCCAGGTATATCCAGACATATCCATTTACTCCGCTCTTGCATTTAAGTAGAAAATAAATGAATAAATAGAAAAAATATATATAAAAAGACCTATAAAATAAATACATTTTGGAAAATATCTCTATAGACACTATCAGATATCAAATCCCATGCTGATCTTAAGCTCAACATTTTTCATGCTTCACTTATCTCATTTTCTTCGTTTTTTGCCCAACGAAATCTCGTTTTGGGCGCGAAATGGATTTTCTTTATTCCTGCAAAATTATGAAAGAAAATGCGTGAAAATTTGCTCCAGATCCATTGTCCAGATACGTATTGCTCTCATACGCTTATGCCTCGAGCTGTCAATAAATATTTATGCATTATGCGTAAACAAAAATAATAAAGTCAACTCAACAAAGGTGCAAAAAATAATAATAATACTAACAATAAGGTAAAACACAGACAAAGCAATTTCTGAAGTGCGCAAAGTAGGAAGAAAGAAGAAAACTGGGCGCTGCCCGACGACACGCGGCTTTTCTTTGCACATTTCCATACCCAACTCACAGAGTTTTCCATTTTCATCGAACCTTCAATGAAAGAAAGCAAATGAGTTTGGGAAATGAGATGAAATATTCAAAGGGCGACGGCTGCTGCGGCTGCTGCTGCTGCATATGCAAAAGCCAAAGATGCAAAAATATTGGCAAAGCCTAAGAAACTGGGTCAAAGGTCAGCAACAGCCACACACACACACACACACGCACACATATACGATCTCTTTGGGGTGCAACAATTTTCTATGCCATTGCATATGCAAAAAAAAAAAAAAAAAAGTTGCCCTAGTTCAGGCACGATCTTGATATGCCGCTGTCCGCTGTCCCCCTTCCCCGCTGGCCGACCAGCCTGCTTTTCCGTTTTTCCGCTTTTCCCTTGTTACGCTTGACATTATTTCTGCCCATTTTCAATGCATTTTTCGCTGCAAATAATTTGGATTTCGTATTTTATAGTTGCCTTTTTTTTTCGATTTTCCAACGTTTTTGCTCAGCATTTCCCAGTTTTGCCGCAGGGTAGGCGTAGCTGCGTTGGAAAAGTGCGCGAAAACTCAACGCATTTACACAAATTTTTGGTTTTTGGCTGAAAGATCATTAATTATCATTTTTATCTGTTGCTGTGACTAATTCGATTTTTATGTGTTGAAATGAATTTCCTTTTCTTCTTCCATTTTTTGGGTGTGGAGGTGAAAATCGTTGTTGTTACATTTGCTATGCAAACAAAAAGGAGAGTTAGGAAAACGTTTATAAAAAGTTTGTATTTATTTGATATTTTACATAGATCGAATTTGAAGAACTGCATTTAGCAAAACTTCTGCTGAAAGAGAGTAAAGGGAATTTACAACATTTTATTTAATAACTTTTTTTATTTTTTATTTAAAAAAAATATTTTAATAAAAAAGTTAAATTATAAATATATCTTAAGCCTAATGAAAATCCCTTTTAGCAAATGTATAAATATTCTTTCAATGAAAAAGAATCTAAAGTAGTGTCTGATGAACCACTGTAGAGATTAAATTTTACATTTAAATTTCTGCTTTAAAAACTGTCAAAGGAAACATGAATTTTGATGTTAGCTGTTAAGTTTCTCAGGAAATGTCCGTTTGCAACGGTCAACTGTCCATCAGTTGCCGACTCTGGCTGCTGCTTCCCATCTTAACTGGACCAAACCGCTTAGCACCTCTGAACCTGAATCGCCTCTGACAACACGTCAGGGGCAATTAATAAAGAAAGTTCAAGATTTGAGGCAAAAAAGTAAACACACTTCTGGTTCTTAACCCCAGACACATATTGGCTAAATGGACCAGCATCTTTGATCTCTCGAGATCTGCACCCTAAAGGCACTAGAGGGTCCCGACACTCATCCCTTTCTCTTTATGAACTCTTTAACAAAAATTAATTTTTTTTTTCTCGTCTTTTCAACCCAAAAAGGAAATCTTTTTTGTGATGAATGAGTTGCAGCATCTTTGCGGCAAGGGTCGGAAAGGGCTATTTGTTGCGAGGAGAGAAGGTTCAAAGCGGTTCAAGGGGTAAACGGCGCTTGTGTATTGGCACAACAAGTTATTAATTATAGCTGTATGTGAACCTCTGCGGCCGCCCCTCGAAAGGGCAAGTAAATATAGCAAAATGATTTCATTCAATGCGGAATTATCTGTTGCCAGCTTATGTCACAAAGTCTACAAATTCCGAATCATTTTTGATTTGCTTTTATTTATTTTTTATATTTTTGGTAGATGTTTAATCTTTATAGATTTTCGCTGCTGCTGATAAGCAGTTCGTTTTTTTCGACTGTAAAAATCTCAATATTTTATGGCTACTTCAAGAATAAATAAGCAGAAGCCCCGCGACAGAGAAGCACACGAGAAATCCATTGCTCAACGTGATAAGCGGCGCGGACTGATAAGCATATGCCACAAAAACAAAGATGCGACTAGAAACCGTTAGACGCTGGCAAATGCTGCGTGTGTGCTCCACTTGGCTGTCGCCTGTTCGCCTCCAACTGGAAATGTTCTCATCTCTCTTGCCTCTGCCTCGCTCTCGGCTTCTGTCCCTGCCCCTGCGTCTGCCACTGCTTCTGTCTCTGCCACTGTCTCTGCAATTGGCCATCTCGCTCGCACACCCAACGAGGCGCCACACAATTGGAGCAGCTGAGGTCTTATAGTGCAAGTCCGAAGGTTAGAGTAGCACACAATTTGATTAGCAAATAAAAAATGAGCACCAGCCGCTGCACTGCTCTGCACGCGCTCTCACTCACACGCACGTACACACAGGCAAAAGCACTCAAGCAAAAGGGGCGGCGCTCCGCGTGAGCAGGAGAGCGTGTGTGCGAGCGAGTGAGTGTGCGAGCGAGTGAATGAGTGAGCGAGTGAATGAGTGTAGCTTGCTGAGCATCTTTGCAGCGTTGAGTTTCGTTAAAAAATTCTTATTTGAGCTTAACAGTGAGTCGTTTGCCAATTGGCTACATTAACAGTCCTGGCAACTGTTAATTAACAGCGTTCTTATTGCTTATTTTTTATAGGAAATAGAAAGAGTGCAGATTTATAGGAATTGCAAAAAGATTGAACTGCTCTTATATACATATATATGTACATATATAAATAATATGTATATAAATCATAGCAAACACCTAACAGAAAACTGTTAAGCATCAAAAATAAAAGTTTTCCTTGTAGATCATAAATATTGTCTCTGATGCTTAGATAAATTTGGATTTGATGTCCTGCAGAGTGTCAAATTGTGAATGGAAAAATTGTGAAATTCCAATGCGAATTTTCTATTAATTAACAACCTTTCAGAGAGGCATTCGACCGGTATTCAAGCAACTCGCCTCCAGCACGAAGCTGGGAACGAAATCTCGCCTCAGCTCACCTCGCGTTTGTGCCTGAAATAATTAATGATGTTGGCAACGCGGCGGCGTCTCAGCTTTCTGGCTGTGCAAATATTAGCAAATTATTTTAGTTTTAGAAAATCTCCACACAGTTAAACGAGAGGGAGGGAGGAGGACAGGGAAAGGAATCCTGCTCCTGCTCCGGCTCCTGCTGCAGCATTCGCTGTTTACTGTCAGTTTTCTCAACTCTCAAGACAAAGTCGAGCATCCCCTGATGCCGGGCCGTGGGAGGGAGAGGTATGAGGGGCACTAATGATGTTGCTGTGTGGGTTTTCCATTCCATTTTCCATTTTCCCTTACCCGTTGCACGTTGCCCGCTGCCCTTGCTGCCAGCAGCATCCATTCATTCACTCCTGCCCGGGACTAACTGACAATATTTGCACTTTTCCGTTTGGTTAAATGTCAACCCGGAGCCAAGGCTCTGTCGTCGGCCTTTAATTGTTCCTCTTGTCAACTACTTCGAGTAATTAAAAACACCTTTGAGCTCAGCTCAGCTCAGCTCAGCTCTGCTCAGCTCAAACTAAAAGATGTTCCACATTCTGTCTCCCTCTCCCTGCTCTCCTGCTCTCTCTCTCTCTCTCTCTCTCTTTGTCTCTTCTGCTGACATTCTGTTTGATTAGCAAATTTGTCAAATTTGCCACAGAGAATCAATTTATCAAAGGCTGCTAATGATTGTCGATAGCATCAAAGATATTCGATCAATTACTGCAAGCATTTCAAGGGACTTTGAGTCTAAGGACTGAAAGACTCTGATATATTAAAAATAGCATAACAGAACTTAATATATCAATGAGTTAATAATCATTGAAAATAAAATTCTATGCATATATAGCTATATCATATATATAGCTATTCATTATGTTATCTATAAGTAACATAGGCTTATGCATAAACTATATAAAGGTGAAATTCTATTTTCATTCTCTTCATGGCATATACTGTCTCTAAATACTTTTTAGTTAAGAACGCAGCTCAGTCAAATATGAAGCGAAATCATGAGAATTACAAAGGAGAGCTGAAGCATTAGATCTTAAAAACGAGATAGTTTTTTATAGCATAAATTCCTGTAAATATATATGCTGTAACTGTATATGCTGTATAAGTACCCTCTCCATTAATATACATATATGCATAGATATAAATATCTCTCTCCCCCCCCCCCTCTCTCTCTCTCTCTCTATCTATCTCTATCTTTCTATATCTCTCTCTCTTTCTCTCTCTCTCTCTCTCTCTCTCTCTCTCTCTCTCTCTCTCTCTCTCTCTCTCTCTCTCTCTCTCTCTCTCTTCCTCTCCCACTTTATATATATGTACATATATATTCTTCCATTGTAGGCGCAAAAACTTTTTAAACGCATCTTAACGCTCGCTTGGCGCGTTTGTCAAATGCCTGAATAATTAAAACGCAGGACATATGTAAGCAGGATAATAACAACAACAACCGCAACAACAACCGCAGCAACAACAACAATGGAAATAATAAACTTTTGCCACGCTATGAATGGCAAAATGTGGGGATATATGATATATGCATATGCTTGGCTGGCGCCTGTTGCCAAAGGCAACAATTATGGCTAGGGGATGAGGAGTGAGGGAAGGGGGAGTTGGGAGTAAAAACGCGTAAAGGAGCGAAAGGATAAAAGCCGGATGTCAAAATATGGGTAATAAATGTGCTAAGCAGGCGCAGCAAGATGATACACTTGATACACACACACACACATGCACACACACACGCATGCTGAGCTGATGAGTTAAATGGCAAATGCTAATGGAAATGTGACAGGCTGAAGGCAGCAGCTGCCTGAAGACCCACACACACACTCACACACATACACTCTCTCACACCCACACACAAAGAGACGCCACGTGAATTTAGTGGTTCCGGAAACTTGATGGCATTTGGGAGCGAGTTTTATTGCCGTCTTGAAAGTTTGCTTACGCTTGCGAGCATAAATGAAAAGACGCGAATTCAAATTCCTGCTGAAAGCCACCCAACAGGAGGTGAGTGTGTGTGTGTGTTGTCTTTTATTGTGTGTGCCTGCTGTGTGTGTGTGTGTATGTGTGGTGTGCCAACTAAACGTGCCACAAAGCCAAGCTGCCACCCGTGCCTTAATCTAAATCAGCGCCGCTTTGCACTCCAAAGGGGAGAATTTAGGAATTTTTGGTGCCTTGGGACGGTTTCGCCCAACTGGCGTGTAAATATGAATAGCAATTCCCACGGAACATATGTTTGTTTATTCATTCCACTTGCTGTTTGCTGTCGTTTGGAGACAAACAATTAAAATGTGGATGCGGCTTTAATTGAAAATTAATTGCAACTGTCTTCTGGCAGAGCGCAATTTCCACCTCTACACGTTCTTCATTAATTCCAATATATGCGTGTGTATGTGTGCGTGTGTGTATGTGTCTAATTATGGCACAAGTTTGTTGTTTATATCTTGGTTTATAGGAAAAACAAAAATAATAATATCAAAGATATTAAAGAGTTGCCAGCTGAGATGAAATGCAAGTAGAACTTATGAGAATTGCATAGGAGAGCGATGCGTATTATAAGCCGGAAATGAGAATGAGCGAGAAATATTATAGTGAATATATAGTAAACCGATATTACACAATATAATACAGAATTTATATTAAAATATTAATCCAATGCATTTTCATATTAACGAAAGACAAGAGTATTGAAATTAAAAGAAATATTTAACGAAGCAGACGAATGAAATATAATACACAATTGAATATATTATAAACTAAAACTTTTAAATGTAATTTTACATCTACTCATCCACTCATACGAACACTGTTAGTTCATAGAGATCGAAGTCAACTCAAGGGGACAACAAAGTTGTTCAACTGAATAAGAACTCAATTAGAGAGTTTCTGTTTTGTGGCCGTTTGATTAGTTTGCAGCGGGCATCAGCTATTAGTGCGAATCGAGCCATTCCATTGAGTGGGGTGAGTGCAAATGGAATTTAACCTCGAGCGGGGAATGGAGCACAATAAATGAGCTGCTATTGGCTACTGATTGTTGAACTCTTGAACTGCATCGGTGCTTAATGGAAACGCAATCAAATAATTGCGCAAAGTGTGCCACAATCAAATATAGCAACAAATTAAGCAACGCCAACACCAAATCAACCAACAACAGCAGCAGATGATGAAGAAGAAGAAATTAACTGTCAATGCGGTTTGCTTCTGCCTGCAAATCGATAAATCGACAAAACCGCAACAAAAGTCCAAGAAGAATAAGAAGAAGAAGAAGCAACAGCAGCTGAAAAATAGTTAAGAGACGCGAAATAAGTTATCCGAATGCCCCCCACAACCGACGTCTGGCCGCGTCCAGAGACCCAAGCGATAAGTTTACAATTGCTTATGACTTCAATTAATCTGTGGAAAGCGCCTACGCGCTGCACTCCATGGGCGAAGCACAGGGAGGTGTAAGAAGAAGTAGAAGAAGAAGAAAAGAAAATGAAAAGAGAGAGAGAGAGAGAAAGAGTCGAAGCAGAAATACCCTTACAGCTATAAGGTTCCTCCATGTCAAGTTAGTTCCAATGGAAAATCCACTCAAATGCCTGGTAAAATCTCCTACTCGTACTAGATCTCCGCTGATATGATACAGCTAAAATAATATTGAGATTATGTTTAGAATTTTATATTCTCGAAATCTTTATTTTCCATTTATGATTCTTAATATTATTTGTGGAAGAAAAACATGTATGTAAATACATATATAAAAAAAAAACCTAAAGCTTTTATTCATAAATTTATGAATTTATGAATTTATTATCTAAAAATTTTTATTCTATAATTTTGCAAGTTGCATTAAAAAAGTGTCCAAATATTCCCAAGCTAGTGTATTCGGCTGCACAGTTCACACACAAAAAATAATAAAAATAAAATTAAAAAAAAAAAAATGAGAGACTACACAGCCTAGAATTCTGCACGAAAATAGAAATTGGCAAGCGTTGCGTCTGCGTCTGCGTCTGCGTCTGCGCCTGCGTCTGAGTTTCAGTTTGAGTCTGCGGTTGACTCGGCTGGGGCCCTCGCCGCGCATAGTTGCAGCTCAGCGCAGATATAGACGCAGTCGCAGTTGCAGTCGCCGCCGCAGAACACAATTGACCTGAAATTTCATTGAAGATGCGCGCGGGCTGCGGCCAGGGCCACGGTCAGAGGCGCAGTTAGAGCTGAGAGGGGCGGGCGGAGCTGTTGCTATTGTAGATGGGTGCAAGGCTTTGAAATCTATACAAAACGGTAAATTGCTTAGTCATTTGGCCAAGTTGCTGCGTTGATGATGCCACAGCATTCAGCCATAGCCATAGCCATAGCCGTAGCCTTAGCCTGGGTCTCAGCCTCAGAGACCTCGACAGGCGCTGCCCGCATCGATGATTGTAATCATGATCATTATAATTATTTGACTTTGGCATTATTATCAAAATGAAATCGCATGCTGAGTGCAATGCGACCCACACCACACCACACCGCACCACACCACCACGCCCTGCACCACCTATTGCCAAAGTCCATGCCCATGTCCAGCACGCAGCTCTCTGGCATTCTCTAGCTTCTCCTTTAGCTGCCTGGCTCAGAGCCCTATTTCACACACCCACGTGAACGATGCTCGTCTGCAGCGCCACCTCCACTTGCCCAGCTCCAGCTCCAACTGCAGCTGAGCGGGCCAACAGGTGAGGGAATGTTGGCCAGGCTAAAGCTGAAATTGCTTTCTTAAATTTGGATTCGGTTATGTGAGGCACCAACTGAACTTCCTATGGCCACTTCGACTAATTTCTTGGGTGATTTCGATGGGAATATAAGTAATTGTGAGAGAATGGAGGAACCTATTGAGTTTGGGTTGGGGCGTCGTTTTATGTGCCAACTAAATTGAAACCAGACTTTCGGTAAGACTGCCATTTTAACTAGCTTAGCTAATTATGCTTATTTTTGTAAATAAAATGAGTTATGTGCAATGCTCGCCTTCGTTCGTCTATGGTCTTTAATTTAAGTTCCGAAATATATAGCGCATATACGCCCATTGGGGGTGTGGCAAATGCGAAAAGTCTCTATCTTGCACCCAATAGATTCTCACTGGCTTTGATATCTGTATGCATAGTCTAAGACACGCCTACCATAAGATAAGCTAACTGAAAAGTTCTCAGACTATTATGCTATGTACCTAAGCTTAAATTGTCTTTCTGCAAGGGGAGTTCAGATACTGAGATACGCCTACTCACAGATATAGATAGATACGCAGCTGCTTAGATACAGACAGAGATTGGCTAGGCTACCAAATGCTATATAGCTACATATATCATATCTGCATATAGTATATTTATGTTTATAGATAAGCATACCACGCCTACTTCTACATGCTTTCATATTTATACATAATAATATGTAGATACGTTTACTCAGAGCTGCTTATGTGTATCTTTATCTTTATAAATACATAAATACCGAATTTATTACCAAATACATTTCCATATAGTCTATCTCCTTGAACTAAAGTCCAAGCATATTTATTTTATTTCTGGCAATGCTAAATTTTATTTTATTTTTTTTTCTACTGCATCAACAAAACATTTATGGACTTAACTTTAGACCCAGTCCTCGTGCCATTGATAACATGCTTATTAATAAATACATTTATTTAAAGCACAATTTTTACTACAGTTTTGATTGTGATTATAATTATATGAAATCATTTGCTTATATTATTCAACAATCTTCTACATTTACTGCATATATCTACATGATTTTCTTTATAATTTGCAGCTCTAATTTAATTTGCGTTTGCGATTTTCATAATTCGAATTGAGTTCGATATCGAAACGGAGCACCTGAGCGAGTTAAGTGATTGCAGGTGTGTGCGAGAAATCCTTGAGAGGCTCATTTTCAATTTACGCAAAGACAAATCAAATTAGCCAAAGGAAAACGGAAAATGAGTTCACATGCACTCATATGTGTGTGTGTGTGTGGAGCCAGGTGCTCAAATTGCCACAGGTAGATACATATATGTAAGTCGCTGCAAGCCGAAATTCAGCTGCAATTGCAACTGCAACAGGAACCACAAGAGGTTAAGCGAGCAAAGTTCATGAACGTGGCACATGTGTGCGTCTGTGTGTGTGTGTGTCTGAGAGTGTGTGTATTAGCTGCAACTGCATCTCAATTTCAACTGCAGCTGTGCAGTAGCGAACTCCTATTTGAGGTCTCGGTCTCGGTCTCGGTCTCTGTGTGACTGCCGCCGCTTCCAGTCTTCAGTCTCCAGTCTCCAGTCTCCAGTCGCCATTCCCAGTTCCAGCTCCAGCTCCAGTCTTTATATATTGTTTCTTTAGCCACATTCACTGCGTTTGGAAGACTCTTTACCTTCTCACGCGTCTGCAAAGATTTTCATAATTGTAAGCGCCATTTCATTTATTTTGCTTCTCTATTTATTTTTTTGGGCAAGAGCAAAGTTGATTATGATATATGTTTAGGCGCAACGGAACGTGTTTAAAGTTGGGAAAGTTAATCGATTGCCATGCATAAGTTCTTAGTCTCGGAACAAACTGAAGAAACTAATGTGAATTGCTAAAATTTTGATTATTATAGAGTATTGACTGTCAGGTCTGTATTCAACTTGAGATAAACTTGACCTTCAGTGGCTAAAGTGCCATAATATTTGATCTGATATTCTGCAGACTGCAACCCTGACCTGAATTATTATCGCACACTTGAGCTATGTGCAACATTTATCTATATCTGCATAGCATTTGCTTAAGTTCGCCTTATCTTGGGCAAATGTATGAAGATTGAGCTACAGTTGCAGGCGGCGCATCCATAGGATTCATTTAGTATAAAAGATAAGACTCTATGGATTGTGAGATATTCGTAAAGCGCTGACTGACAAAATGCCAACAGCGAAATATCAATTGCTCGTTCTGAATCTCTGCCTGGCTCTGCTCCAGACTCCCTTAGCCGAGGCGGGCGAACAATTGGGTTTCCAGCTGGAGCAGGAGCAGCAGCAGCAGCAGGACATCTTTCGCATCAATGGCGGGCAGCTGATGAACCAGTCGGTGCCCTATCAGGTCTCCATGCAGATGATGCGCCGCGCTGGCTGGCGTCACTTCTGCAGCGGCTCCATAGTCAGCGAGCAGCACGTCCTCACCGCCGCCCACTGCGTGGACAAGCTGGAGCTGCAGAGCTTCAGCGTGCTCGCTGGCGTGCTCAACTGGAGGCAGGCCGGCCAGCGGCACAGGATCGTGGCCAAGCACGTGCATCCCCAGTACTCGATGAGTCCGCGCATCGTCTACGACATTGCCCTGCTGCAGGTCAGTCCGCCGTTCCAGCTGCAGCACGCCAATATATCCACAATACATTTGGGTGACAGCGAACGTATTGGCCGCCGCATACCTGTCCGGCTCACCGGCTGGGGCTCCACACTGCCCAGCAGCACGGGCGCTCAGCTGCCCGATCGGCTGCAGGTGCTCGACTATCGGACCATCTCGAATGAGGAATGCGCCAAGCGAGGCTTTCGCGTCACGCCCAACGAGATTTGCGCGCTGTCCGCGCCGGGCCGGGGCGCCTGCATGGTGAGTAACTGACTCGTTCCACTGAGATTCGCCTCAGCTAATCCGCTTCTCCAGGGTGACTCGGGTGGTCCGCTGATCTTGGCCAGCAGCGGCGGCAGCAGGCAGCAGCAGCTGGTGGGCATTGTGTCATATGGCAGCTCCACCTGTGCCCAGGGCAAGCCAGATGTCTACACGCGCGTCTCCAGCTATTTGCCCTACATCAGCGCGATCCTCAACCAGGATCTGCACAAACAATAAACTCCACAAAAGCCCTGCACTTTGTCTCATTTCATTTACTTGTATTTGGTCTCTTGACTCTTTTCTTCTTTTTTTTTGGCGGCTAATTAAAAATCTTGTTCAATATTCGCCACAGTCGTTGGCCTGGCAGCATCTTCTGCCCGGCCTTAGGCCCAGCCCTGGCTCAGGGTCGGCTCTGGCTCTGGCTCTGGCTGTGGCTGTGGCTCTGGCTCGGCTCCAGCTTGTGGACCATGATAAATGCAAAAAGCAATTTATCGCACATTTAACTCAATTCAGTTTCTTTATGGGCAGCCGAAGAGACGGCGAGGGGCAGTGGCCTGGAGCTGGGGGCACGCCTTACAGGCAGTCAGCCAGCCAGCCAGGCAACTAGTCAGACAGACAAAGTTTCGCTAACACGCACGCTTCACAGACTCCAGTCGGCTGCCCCCTTGGCCGGTTGCATGCCACAAGCCGCATGCCGCATGCTGCATGGAACTGTGGCACGGCTCTTGTAATTCGATATTAGATTTTATGTGCGACAAATACGAAGTGCAAACATTTTTATGTTCCCTCAATTTCTATGCTGCATTCGTATTTGTAGTGGAACCAAAGCGAGCGATGGCCCAGGCGGCTCTCCTTGCCAGTTACATAATTAAGTTCCAAACAAATAATACGAAGCTCACGCTCTTCGATTTGACTGCAACAGATTGGCACTGGCGAAAAGAGCCTCAGAGCCAAGAGCTGAACTTAGTTCATGCAGGCAGCTCAATTCATTCGCTTTGGAATGAATCAAGTCGAGCTTATCGCAGCTGAAATGTTGATTCTCATTCGTCTACTAACATCTTTGAATTCCATTTGTGCTTTAGATGTAATCTAGAACTACTTTGCTCCTCATAAAGTAGTTGTTAGTTGAATTTATAAAGCCATCACAATGAATGACGTCTTTTGAAAACACGTCAACGAAACTCCGAGAAGACTTTTTATGGCACTTAAGAGGCTAGGTTTGGTTTATTGGAATAACATTCCTATTATGGAAAGCTATTGAATAAAAAATTTAAATATGTAAGCTTTACTTACTAGTATTAACTAGTTTTCAGTGTTAAAATCTATATATAACTGAATATTTATACGGTTTGTTCTTGGCAGGAGGTATTAGTCGTTTCTTAGTGTTGGCTAAAAAGCGAGGTAGACGAATTATATATAAATTTATATGAAAGGTTTCGTTTTGTAGTTTTTAATTTATATTTAGCATAGCCTTTGAAAACTAAAATAACAAAAATTTAATATTTTTATGATGCGAGGTGTGTAAAAAATCTTAGAAGAGAAGAGAAATCTTAGAATTTCTCTTACTCATACCAAGAATTTGTCCCCAAATATTCCTTACAATACGAGCTTTTGTATGGCAAGTATCACACCCCTCGAATACCCACTCAGACTTGAGTAAACGTAGAAGCACGATAATATAATATAGTATATGGTCACACTGTCCGCTTGGCAAAGCATTGCAATGCGCTTCATTTCCAGTTCCAGTTCCAGTTAAAGCTCGTAATGCCTAGAAAATCTATAGTGACTAAAGAACTACATACATAGCTATGAATATGAATGAGAATACAAATACTATTGAGAATATTATTATGAGTGTGCATTGGAGCATGAGGCGCGAGATGGGGGCGAAGTAAGGCTGAGAGCAGGAGAGTTCTAGCGAGAGAGTGAGACTGAGAGATTGGTCTTGGGTATTCGTTAGACGCTCGTCGCTGACCGCATAAATTCATTTAGATCAATCAATTCAATTTGTTTGTCAATAAAGCCTAAATGAGTATTTCATTTAAACAAATTAAAATTCGACCCATTTGAATGTCGCGCAACAGAAATTCCAACTGAACCCGAGCAACAACAATTAAAATTGACGTCGAAATGAGACTGGGATTGGGTCGAGACTCTGCAGACTGAAGCCAGATATCGCTCTATATACATGCATATACATATCTGCATATACATATGTGTGCATCTGCATAAATATATATACACATACATATATTTACGTATTTGTATATAACTTTGGCTCGACTGTGCTCTGCCAGCCTTTGTTGACTTTTCATTGTCAATTAAAATCAAATAAATTTATTTGCTGCTTGACATTCGCGTTTTTCGCTCACTCTCTCGATTCCGATTCCGATTTCGATTCTGACTCTGATTCGGATTCAGATACAAACACAGATTGTGCCCAGTATCTATGCAAGTGCATTGGGCAATATATTATTTTGACCTTCTTCTCGTATTTATGGCAGTTTATTTAGCTGCGCTCTGCAGCGAATGCGTCGAACCCTAAAAGTAACTACTTAGCCTTGCCCTGCTTGGCCACGGCTTCCATGGCCTTCTTGACTGTTTCGGGATCACCCAGGAACTTCATGGACGTCAGCGGCGCCATGCTGGCGTCTAGCTCATAGATAAAGGGTATGCCCGTGGGCAGGTTCAGCTCCATGATGGCTTGGTCGGAGATCTTGTCCAGATACTTGACGATTCCTCTCAGGCTGTTCCCGTGCGCGGCAATGATCAGCTTCCTGCCCTCCTTTATCTGGGGCACAATCACCTCGTTCCAGTAGGGCATGGTGCGCTCGATGGTCAGCTTTAGCGACTCGGTCTTGGGAAACTCCCCGGGCTTGGGCCCATCGCAGTATCGGGGATCCTGGGTTATGCACTCGTAGTACTGGTGATTCTGCTCCATGGGCGGCGGAGGCGTGTCAAAGCTGCGACGCCAGATCTTCACCTGATCCTCGCCATACTTCTTGGCCGTGTCCGCCTTGTTGAGCCCCGTCAGACCGCCATAGTGGCGCTCGTTGAGACGCCACGACTTCTGTACCGGTATGCCCTCCTGTCCACACTCCTTCAGTATGATATCGAGCGTTTTCTGCGCTCGCGACAGCACCGAAGTATGCGCTATATCGAACCTCATTTTGGCATCCTTGATGGCCTTGCCCGCCGCAATCGCCTCCTTCTGTCCCTTCTCGCTCAGCTGGGCGTCGTACCAGCCGCAGAAGAGATTCTTCTGGTTCCACTCGGACTCGCCGTGCCGCACCATCAACACAACGAACTTATCACAGCTACTCGAGTGCCGCAGCGTCTGCTGCGTTGCCGCGCAGCTGCAGCCCTTCTGGTTGCCCCCGGAACAGGGGCCGAGCGAGTGACTGGCGCAAGCGAGTCTTGGTAGAGCAATCATAACTTCAAATTTATACAACAAGAAAATTTAGTGTTTGGTTTTCGCAAAGCTAAATCTGTAACTGAATAAACCCCATGAGCTTGGGCGCCATGATAGCTAGATATGTAGGAAATTCGGATGGAATGCATTGGTAATATGATTTCTTTTTCTGTTCGAATATAAAATCTAAAGATTGGTAAATTTACAAAACTATATAGATATTAATTTATAAATGTTAATTAATTATATAAACACTATTTTTGTAGTATTATGGAGTAAAATTGGGCAAATTACAAAATTTTAAAATTAAAATTATTATTGTATGTAGAATCTCTGTGAGCTTGGGCGCTATGATGGCTAGATAAATAGAAAATATTTATTTCGTGTTCGTGTATAAAATCTGAAGATTGGAAAACTTGCAATAAAATGAAAATAAAAAATAAAATAAAAATCCAAATTATATAGATAATATTTCTTGTATTATTATGAGCTCTATTGGGCAATTTACTAAATTCCAAAAATATAATTTAAATAATATATATTATTTTAATTGGAATAGAATCGAACTCTGCGACTACAATTGTTGAGTCAATGAAACTATAAATATTATTTCGTACATTAAAATGGAGAGCGTTGCACATGGGCGAGCAGAGTAAATCATTTTGTGCATAAAAGCGAACGACAGCTCAATGCAAACTGTCAAAGTGAAACGCGAGCAGAAAAGCAATTGGCCAAGAGGCGCTTTGAGTATGTGGCTTAGGCTGGATATGGTTAGAGCAGGCGCAGGAGCCGGTGCAGGAGCAGGAGCAGAAGCAGAAGCAGCCATAAAGAGCTTTTACGACCGCCACTAGACGGCAGCTCACATGATAAATTGTCTACAGTGGTCAGCTCTGGTGGTGCTGGCTACCAGAGATCGATGCACCACCAGCCAAATTGCCAACAGACTGAGCAATTTGTAGAGGAGCTGCAGACTGTTTGCCTGTGCCTGCAAGCGCCACTCTGCCGGCAGAGCCAAGCACGGGCCATCGGGCCATGTGGAATGCCAAGCGAGCCGAGCCAAGCTGAGCTGAGCTGCGCTGAGCTGGTCCTCAGTCCGCTTTACAGTTGCCTCGTGTTAATTGAAAATTGTACGGTAATGTTGCTTATCGCCTGGCTATCAGGCGATGTCGTCGTCGTCGTCGTCGTCTCCCAAGTTTGAGGTCTGGGGCTTGCGTGTAGCATGGAGCCGTGCGGCATGCTTGGTGCCACACCTCGAGGCCTCACGCATTGGCAGAGGTGTTTGATAAACATCCAAAGTCATGTCTCAAGATTTTTGTGGGCTTTTTTTCTGAGAGTGTGTGTGTGTGTGTGTGTGTGTCGCTTGCGGTGAAAATTTCTCAAACGCTTTTTGACAACTTTCATGTGAACGCACTTAACAAAATTTATCGCCTCGCGCATTATTTGTGGCTTTAATTGCTTATAGACGTTAAGAACTTGTCCTCCAGCTTCTTGTCGCCGCCAACACCTGCGCGCTGCGCGCTGCGAGCCCGAGGCCGAGGCCGAGGCTTAGCCTTCTAAGCAGGGCCTTAAACGCGTTGCCAGTTGACACGAAACGCGGCTTAAATGCTTTTACCAATTGATTGATGGGGCGACTATTCAGAGTAATGAAATCTATTACTGAAACAAGCCTCAACTTTTGTACTGCTTCAGTTCTTATGTGCACACACACACGTATTTATAATATATATGCCTATGCCCACTGAGAACTTAATTAATTTGCCGCTGCCAATTGCCTTGACGAAATTCCTGCTAAATAAAAGAGAGACAAAATCCACTTTGTATGCGCTGCTTTAGATCGCTTCCCGATTTAGTTTTTATTGGACTCGCTGCAGTTAACGCCAGTAGGTTGCGGGGTACGCGGTGTTAACAAGATAAGCATCCTGTCGGATCCGCCCGGAACGCCATCATTATTATGACATTTTGGTTGATTGGCCGGCTCATGCGCGCGGCCTTGTTTGTCGGCCAACTTCTGCGGAATTGTGCGTGTGGCCGGCCGGGCTAAGAACTACACGAAAAACATATATATACATATATATGTATATATGTGCATTCAGCAACTGCAATTTTTATGGCCCGACCGCTGGCTTCAATGTGATTTATATGCGGCTTCTTAAAGCAACGCCGCTCGTTTTATGACCCGCCGTGGCAGCGCTCACAACTGGCTGGACCTTCACAATACAGTAGCCCCTTCGAGGCCTGAACCTTTAATTGTGAACTGCTCCGAAATGGTCGTTACCTTTGGATTGGTATAACCCATAAAACAAAAGGCGTCACACGGCCAAAGTGAAACGTCTATCGGCAGTGAATGCATATGCAAATGTTATTTAACTACCTCGAGCTTCTAGTTCAACAAAAGCTAAACAACGCCCTCACTTCTTCGCTTCACTTTTGGCAATAAAATTAAATGAGAATTATTTCAGTCAAGCGATTGCCACAGCAAATAGCTTATATCTAAGCCAATTAGCAATCGTAATATGCAAATGCCTCCAGCCACAATTATAGATAATAAATTGGCCCTATGCTTGGCCTTGGCTTGGCCAGCAGCAGCAGTAGATGCATTTTCTACATGCCTGTTTGTCAGCGCGATTCCAAATAAATTTTCCACCTGTTGTTGCAGCAATTAATTTTCCCCACTCGTTGCGACAATTTCGCGAGACAACAACAAGTTGCAGTTACTGCCACGGCATGGAAGTTTTGGAATAAATGTGGAGTGGAATAAATTAATTGCATGTTTTGCATAATCAGTAAATTGGTCGTTTATTTTAGTGCTTAATTTGCCAGGCAGCCAGTCGCCCAGCTAATTCCCTGCCCCCACCAAATCTTTGCATGAACTATAAATTATGAGTGCAATAGAGCTGACTCTGTCTCCCGCTCCCTCTCTCTCTCTCTAAGCGTGCCTTCGCTGTGGCCACATGAAATACATTTTTATTTGCAAATCAGATAAGAGATCTTGGATCAGAGCGAGCAGCTTGAACCATTTGTAGATGCACGGACTGGGGATATTTATCGGCTGCGTGTGCTTGTTACCTAATTGATGACAACAGGTAGGCGCTTCTGTCAACCCGGTGAGAGAATATGACTGCTGCAGCTCATCGGAAAGATATCTCTTATGATTATCTGGCACGCACACCCAAAACAGCAGGCGGCAACAGTTGTCCCACTGTGCGCGCCCCTAGCCAGAGCCAGAGCCAGAGCCAGAACCTGAGATTGGTTTATAAAGTGAAAAGCAGGCTAAATGTGATACCCAATGCAAGTTTGTTATGCAGTTTCTCTGGTCATGGCCTGGCCAAAGGTACTATAATTAGAGGAAATGTATAAATATAGATATTCTAGATAACTATCAACGGATAAGTCGATGGCATATGCCGCCAAGTCTAAAATTTCTCTCGCTCTCTCTCTCTCTCTCTATCTCCCTCTCTTGTAGCATATATATGTATGTGTCTATTTTAATATATAGAAATCGCAGATGCGAAATGAATCATTTACAAAGTTTACATATATGTCTACAGATAATATTTACATATATTTATATAATAATACTTGAATAAAATGCTTAAAGAATACTTGAAAATGGGGAGTAATTCTACTAGATTAATTAATTATTAAATAAATGTTGTCTAGCTATTTATATTAAATAATCTATATATTATAATTAATCTATATATTATTATTATTATCATTAAACATATATAAATATGTATAAAATAATAAATAGATAAAATATTTTAAAGGTTCTTGTTTTGCCTACTCTTTATATTATCACATGAGATATTATATCACATATTGCAAATATATGTTTTTTTTTTCCTGAAGCTCATGGCTTACAAAATATTACATATATTTTCTACAAATTTATGTAAAATACAAAATATTACATATATAACATTATTTTCAAGTGATGACTCTTTAATTATTTAGATTACATAAGATCAATCAAATCAGGCAATCAGCTTCAAGCATCTCAATATATGGTTGAGCCCAAGGCTTTGCGCATTCTTTGTTTGCCAGCCGTTGAGTAGCATTTGGCAGGGCTGTTGAGAACACTCAATTGCAGTTCTGATTGCATTGCAGGCGCTTTCAGAGAGTTGCTTAGCAAATGCATTAATCATGGCTAGCGCTTTGTTGCTGCCACTTCTTGTGGGTCTCATTTTGGGTGGCATTCGGCAGAGTGGAAGTGAGCGAGAGAGAGAGAGAAGGGGAGTGGGAGGCAGTAGAAGCTGTTTTCTCGATTCCTGGGAATGGCACCTACAGCGACTCGGCAGAGAGGTCTGCAGGCGAGAGCAACACCTACAACCAAATTGAAACGACAAGCACAAGTGGCACAAGAGAAACACAGAGAGTGGGAGGGAGAGAGAAAAAGAGAGGGGAGGGGGCGTGTGTGTGTGGAACAGCTACCTGTGTGTGGCTGCAGCTTGATCTGGTTGCAGTTTTAATCAATGAATAATTTAAATATTCCGATTAAACAAGCTGCTGGCTTGGCAGCGGACATTTCTTTTAATTCATTGCAGCCAGCGGGAAGGGCAGCAATTGGAGCGCTTCGGGAGCTCAGTGGAGCCCAATCAACACCTTTTTGGCTGCAGACTATCTTCGTTTTGTTGCTTCTTCTTTTGTGGCTCACATGTTCGATGCAAATCAAGTTGGTAACGTCTGGGCGGGCACAGGACACAGACATTGGCTATCTCTCGGTCGATCCCGATGCCTGCCAAATGTCAGTTCCGGCCCGATTGCAAGCCAGCTAATGAATCATTTTGCTCAGCTCTACAACAGCCCCTCTGCACGCCCTGTCGCCCTGTCCCTCTCTCGCTCTGTCGGTGTGTGGCGCGAATTAATTATGCACACCTCTTCGTTTTCTGGGTAGTCGCATGTTGAGGTCTTGATCTTTGGACTACTGTGTTAATTGTTGGCTCTGGTTTTTGGCGCTCACTACGAACCGATTTGAACCCGAAATGGCTTTATTATGCCCTTCCTTTCGTCCCTTTGGCCAGGATGTGGCTCTGCCTGGCTTGGCGTCTGCCTTTTGGTAATTGGACCACCCTGCCCCAAAGCCGCGTGACGTGAAAGGATTTGATGCAGGGCCTTTGTTTCATATCGTATTCTCAGCTGTCAAGTGTAATTTGCATGCGAGGCCTTAACAGCTCCCTCCTGACAGATTAATCCACGTGTTAGACTGGGAAATTCTCATTGCATGAACTCTTTAGAGCTCAGATTCCACATGAACTCTAACTATGTAGACTATGCCAGCTTGTTTTACCTAGCACGTAATGTTCTACATTGGAGCAGCTTATCGCTTTCGATGGAACGACCTTGTTACCTATTCGTAGTTGATCAGACCGCCCACAGCTAGCGCCTCGCTTGGCATTCGATAAAATTCTAATGAGTGCTGAGTGCAGCATATAAAAACCCAACAATCCCCCATCGCAACCAGACAGTTCTGAGTTCTAATCGAAAGCCATAACATGGTCAATCAATGGAGCTATGAAAATAAATTCAAATTCATCAAATGGTGAAACAGAGACAAGCAGTTCATATATATCATTGTCGACTCTTTCCTTGTATACTTTCAGGCTGAAACGACAATTTTCGACAAGCAGTTTTTAATTTAATTTTCTGAAATGTTATTTTTATACCCTGAAACATTGAAAATGAGAAATCAGGGTATAATGGTTTTGTTGAAATGTATGTAACAGGAAGAAGGAGACCCAACAAAGTATATATATTCTTGATCAGGGCGACGAGCTGAGTCGATTTGGCTCTGTCCGTCTGTCCGTATGTCTGTCCGTATGTATGAACGCTGCGATCTCAGAAGATATAGGAGCTAGAGACTTTAATTTTTTTTTTAATGTCCGTACATACAGCGCGGATATCGAGTTTATCTCTTCCTTTTATATTAATAACGATAAATACCTTATTGATAGTCAGTTTTCAAATTATATCTCCTACGTCTTTGAAGCAAGAGTCTCCAAATTTTAAATATTGTATATTGACATGCCTTTTATACAATTTAGATTTTTGTTAAAATGTACCCTCCACCCCCTCACCATCACCTTTGTAAAACGCGTATTTCAAATACTAGAGGTTTATGAATTGGCTAATGCATGCATATCCATGTTATAGTCATAAATCATCATGAAGACAGTCCATCGTCAGGAAAAGTTATTAAGCGTGTGCGTGTGTCTCTTTATGCGCGAAATATTATTGATATTATTGGGGATCTTGTAGTCGAGCATTCTCGACTAGAGCTTTCTTACATGTTTCATTATATTTTTTTCTTCGTAATTTACGTTCATTATCAATTTCTCAAAATTTAATGTTATTAAGAAAGTTCGTTTAGAAGCCAAATTATTCAATGAATAAGATGCCATAGTAAATACTATACTGAGATCGACACGCGAATACATGCAGATAAGCAGCCTCGTCCACTTTAGACAACATATCGCCGCATTCCCGCGAAGTGATCGTATGTTGATTTATTGCGAAATTGAGATTTTAATGTAGAACTGTTTGAAAATGACTATGTCACATATTTGTGTACTTACAAAAAAAAAAAAAAAAAAAAAAAAAAAAAAAAAAAAAAAGAGAATTTAGTTCACTCTAGTTTCGGAGAAAATCAATTTAAATTTACATCAATTTAATTGTACATGCAATAACAAAATTATAAAAATTCTTCTCCTGTAAAGTTACACTTTTCGACATACGATCATTTTGCGAGAATGCGACGATGTATATAGTTTTGAGTGTGACTGTTCCTTTTCATTTCTTTGCCCAGGATCTCCTTTTAAGACACGGATCCTGTCTGCCTCTTCATTAGAGACATTTTGGCCACTGTTATCTCTGTGCCGTCGACGAAAACCTGGCGGTCCCATCGCACCTATGTCACCCTTTTCGCCCTTAACACCCGGCGCACCTTGACGCACCTTGCAAGACTAGATCAGAGAGTTTAGATACTATGAAACCGTTATGAGCTTACTGTTGAATTTATGGTTGTGATAAATCAGCAAACATGTTATTCGTATCTCTGATAATGTTTTTTATAATTTTAATCGATTAAATTATATACATAATTTCTAAGCCGAAAAATATTTAATATTAGATAGTTCGAGCTGCGAAAGCTGTATACTTAACTCTAACACATAGTCTGATTGATTGAGTTTGACGTTTTAATTAAGAATATACAATATCTTTTGGTGTCTGCCACGCCTTCGACAGCTTACTAGGTAAATTTTCTATAGTAGAAATTGGTGGAAAACTTATTAAAGCGCATGTTCCACAAGAAAATATCCTGAACCCAAACTAAAAGAGCTTTAACTTATGTTTTATATTCTTGATGTTGAATACTTACCTACATGAATATCCTCATATAAAAACCCTTACTAAAACTGCTAGAGATGTGTATTTTGATAGATATCATTATCAGGCTCCAAAAATCCAGAAACTTCTTCGAACTATAAACAAAGTTATTCACTGTTAATTCCCTACTGATATCGACGCATTCCTACGGACAGATTGATAGACTGACAGATCGAGTCAGCTCATCGTCCACATTATACAAATTTACAAAACCATTTAATCTCTGAACCCATGTTTATTTGCCTTGGGGTATAATAATAAACACTTAATCATTTAGTTACATGCAATCTTTATTTTATTAGCAAGCATAAATAAAAGTTACACAGTTAAAAATTTTCCATCACACAACTTGACGCATGTTGCTCTGCTTTCTCTCGAGCCTGATAGTTGGTCTGCTTCAACAATCGGTACTACATATTTGTCCGCGCACAGATTCCTGGAGGTCCCATATCCCCATTAAAACCTGGTTCCCCCTTTATTCCTGGTAGACCAGAAAGGCCGGGGTCACCCTTGAGTCCTTTAGGGCCCGGAGCGCCTGGCTGACCGGGAATACCTGGTCTACCGGTAATCCCAGGAGGACTAGGAAGCCCAGATGGACCCGGTGAGCCCGGTGGACCCGGTGGACCCGCTGGGCCCGGCGGGCCCGGCCGACAGTGACAGTCTCCATGTTGATAGGCCTGATAAGGTGGAGAGTCATCAGACCCATCTTGGCGATGTTCCTTAGATGTACTACGGTTTGGAATCTCTATAGAACTTGTCCGCCAAACATCGTTATAAATGTCCTTTTTTGCAGATATGATGCTGCTGCTGACCACTAGGATCAGACCTAGGGAATAAAATTTCATTTAACACAAATTTCATTGATTTAATTTCCCATCTCACCTAAACCGAGGAATGTTGTGAGTCGAGTCATCGCCAAATCACATATGACACTATGGACATTAACCGATGTCATTTATACGCAGCTCTTCCATTCTGACGCGTTCATTTTACGACGAATATTCATGATAGTGATTTCGTTCTTAAACTAAAAATGTTAAGACCAATTCTCAAAGTCTACACTTACACGCAGGAGAGCGAGTGATTGTGCGAGCGAGTGAATGAGTGAGTGAGCTGTAGCTGGCTGAGCATCTTTGCAGCGTTGAGTTTCTTTACAAAATTCTTATCTTAATATGTACATTTGTACATATATAATAAATCATAGCGAATACCTAACAGAAAACTGTTAAATAAAAGTTTTCTTTGTAGATCACAAATATTGCCTCTATTGCCTAGATATATTTGTACATGATGTCCTGCAGAGTGTTAAATTGTGAATATAAAAATTGTGAAATTCCAATGCGAATTTTCTATTAATTAACAACCTTTTAGAGAAGCATCAGCACCAGTATTCGAGTATTCAGCATGATCTGGAGGCAGTTTAATCAATTAATAAACCCGAAATGGATTTATTATGCCCTTCTTTTCGTCTTTTTGGCCAGGATGTGGCTCTACCTGGCTTGGCGTCTGCCTTTTGGTAATTGGACCACCCTGCCTCAAAGCCGCGTGACGTGAAAGAATTTGATGCAGGCCCTTTGTTTCATATCGTATTCTCATCTGTCAAGTGTAATTTGCATGCGAGGCCTTAACAGCTCCCTCCTGACAGATTAATCCACGTGTTAGACTGGGAGATTCTCATTGAATGAACTCTTTAGAGCTCAGATTCCACATGAACTCTAACTATGTAGACTATTCCAGCTTGTTTTACCTAGCACGTAATGTTCTACATTGGAGCAGCTTATCGCTTTCGATGGAACGACCTTGTTACCTATTCGTAGTTGATCAGACCGCCCACAGCTAGCGCCTCGCTTGGCATTCGATAAAATTCTAATGAGTGCTGAGTGCAGCATATAAAAACCCAACAATCCCCATCGCAACCAGACAGTGCAGAGTTCTAATCGAAAGCCATAACATGGTCAATCAATGGAGCTATGTCTTCCTGCTCATTTCGCTGGCATCGCTGCAGTCCTCCCTTGGAAAGCCCATGGGCACAGTTATAGACTGTAAGTAGCAGTAAATCACCTAGAGCGGGACTTAGCTAACCCCCATTGTAAACCCAAGTGGATGCCTACTTTGAGGACGCGGATGGCAGCTCGCAGGAGCGCGTGGTGGGCGGCTACGATGTGCCCGATGATGAGTATGTGCCCTACCAGGTATCGATGCAGTTTCTCACGAAGAGTGGGAAGATGCGCCACTTCTGCGGTGGCTCCCTGATCGCCCCCAACAGAGTCCTAACGGCGGCACACTGCGTCAATGGACAGAATGCGAGCAGGATTAGTGTGGTGGCAGGCATTCGGGACCTCAACGACGACAGCGGCCAACGCGCCCAGGTGCAATCGTACGAGATGAACGAGAACTACGTGGAGTTGGTGACCAGCGACATAGCTATACTGAAAATCGATCCTCCCTTCGAGATGGACGACAAACGCGTTAGCACCATCGATGTGAGCAGCAGTGACCTGGTCGGAGCCGATCAGGAGGTGATGCTCACTGGCTGGGGATCTGTTTTTCATTTCGGCACCGGACCCTTTGCCAAGTATCCAACCATACTGCAGAAGCTGTCCTACAAGACGCTAGACAATGCTAAATGCAAGGAGACTATGACGCAGCTGACGGATACGGAGATTTGTGCTCTGGAAAGGTTTGGCAAGGGCGCCTGCAACGTGAGTGAAGAACTGTAACCTGGCATTATCTAAACCGAATAATGCATATCATTCTATCCAGGGCGATTCGGGTGGACCTTTGGTCATGGCTAACGGCGACTCTCTTAAGCAGGTGGGCGTCGTCTCATATGGCACCGCTTTCTGCGCCTCCAACAGCCCCGATGTCTACACTCGCGTCTCCATGTTTAATGCTTGGATCAAGGAGCGCATGGCCTAGGCCGGAAATTCCGACCTCAACTGTATTTGTTCATATATGAAAATAAATTCGAATTCAGCAGATGGATACACACACATTTATTCAAGCAGTGAAACAGAGGCAAGCAGTCGACTATTTCCTTGTATACTTTCAGGCTGAAACGACAATTTTCGACAAGCAGTTTTAAATTTTAAATTTCCTACAATTTTTTTTATTATTATTTTATGCTTATTGTTTTTTCTAAAGTATTCCATAAACTAATAATACATTTAATACTCTAGGTAGTCACTATATACTTTAAATGGATTGCGGCGCTGGCTTACTGCTAAGATTATGGGTCTATTTCCGCTTCTTGCGTGAACTACATAGCCTTCGACTGGCTGCTCAGGGCTTTCAGCTTCTATGTCGTTAGTCTCTCCACTATCGTTTTCGTCCTGATATTCTTCGTCCTCCACATTTTCGTCGTTTTTGTCTTTCGTATGCTCTTCATCTGCATCTGCATCTGCTTCTACATCGGCATCTTCATCTGAAACAGCATTTATATCTGCATCGGGGTCTACATCTGCATCAACATCTGCATCTACTTCTGCATCTGCATCTGCATCTGCATCTGCATCTATATCTGATTCCGATTTAGCGGGTTCGTGGCTCTGCGACCCTTGAGCTTGTGCCGGATCTTCTTCGGATTCCTCTACAGGTTCATCATCCGATTCTTCTTCTTCGCTATTCTTCCCATCATCCACTACTGTTTTCCCATTTTGTTGATCATCTTCAACGTTAGTTTCGGTTGAATCTATTGCAGCTTCTATTCTAGTAGATTGAGTAGATTTTTCATAAGCTCTTATTGTTGATTTCGTAATTTTCCTTTCTGATGCTTCTGTTGTTGTTGTGGGTACTGTAGTAGGCCTCGTAGTAGGTTTTCCTGTTGTTGTTGTGGGTAGTGTAGTAGGCCTCGTAGTAGGTGCTTCTGTTGTTGTTGTGGGTACTGTAGTAGGGCTCGTAGTAGGTGCTTCTGTTGTTGTTGTGGGTACTGTAGTAGGCCTCGTAGTAGGTGCTTCTGTTGTTGTTGTGGGTACTGTAGTAGGCCTCGTAGTAGGTGCTTCTGTTGTTGTTGTGGGTACTGTAGTAGGCCTCGTAGTAGGTGCTTCTGTTGTTGTTGTCGGTGGTGTAGTAGGCCTCTTAGTGGGTGCTTCTGTTGTTGTTGTCGGTGGTGTAGTAGGCGTCGTAGTAGGTGCTTCTGTTGTCGTAGTAAGTCCCCATGTTTGTCTTGGAGGCCACGTGGGTCCCCATGGTGGCCTTGGAGGCCAAGTGGGTCCCCATGTTGGCCTTGGAGGCCAAGTGGGTCCCCATGTTGGCCTTGGAGGCCAAGTGGGTCCCCATGTTGGCCTTGGAGGCCAAACGGGTTTCTTTGTTGGTTTATGTGGCCAATGAGGCTTGTGTGGCCTATGGGGCTTGTGGGGCTTATGGGGGTTATGGGGCTTATGAGGCTTATGAGGCTTGTGGGGCTTATGGGGCTTATGAGGCTTATGAGGCTTATGGGGCTTATGCGGCTTAGATGGATGTCCCCCTTTATGATGGTGATGATGATGGTGGTGTTCTCCGTGAGGTCCCTTGTGTGGGGGCACAGGATATGGGTAAATTATTTGCGGTGGATGGTGATGGGATGGAGGCACAGACCATACAGGTGACGGCTTTCCAGGGTGTCCTGGGGGTCCTGGTGGACCTAGGGATCCTGGAGACCCAGGCGAGCCAGGAGATCCAGAGGAACCGGGTGGTCCTAGAGCGCCTTGAGGTCCTGGTATACCAGGTGTTCCCGGTGAGCCTTGAGATCCCTGCGAGCCTTGGGGGCCAGGAGGTCCTTGAGATCCTTGGGAGCCTGGAGGTCCGGGTGGTCCTTGCGGCCCTTGAGGTCCCTGTGGTCCCTGAATTCCTTGCGGACCAACGGGACCCTTATCGCCCCTCGCGCCCGTGTCTCCCTTATCGCCCTTTAGACCATCGTCACCCTTATCACCTTTATCGCCTGGACGTCCTGGTTTTCCGGTTATGCCTGTTCAATTCGATCGTCAGTTAAAGTAGAGAATAGAATTGACCAACAAATACCTGGGAGTCCTGGAGGACCCGGTGGACCGGGGGGGCCAGGCGGGCAATTACATTTCGGTGGCGGATGATGATGATGATGATGTGGACGCGGCGGCGGCGGTGGGAAGAAAACTGGTGGCGGCGGTGGCGGCGGAGGATGATAGTGGGCAGGCCTTTTGATAATCACTTTTGGTGGAGATGGTGCTGGAGCAGGAGCAGGAGCAGGAGCAGGAGGGGGAGCTGGCACCTGAAGTGTAATATGTCTTCCAGCACCGTTGTTGTTATGATTTCGGGTGGGCACACTCGATCCACCAACTATTGCCAAATCTGGAATAGCATTGAGAGACAAATTTAATTTTAAGGATTAAGCATTGAAAAGTTTCAACTTACAGAGGCAGAGGAGCGCAACGATCTGCATCATGGCTAGAACTTATTTGCTGGGGACAGCATATAATTGATTTCTTTTATAGTGGCCGAATGGTTCTGCCTCACAAACTTTCAAATACTTAAACCTGATTAAACCGTTACTGAAATATAGAGCAAAACATTTTTACTTAATAGTTTTTTTTATGATCTTATCATCTATGGATGAATATAAATAGTATATATGTTCCTGATTTGGCTAGCTAAAACAACGAAAAAACTCGTTTCTTACACTCACGCAAGAAACGCGAATTAAATTACGCGGCTATAATGACTGCAAATGGGCCCAGAACAGACAATTCACATATTTCTGTCCACACTCTATAAGTTCATCAAAACTAATATGCTAAATAGAATAAATAAATACGTTCATTGGCACACCCAATGATCTGCAAGAATTTATGTTTGAAATCAATAACATAACATAATAGCGTAGGATAAAAATGGAACAATACTAACGTTTCTTTTTGTTTTGGTTGATCTTTTTATTTTGTTTGAAACACAATAAGCTAATTGGATTTTATCGGCTGCAAATGGGTATAATGTTTCAGAGAAGTCCATGGAACGAATTCCCAAAATAAATTTGCGGTTATTAAATATTACACTTTTTATTTAATAAAAGACTGGGCATAAATGGCTAAAAAACATTATGAATACCATTGAAATATATAATAATATATGTATAATAATATATTAATAAATAGAAATATGTAAAATAAGTACGGTCGGACAGACAGACTAGCTAAAATAGTTTAAGGGCTTGCTACACTAGGGGGTTTTAAGGGGGCCGACCTGGAGGACAAAAACAGCCACCCTGCGGATGAGGTGAATCGAGATAGGAGGATGGGGAAAATTTTCCAGATTGCTTGCGACGTCCACTAGATGAGCTAGATTTATGGCTTGGAATCTCTATAGAAATAGTCCGACCAACATCGTTATAGTTGTGTTTTTTTTGCAGAGCCAATGTTGCTGCTGACCACTAGGATCAGACCTAGGAAATAAAATTTCATTTAACACAAATTTAATTGATTTAATATCCGATCTCACCTAAGCAGAAGAACGTTGTGAGCCGAGTCATCGCCAAATCATATATGTATGTCACAATGGACATTATGCGATGTCATTTATACGCAACTCTTCCATTCTGACACGTTGATTTAACAACCAATATGTATGCTAATAAAGTCACCTTTAAGCTAAAGTATTTTAAGACCAGATCTGAGAGTCTAGATCTTATCAAACCGTTATGGGCTACCAGTTGATTTTATGGTTGTTGTAAATCAGCAAAACTGTTACATATATGCGTATCTCTGTAAGAAATTATGAATATTGAAATGAAATATACAAATTACATCATTTTTAAGCCGAGAATCTATAAATATTTGATTATCCGATCTGAAAATTGCATAATTAACTCTAACACATAGCTTGACTGACTGAGTTTGATGTTTTAATTAGGAATATCCATATATCTTCGGTTGTCTGCCACGCCTTCTTCTACTTCTTCTACTACGTCAAATTTCAATAATAATAGCAAGTAAAAACCTATTGTACAGCTTGTTTTTTTTTTTTTTTTTTTTTTTTTTTTTTAGAGAAATTATAAAATATATTTATTTACAGCTTAGCGGACCGCTACCTTATTGATAACTTAATCTAAACAGAATTACAATAATTTATCTACTTAAAAGCTATATTAATATTAATATTATATATGGAGATATGGTATTATGGGTATTTATGACAGACAGAATCAGCTCATCGCCCACATTAGACCAATTTACAAACCCATTTAAGCTCTGAATGAATGAATGAATTACAATTAATCATGTTTAGCAGCTAATTACATGAAATCATCATTTTATTAGCAAGCATTTTAGATAAAAGTTACACAGTTAAAAATTTTTCATCACACAACTTGACGCATGTTGCTCTGCTTTCCCTTGATGCTGATAATAGGTCTGTTTCGACTAGCGGTACTGTATCTTTGTCTTGGCCAGAAGATGAGCCATTGGGCTGGTCGCTTTTATTTCTTAATCCATGATCGCCTTTTAATATGGGATCCGTGATCTCTGGCGACTTAAAATCTTTATTCTCTGTTGAAGTGCGAATTTGTTCATTATCATCTCTGCGCCGCCGTGTAAAACCTGTTCCTGGTGGTCCCATTTCACCATTCATGCCCTTATCCCCCTTAACTCCTGGTTGACCTGTAAGGCCGGGCTCACCCTTGGGTCCCATTGGGCCCTGAAGGCCTGGCTGACCGGGAATACCATCTCTACCGGGAATCCCATCAGAGCTTGGAGGTCCAGGTGGGCCCGGTGGGCCCGGCAGGCCCGCCGGACAATAACAGCCACCATATGGATAGTTCGGATAGGGTGAATAGTGATAGGCCGGCGGGGAAAAGTATCCAGATCCACTTTGGCGACGTCCTTTAGATGTACTACGGTTTGGAATCTCTATAGAAATTGTCCGCCCAACATCATAATAGTTGTGCTTTTTTGCAGAGATGATGCTGCTGCTGACCACTAGGATCAGACCTAGGGAATACAATTTCATTTATCACAAATTAAGTTGATTTAATATCCGATCTCACCTAAGCAAAAGAACGTTGTGAGCCGACTCATCGCCAAATCACATATGTCACCATGGACATTATGCGTTGCCATTTATATGTAGCTCTTCCATTCTGACGCGTTAATTTTACGACGAATATTCATGCTAATGAATTCACTACTAAGCTAAAAAATTTGAAGACCACTTCTCAGAGTCTATATGCTATACAACCGTTATGAGCTTACTGTTGCTTTTACGGTTGTGGTAAATCAGCAAATTTGTTATATATGTGCATATATTGGTATGTATCCATGTAAGCTTTTATGACGATAGTCCCCCAACAAGAGGAATTATTCAACAAATAAATTCTGATAATATTGCGCACTGCAGCCCAAGCGCAGTCGAGGCTAACTGCGCAGCTAGCAGAGCGCGTACTTATTTGTGCGTATGGATGCATATGTATGTGCGCATAAAAAGAGTACATGATTGGAATATCAGCTCTATGCAGGGGTCAGGGTATCTTCTAGTCGAACAGTCCCGACTAGAGCACTTTTGTCACATTTTTGATTTAGGGTACATATGCAGCCTTTCAAAAAGTAAATACAATATACTAAATATGATAGATTTATATTTTTATATGTTGTAAAGAAACTTCATCCAGAAACAGAGTTATTCACTCCGAATCCCCGACTGATATCGACGCATGCATACATACCAACAGACTGATGGACTTTCCAACTTAATCTGAACTCATGGTCATTTGATTTGGCGTGTAAACATTTTCAGTTAATCATTTTTAGTGGCTAGTTACATGAAATCATTATTTTATTAGCAAGCATATTAAATAGCAGTTACAAAGTTAAATATCTTTCATCACACAACTTGACGCATGTTGCTCTGCTTTCCCTTGATGCTGATAATTGGCCTGGTTCGACTATCGGTATTATATCCTTGTCCACAGACAGATCGAGCAGTTCAGGATGATCATCGCTAAGCTGTTGACCAGAAGATGGACCATTGGCTTGTCCCCTTTCATCGGTTAATGCTGGATCGCCTTTCAATATGGGAAGCTCATCCACATCCTTAGGCGACTCAAAATCTTCATTCTCCGGTAGAGTGAGAATTTGTGCATTATCATCTCTACGTCGGCGTCCTGGGGGTCCTGGGAGTCCTGGTGGTCCCATTTCTCCCTTCATGCCTGGTGCTCCTTTAACTCCTGGGGGACCTGAAGAACCGGGTTCACCCTTTTGTCCTATTGGGCCTTGAACACCTGGCCGACCGGGAATACCTGGTCTACCGGGAATCCCAGGAGGACTTGCAGGCCCAGGTGGACCCGGTGGGCCCGGCGGACAATAGCAGTTACCAGGTGGATATGTCGGATAGGGCGGATAGGGATAGGAAGGAGGGGAAAAGTGTCCAGACCCATCTTGGCGACGACCTTTAGATGTGCTACGTCTTGGAATCTCTATAGAAATTGTCCGACCGACATCGTTATAGTTGTGCTTTTTTGCAGAGATGATGCTGCTGCTGACCACTAGGATCAGACCTAGGGAATAAAATTTCATTTAACACAAATTTAGTTGATTTAATATCCGATCTCACCTAAGCAGAAGAACGTTGTGAGCCGACTCATCGCCAAATCACATATGTCACCATGGACATTATGCGTTGCCATTTATATGTAGCTTCTGTGTCATCACAATTGAATTTTATTAGCTTTATTCATTCTAGGGAAATAACTTCTAAGCTTAAATTTTTGAAGACGCTATCTAGATTGAAGCCGTTACAATTTCATTGTTATTTTAGTTTGAATCTGTATATGTATGTTAAAGCATTCGCACCTTTATATACGAATATTTATGAAATTATAAAAAAGAAAATTATATAATTTATTAAGTGTAAGCCATGAACAAATCTTAGATTACTCGAGTTATGAAAATACAGGTCCACACATAGCTACATTTATTTCTAAGAAATTATGTAGAACGATTAACAAGTCATCTTAACTGAAACTGTGCCAACTTGAGTCGGCTATTTTTGCTTTTGCATAATGACGGTTATTGTTATTCGCCGATTTGATGGGAAGCCGGTTGACAAAATGACTTGCTATTGTTCTAGCCACATCGGTCCAATCAAGCCAATCAGAGCGTAGATTGTCATTGACCCAATTAAGAGCTTGGCAAAGAAAAAATCAAAAGCTGAGCGAAAGTAATGTCTACAATGAATTGGTTAGATCGGCTCGAGCTAACTGCTCTGGGATCTACTCTCTAATAAATAATTACAGAAATATAAAATATTCATGAATTATATATTCAGTTATGGTTTGCTCTTCTCGAAAGTAGTAGTAGTTCCCTAACGAGCCGCGACTTGGTTAGCCTCCAAAGTTTATCAGCTAATTGTTGTTTTCTGGGTTAGGGCGATGCATATGAGGCATATGCCAATTACCGGCATGAAGGCTCATTACATTTTGAATTTCAAGATCAAAACTAATGGCATAACTCTGCATTATCTATGTTAATTTTTAGCGCGATGAGTCTCGCGCCGAGTCCAATAAATAGGCCGAGGCATAGGCCAAAAGGTATGCATAACCCAAGCAAACATGGCTCTTATTGAACTCATTCTGTGGACAGCTCTGGCACTAGGCACCGTCACGGCACGGATCAATTGTAAGTAGGGATAATGATGGGGTGGACAGAATGTATATTTGCAAATACTCTCCGATAGCTCGACAGCCCAATGACTCTGCGCCCACTCGCATTGTGGGCGGCTCCGATGTGCCGCCAGGCGAATATGTGCCCTACCAAGTGTCGATGCAGTACCGAACCCGTGACGGACACGCCCACTTCTGTGGTGGATCGATCATAGCCCCCGATCGCATACTCACAGCGGCCCACTGCTGCGACGGAATGAATGTAACGCGCATGTCTGTCGTCGCGGGCATTCGCAATCTGGATGATAAGGGCGGATCACGCTCTCGGGTGGTGTCCTTTGTCATACACCCCGATTACAGGCCGCTGGAGACCAGCGATATCGCAGTGCTGACCATCGACCCGCCGCTGGTCTACAACAATATCAGCGTGGCACCCATTGAGTTTTCCTCCGATACATTTGTGGGCGGCGGAGTCCCAGTGACCCTAACCGGCTGGGGCTTGCGGCTCCCGACCGCCTTTCCCTTCCTGGACAACTTGAACTATCCGAATACACTGCAACGCATGAGCTACAGAACGATTACGAACCAAGAGTGCCGTGAAAGAGGCATGGAAGATGTGACGGACACGGAGATATGTGCCAGAGGCATCTTTAGGGGCGCGTGCTCGGTAAGCAAGTCATAAAGTTAAACATCATGAGATATGTGAAGACTCAATTCCTAATTGCAGGGCGACTCGGGTGGTCCCCTGGTTCGCAATGACAATGGATTCAAGCAGGTCGGAGTCGTCTCCTATGGACTGGTTGTGTGCGGCCTCTTCATCTCCCCCGATGTGTACACCAGAGTGTCCACCTTCAGGAACTGGATACAGGCGGGCATAGCGACCAGCAAATGATTCGATTGCTATATTCAAAACAAGTTGAGTTCGTCTGAGCTGTGCTGCCATTTAATTGTGTCCATTCAATTGGATATTCTCGAGACGTTTTAAATATATGCAATTTCACGTTGAACTAATTTACAAGCTTAAATATCGCGAATTCGTAAATTTGAAGGGACGTGGGGAGCATCTGTTGGTTGTTAAAAAGAAAAACATAAACGAAAGGAAAAATACTTAATACTATTCAGCAGGTGGTGCTTCCTCTGCAGCTGGTGGTGCTTCTTCTGCAGCTGGTGGTGGTGCTGGCTCTTCAGCTGGTGGTGGCGGTGGTGCTGCCTCTTCAGCCGGTGGCGGTGGTGGTGGCTCTGCTGCTGCAGCTGGCTCCGCCTCAGATGCCGGAGCTGGAGCAGGAGCTGCTTCTGCAGCTTCCTCTGGCGGTGGTGCTTCTTCACCTGGCGGAGCTGCCTCTGGAGAAGAATCGTCTGGCTTGGCAGGCTCTTCCTCTATCTCCACTTCGGATGGAACAGCTGTGACTAGAGCTGTGCCGGCGGCGGTGGATGTTCCTGTAGCCGCTGCGCCTGTAGCTTGCTCCGCGCTATCATCTCTGTCAGTTGGAGTTTCCTTCTCCTGGCAAGGATCTTCAATCTACAAATATATAGAGGTTAGGACCAGAGCATCGCCTGAGCTCTACAACACTTACCGGCTTAATGGCCTGGCGCTGTAATTCAGAATTCAAATGTTAGGTTGTAGTCTATGGCAAAAAATTGTCAAGTGAAAACCCACCGATAGAACGTAGCGGAAGAAGCGCTGTATCACGCGAGCAGCTCTGTCCAGGCGCATGAACTCGTCGTCGTCCTTGTCCTGCAGCATGCAGGTGCACAGGCACACGTGCTGGTCCATCATGCGGCGCACCAGGTAGCCACGATAGGCGGCTTGTATGGTGGTGGCCGCCTTGTTGCGCATCAGTTCCTCAAGGCGCTTGAGCTCGCGGTCGCGGAAGTATTGATAGAGCAGCTCGGTGCCCTGGGACTCTTTGCCTGCGGCCATGTAGGCGTCCACGAAGCGCTTGTAAGCACTCGCGATTGCTGGCCGAGAGGCGTCCAGCTCCTCCTCGGTGAATTTGCACTTGCGTATGAGCTCTTCCAACATGTCAATATCGGCGAATTTAATGGTCTCCTTGCCGCGTCGCATCTCGCAGCGACGCTTCTCCAGGAAGTTGCGGAAGCAGTCCTCCATTACCTGGGCCATCTCATCAGATTTCTCCTTGGTCAGGTCACAAATGCACAAATCGGATATAATGCTGTCCACCTGGCGTAGAGCGCGCTCCAAAATGGTCTTGGCCACTGGAGAAGAACTCTCGTTAGCAGGCTATCACTAAATACATATCCTCTATAAATAGAGCTCACCCAAGGCCTTCTCTCGAGTGACAATCACCGAGTGCAAATAGTCGATGATGAATTGGCATAGGCACTCCTTGGTCGGCTGGCAGCGCAGCACTTCTCGGGTTATGTCGGAGAGCAGCTCCGGCAGGCCTTCGGGCACATTGATTGCCTGCTGCCGCAATTTGCCGCGTTGAATTAAATAATTCATATTGCTATCATATATTTAATTGGTCTTTTGCTAAAATTATAAAAGAAACCCTTCAAAATAATTTTGGAACTGTTTGGGGCGGCAATTGTGTTCAGATCTACAGATTATCCTTAACTCGAAAACGAATATATGATATTATGAAAACAACTTTGAAGGGAAGCAAAGGCTACTGAGTTTCATCTGCAAAAGCAGTACAAATAAATTCAGTAGGAGAGTTGAAAATCGTATTATGATTGAAGGACAATAAATGAGCCTGAGTAATAATTGAACCTTATCTTCATATACATACATATACATAGCTATATTGTTTTTTATCTATAACGCATTTGCAAAAGTGGGTGTGTTTTATTTCACCAGCTCAAGTCATTAAATTGCACTTGAATTTGCAATCCAAATTTATTTCTCAGCTGCGGGTAGCGACAACAGCACTAAATCGTTGAACCGCTTTCCATTTCTGCTAGTAACTGAACTTTCTACCCACTAGAGTTCGTCTGTTAAGCACTGGGCGACTAGCCGATACCCTAAACAAAAGCAACATTTGAATTTGAACTCAGACTGTGTGGGGCTTGGTATACACTCGTTGGCTTTCACGTGGTATGTACGGCGAGAAAGCTCAACACAGGGAACCTTAAGAACTAAAATATGCAAACTTGAAAATCTACTTTAAGTAGGCTCAATGTATATTAAGTAGATCAGGGGCGCTGTAAAAGACTTTTCACTTACAAACAGGGGTTTTTCCATCAAATTTAATAATTGCAGTTAGCTAAAGCTTAAACCATAACGAACTGCATTTCTCTTGAATGGTTTGATTCTTGGCTAAATTGTGATGTTGGCTTCTTAGTTTTACATACTTGTAATAATTGCATATGTATTTATTTTTGACTGTAAAAAGTGCAAGCATTCCAATAAGTATTCGTTCACATCAGCTGATCGTTCCATCGGGAACTGCTTGCCGTGGCTGTTCCCTCGCTCAAAAGTTGCAGCGCCGTCTTTGTTCGCGTGGGCTGACGTCAGAGCTTTTGAAATTGCATATAAAAGTTTTTATGGCATGCTGATTGTTTTCGATTGCTCATCGGATTTCAGTGTGCGACGAACCTTTCCGCCAAGCAGACAGCGTCGAAAAGCTTTTGCGGATAACACGAGCAAAAGCGGCTAAAGCTTTCACACCATGCAAAAGCTGTGTCGAAGCGTATGGGCGCTTGGTAATAGATACATTGTATATTAAAAACAATAACAAAGTAATTTGCTTAAGCTTTGTCATTCTGTAGTAGGTCAACGAACTGCCAGATGCGGCGACAGAGGTATCGCTTGCCTGGCCGCCCTTTCAGAGACCCATCAAATCCTGCAAAAGACCTGCCGCGACTTTGCCAATGCGGAACTGGCGCCCCATGCAAGACATCACGATCGCGAGCACCTGTATCCGGCTGAGCAGGTGAGACGCCTCGGCGAACTGGGCCTCATGTCTGTAACGGTACAGGAGGAGTACGGTGAGCACTGCACCCAGAGATTGGGCAGAGCCAGAGCCTGACTGTCAACGAGTACTTGCAGGTGGCACCGGTCTGGATTACCAAGCCTATGCGATAGGCATGGAGGAAGTGGCACGAGGTGATGCGGCCGTGTCGATTGTAATGGGCGTGAACAATCTCTATCTGGGTGCAGTGCAGCAGCATGGCACCGAGGCGCAGAAGCAACAGTTCCTGGTACCCTACACCCAGGGTCAGCACATTGCCTTCTATGCGCTGTCGGAGCCGGGCAGCGGCTCAGATGCCAGCGCCGCCAGTACCACTGCAAAGCTGAATGCTGGAGGGAATTACCTGTTGAATGGCACAAAGGCCTGGATATCCAACTCCAAGGAAGCCAGCGGTGGCATCATCTTTGCCACTATAGACAAAAGCCTCAAGCACAAGGGCATAACAGCTTTTCTGACCGAAAAGAATGTGCCTGGCCTGACTATAGCAAAAAACGAGAGCAAGATGGGCATGTGCGCTAGCTCCACGTGCCAGTTGTCGCTCGACGATATGTGTGTGCCACAATCTCAGGTGCTGGGATCGCCTGGAAGCGGCTTTCGGATTGCCATGGAGTCCCTCGACTGTGGTCGCATAGGCATTGCCGCTCAGTCAACGGGAATAGCCCAAGCTGCCTTCGAGCTGGCACTCGACTATGCGGAGAAGAGAGTAGCCTTCGGGCAGCGCTTGTCCCGGCTGCAAATGATTCAACAGAAGCTGGCCGACATGGCACTGCGCGTTGAGACGGCACGTTTGCTGACTTGGCGAGCCGCCTGGCTGAAGGATAACGGAATGTCTATTACCAAGGAGGCAGCCATGGCCAAGTTGCACGCTTCCGAGGCGGCCACCTACTGTGCGCATCAGTGCATCCAAATCCTGGGCGGCATGGGATATACAACGGATCTGCCAGCAGAGATGTATTACAGAAATGCCCGCGTGACGGAAATCTACGAGGGCACCTCCGAGATACAGCGTATTGTCATTGCCAATTGTGTTCTGCAGAGCATTTCCAATTAGTGTAAATAAGTAAACAATAAAACGAGTTTTTGTATGCGCATCTGTATTTAAAACTGTTGCCGATGTTAAATAATCGTAAAACCGCCACAAATAATCGGTCGTCAAACAGCTGATAGCATAAGCGGGGTAATCGGCCGTCCACCACAACGGCTGCGACCTGCGCAATAATCGTTATCGCCATTATCGAATTAGGAAAGCCGAAACAGTTGTACAATTTGTGGATAATCTGAAATAAATGAGCACCGATCTGTTGCAATTAGACGTGGACACGCTGTTTGAGCAGCACAGCGTGTCCGAGATCGATGCTGTGCAGAAGAAAATCCAAACAGTTGTGGAGAATAAGCGCGAAGAGCTGCGCACCATGGTCGGGTAAGCTGTGTGATGTGGCACGTAGAGAGCCAGCGTAACACAATTGAATAGGAATTAATATTTCTTTTGCAACTGCAGCGAACGCTATCGGGACCTGCTCAAGGCTGCCGACACCATAGCTGCCATGCAGGCGTCGGCAGGCACGCTCATCGAGCAGGTCCACTGCATCCAGAGCAATTGTCGCAGCCTCAACGAACAGCAGCTGCTGGGCTTCAAGACCACGCCCTCCGAAACCGAAGAACTGCTACATAAACGGGCGGTGAACAAACAGTTAAGCAACTACTACAGTACCATGGTCCAGATTAAACTGCTGAGCAGCCTGCCAGAGCTGATCTGGACCCACCTTGACCAGGAGGAGTTCTATGCAGCCACAGAGCTCTTTATATTCAGTAGACACATCAGCACGGGTCTACAGCTGGATGCGAAGAATATGCTCATGCAGCGGTTGCCAGTGGCACAGAAGCAATGGGAAATCTTGCGTCCATTCCATATAACCATCAAACAGGCGGTGCTCGGAGTGCTGGAGCGAGAGCAGCTCAGCGCCGATATGGCGGTGGACTGCATGTTGAGTCTGCTGTTGTTGGACAAATGCGACTTGAGTCAGGTGCTTCAAACTTTTCTGCAGCTACGTTCCACAGCGTACTTTAACTGCCTGCAGAGTCAAAGCAGCGAAGGTGAAAAGGACAAGCCGAGGCGTGTCAAGGAGCGCATCCTGGCCAGCTTGCACATACTGAACGGCACCATTGAGCTCCTAGACACCTGCTTACTAGGTTAGTGAGAGTTTATTTAAATACTTTAATATGATTTAAATATTTTTCTGAAATATATTTACTGCGCTTTTCAGCTGATGGCCTGCTTTTTAAACGCTTAGCCGAGTGCGTGGCGCCTACTGTCGCACCCAGCATAAATCGCATGGATAGCAGCGATCGAGAGTTGGCACATCTGCTACCCGACATTATAGCCGGCTATAAGCCGCAGTTTGAGACCCCAAAGCTATTGCCAGAACAGCTGTGCGATGCACTGCAGAAGTGGATGTCGAAAATTGACAGCTTGGCGGACAAACATCTGCAGCCCATCTTTGGGCTGGTCAGCAGCATGCAGACCATCCAAGACATCAAATTGGCAGCGGGCAACGCGCCCAAGCGCGACTATGCCCAGCTGGAGCAGCAGCTAGCGCTACAGCAAGCACAATTGGACTTCTACAAGCTGAAGTATATGCCGCTGATCAATGCGCGCATTCGTGAGATAATACGCAGTAGCTGGGTGGAGGCAATGCAGCAAACCTACGACGAGGTGGTCAAGCTCGTGGAGAACAGCAATCCACCCGCACCACTGCAAATCTGGCGAGAGCAGAGCGATGATCTTCCGTTGAGTCTGGCTGCTGCGCTCAGTGATCAGCCGAAGCGCTTGGCCAATCGCACCAAGGGCTACGAGGCGCCCACCATCACACTTTGCGCTCAGTTCGATGCGCAGCTGGCAGCGATTGTACAGGAGCTGAATGTGCTGCTCCAAGAGCAAGCAGCCCGCAGCGAGGATAAATTGGCGTTGATCAATTTTCTGCGCGAAACGGCGGAGCAGCAATTGACGAGCTATCTGACTCAATTGAAGGCGCTGCGTCTGAAGGAGCGTCAGGCTCTGTTGCAGGCGCTCCGCAATACGCTGGCCCTGGTCGAGCTGTGCCCCCATCTGAAGCTCTGCTTCTGCCAGCCCAGCAGCTGGCGTCAATGGGTGGGCAATCAGACAGCTGCCGGCGCCGAGCATTGGCAACGTTTGTGTGCACTGATCGAAGAGGAGCTGATGCAGTTCTGGCAGCTGGTTGTCGACGATATTCTAGCTACGCACAGCTGCGCGGATAAGCTGCCACAGACCATAACACACGATGTTGTCCTAAGGGACTTTGCTGTAAGTAAAGTAACCTAATCCACGTCTTGGAACCAATTCTAACTTTTCTTCCTCAACAGCTGTGGCAAACGCTTACTCTGGAGCAGCGCGATGAGGAGCACGATCAGAGTGTCCAGTCCACCATACGCATACCCAGCCAGCCACGTCTCTCGCTCCAAACATTCTTGCATCAATTGATTGAAGCCCTGAACACAGCCGTACCACAAACGCTGCCCTCAAAAGTGCTTCAGGCTTTCAATCAGAAGCTACTCGGACAACTCTTGACTCACTACGAACATCTGTCGGCTGCAGAGAGCACTAAAAGCAGCCAGAACATTGCGCTGCAGCTGTACTTCGATCTGAAGTTTCTGGAGCGTGTGTTTGGGGTGAATCGCGAGGAGCGCAGTCTCTACGAACGGTTCCATGTGCTGCAGCGCAGTCTGCGCGACTGCATCGATCCGTTTGATTTCGAGCTGTTCGCCGAGCACATAACTACGCACGTTTCTCGCTCTACGGCTCGATTGCATGGCGAACTGGGCGTTCTCACACCTCCGCAGGATAACACGCAGGTTGCAAACGCTAGCTCGCTATCCCATGAGGCCGATCCCAATGTGCTTTGTCTAAGCTCCTCCGGCTCCACGTCGCTCTGGTTCCCATTGTTGCCTATTGTTATGCCGCAGGCGGCATCAACGACCACTCTTCCTGTCGAGCGCAAGCCCCCTGCCACGGAGGCAGATAAGGTAAGTTTTCCTATGGCTTTGCCCATAAGAGGAGATTATACCATATTCATTCTCTATAGATATTTTAATTTTATGGTAATTCATGTTTTTGTGTAGCCTATAATATCTGGGTAGTGGTCCGAGTATTGTCCATTAGAATATTGTTCATATCCCTGCATTACATTCCATATAATCTCTGTCTATTGACACTTCTAGTTCAGTAGGTCTGTTATTTCTGTAATATGATGAAATCCGTTTAGATATATGGCTGTGCCTGTGAGAGTATATAAGCTTCGGTACTTCGAAGAATAATATTATATATTGTATTTAACAAATATTCTTTACCATATTATAAACATACATATATATTTTTATTTTAGGAGCTCTTTGAATTGTAGTTAATTTCCAAATTTCTCATCGTTTATTCATTTGGGTAGGCATTGTGTGCTACGTTCTGTTTGTTGTTTAGCATGATTGTTGTTGATGTTTAAATAATTAGGGATGAATCTAGTCCAAAAGTCCAAAAATTATTATTAAATTACACTTGTTGAATCTTACGTTAACTGCTTTGCATGAGAAGTGTTGCACGCACTGCTTGCTGTGCACTACTTTCGAGTTGTCGCACAGCCAAGACACAAACCAGCTGCCGCACTCCAATTTAACTTTTCTATTAATTTCCGTTTCTTTTATGCATTTTTTGTTGTTAATGGACTTTAATTAGACAGCCCAATTTGAGCAATTAACAGTAAATAAAGCAAAAGAGCCATTAAATAAATTATAATTAGGTGCAGTAGCCACAGCTGTAATGGAATCCGCAAAGGCCGTCCGCGCAAAAGTTTTGTCTGTTTCCAAAATGGCAGAAATCTGAAACCGAAATCAAAAACTTGCAACTGCCACACACCTGGGTTATTGGCGAGCGCGTGTGTTTGTCTCTCTGTCTGTCGGCAGCTTAAATGGTAATTAATGAATTGGTCCATTATTGAAATCAAATCGTTGGGCAAATGTTAATTTATAGCCGCGCTGACTTTGTTGGTTATGTGAGCGCAGTTAGTCGCATGTTTCACCATATAAATTGAGCTCTAATTATGTCCATGTTTATTGCCCTGGCCCATAAATCTTTGCACAGTGCCGCAAATTAATAGATTAATCAACCCAAAACTGCCACAGCCCATTAATAACCCATATGTACGCCTGTATATCTCCCTGTAGGCGGCAACAACACCGACCCGCAAGCCCGGCACACGCAGGAGCGATGGGAGCAGCAAATCCAAGTCGAGCGCCGCCTCATTCTTCGGCATGTCCCAGGAGTGGTTCCGTTAGAGCCGTTTGCCATCAATGCCACAGCGAGTGCTCACAGCAGCAGATGAGCCTAATGAAGTGGCCAAGTGGAGTGCACGAAACGCGCTCATCCAACCGGAAATCCAATGCAGCAACAGCAGCAGCAGCAGCAGCAACTGTCATTGCTGTCTATTCAGTTGTGTAATGACTGTGTGCTGGGTGTGTTTGTGTGTTAACTGTTCCATTCCAAGCGTTTACGATCCAGAAAATGTTCAGTATGCAGCATGCAGCCAAATATCGTTATTCAACTACTGTTTCTTCATTTATAAGCTCCTCTTTGAATACATCTTAAAAATATAGTGGCATATTTATTCTTATATTGTAACTTAATGCGCTTTGTATTTCGGCACACCCTCGAGGGCTATTTTTTGCCTCCCTTTTTGCCGCCACCGCCTGCCTTTTGATCCGCTCCCTTCTTGCCACCTTTGTCAGCCGCAGGAATTGGTGGTTTGTTTTTACCAGCACCGCCGCCACCGCCACCGCCACCGCCTCCACCGCCTTTTTTCTGTTAACAAGAAGCATAAAACGGATTGCAAAAAAATAAGTAAAAAGTAATAATAGTGCACATAATAATAAAGCTTCTCAGAGAATAGCTGCGGGGCAAGTACATAAATGACATGATAAGTAAACTGGGAAAGGTAAATCATTAAATCAAATGAGACTAGAAAGCTTCTCTGTATTTAAAATTCTTGTGAATAAAATGTGTAATATATTCGTCATTATATATTTATGGATTGCATTGCGATAATGAATTGTGTAAATAAATATTTATATTATGCTGAAATCATTAGGAAAATTTAATAGAGTTAAGCTTTGGTTTTTGCTAGAAAATCTACTTGGATTGGATTAATAATAGAAAATTGGTATTGAAATATTGACATATTTATATATTTTAATTGACAAAGAGTTGATTTTATCACTGCAGCTATTTTGTTGAATTGATTTGCTGTCTATCTATAGTCAAATTATCACTGCAACTCAGTCGAATCGATTTCCTATCATTCGCTATTCTCACAAATGCTGATTCAATTTTACAATATTTAATTAATTTTCAGTTCCGCATTTTAAGCTTTCATTAACTCAAAACTTGCTTAACTGCTTCAATTCTGATCCCTAATTCAAAATTGAATTGAGTTTTGTTGAAATTCTTCAAGGTTATTCAGAAATTCCTGAGCACCTATATAATTAATAAATGTTATGAATATATATATATATATATTTTTTTTTTAATTTGCTCGCTTTAATAAATACATTATGCATAACCCTTGAGTAATTGTGATTTTCGGGGAATGTCGATCTTTAGCCTATTGACACTTTTAGACTCACAATTAAAACGCAAGTTGCATAACACAAATATTGCTTACATTGCCGCCGCCGCCACCGCCGGAAGTGCCACCGCCACCGCCACCTCCACCACCGCCTCCACCGCCGCCCTTGTTTTTGCCCATTCGAGTAACTTTCTTTGCGTTAAATTATTTAATTTGTTCGACTTGTTGGCGAACAACTTTCGCCGCAAGCAAATTGCAACTAATAAGCGCTCGACGCAAAGAAAAAAGAGGAACAAAATGCAAAATGCATAAATAATTTTGCAGGCGAGAGAACTACGAGGAATACTAAACCATGAAACCAAAACAAAATGCAAAAGCGCAAGAATAAAATAAAACATAAAACGAATCATTGAAAAGCCAGAGGAAATGGTTAGTGGAAGAGGGGCTGGGGGGCAGTGGCGGAACCAGCGCCGACCTCCGATGGCCGGCAATGCAGCCACAAAAGCAACAATGGCCAACAGCTCTCTTCTCCCTCTTCCCTCTTCCTCCTCTCCTTCTCATTCTCTCTCTCGCTCTCCCACTCGCTTAAGTGATTTAGTTATCGACCCCCCTTCAGCCACGCCCCCGGGGACATTGTTTGTGTCTGTGTTTGCTCTCGACGAAACGAGTGGATTATTTTGTAGTTCTTTCTATTTGGCATTTTGTGTTCCGCCTTCCCTCCCCCAGTGGGCGACACCGCCTCAATGGCGACAATGACATTGACATTGGGCTCTTCCGCATAGCCGCACCGCGCACCGCGCACCGCGCACCTTGGGGGCCTAATAAAAATGCAGCGAAACTTGCGAAAGCTCTGAAGCAAAAGTTTTGGCGATGATTGCGTATACTTAATATCTAGCTTTTGAGGCTGTTGCGTATGCTCAATGTGTGAATAACTCGGGAAATATGGAAAAATAGCTTCAGTTTATCTAAAGCAGGAATTCTCTCTACTTCAATTGGATAATCTATGCAAATGCTGATATTATTTACTTGCCAGGAATTTACTTAAATTCTGAAATTCTTTAACAAGCATAAGAATAAACGAACTGTTAAGATTTTTTCTGTATTAATGCTTCCGCAAAATTCTTGTTCATTAATTGAATTGAATGATTTTTTAAATTTTCCCCTCAAGACAAACATGTAAACTTTGATGCAATGCAAACGCTCAAAAAATGTCTTAAAATATGCTTTGCATAGTGAATTGCTCAGCCATCTGCATAAATGGTGTCTGCAGTCGGCATTTTAATGGCTTTGTGAGATACACTTTGACTTAAACCTGCAAAGGTCCTGGCATCTACAAGTAATTCAATTAAATTTACATGCGTGCGCACAAACAGACGCTCCAGAGTGGCTCAGAGGCAGTGTGGCTGTGGGTGGTGGTCGACCGGGGGGAGGTGCAGAAGAAGCAGAAGGTGACCAATTTAATAAATTTTCCACGTGCCTGCATGCTGCCCGGGCAGCTCGGCAACAATAGGACAAAGCTCTGTGGCAGAGTCGGATTTCTTCATATGCTAATTGTATGTGAGCCCGGCATCCAGTTGCTATGACGTTGACGTCAGCAGCTGACACCCGAATTAGGATGCCCCAAATTCAATGCATAGCTAATGAGCGAGCATCCCATCCCATTCCGTCTAGTCGACTCACTCGCCACGTGCTGCACGCTGCTGGCTAATTAAGTGCGATGCTTAAGCTGGTCAGTTGCTAAGTGAAACTGATCTGCAATGCTTCACTCCTCTCCCTTGGCCAGCCAGGAGTTTCAATCTGTGTGGCCTTGGCTCGCCGTGCATTCAGTTAATTCAACAAGTTGGAATCTGTTCATGGCTTATAAGCAATGAACATAAAACCAAATTAAAAGTGAAAAGTATAAAATAAGCTCATCAAATTACATACATGAGCCAGCGGGACGGTAGCTGAATGCCTTTCTCGAAACAAACTCGTATCGCCGGGCCATTTGCAGCAGGTGCAGGCGCAGGTAAGATAAACTCAAAGCCGCCCATTTGAGAGAAAGGCAAAAAATAAATGTAACCCAGCTATATATATACATATATATAAAGTACGGACAGACAAACTGTGGAAACGTGGGCGTGACCTGTGGGCGTAACTGTGCTGACTAAATACATATATAAGAGAGCTGCTGCAGCACGAGCAGGAGCAGCAGCAGCAGCAGGAGCAGCCGGCCACCGGAAAAGTGCGGAACTTTAATTAAGTTTTGGTTCTCCCAGCTGACTGACATCTTGAATTACAAATGAAAAACTTGTGTGCAAACTACAGGAAAACCTAAAAGCAGAAAAAGAAAGAGAAAGAGAGACAGATATATATATATATAAATATATATATAGCAGCAGGAAAAACTGGCAGCATAATAACACAGCGAACTAAAGGTGGAATGGCAGCGGACAAGAATGTGAATAACTTGCGTTTGGACAGACAAACCGACTGACAGCCAGAAGAAGAGAGTGCGAGAGGGACAGACTGAGCGACCCGGAGATAGAGCTGGACAGAGAGAATTACTGAGAACCTAAGCAGGCCAAAATACATAGCAGTAGTAGCACTGCCCCAGCTAGTTAGCCATTATAAAAGCAGCTAACAGTCGCTAGCGGAAAGGAAAGCAGCAAAAACGCAATGATGTCGCCGTACACTGTGACAAAAATCACAGTAGGTACATGTACTTCGGGGAAATGCCGTGAATGGAACAAACGTACAACAGTAGCCAGCTGAATGGAAAATTTTATATTCATGCCGCAAGGAAATGATTACAGCCGAACCAATTCAAGCAGTAAGTAGTCGACGCAAAGATACCCTGCATTAAGTACAGAGAACCTGAAATTAAGGGAGTATTGTAACTATTTACTATATCTCTATTTTGGTATTATTTATTATATATATTTTTCAACTTCAGAGATTTGCAAAATAGGTATAAAATTTATTTGAGAAAAATATCATATTCGAATAAAAATATTTTATAAAATATTCGTATTAAAAAAATATTACAATAAATCAGGAAAATTACCTTGCAGCAGCCACCCCAGCTATAGCTCAATTACAGGGTATTTTTAGCTGACTAACTTGTCAAATGAATGAATGAGGATTATCGCTGGCCTAAGCCATTGGATAGACCGCATTGGAACTTCATCATCAGCGATTTTGCTGGCAGCTGGCACTGCATTCGTTGCTCCAATTGCAGCTTGATTTTGCGCTCTGGCTGCGCGGGAATAGTTGAGGAGGATGAGGAGGAGGGGCTCGGTGCAGGCAACCAGGAAACAGATGTTTGCAAATATCTTGAGAAAAGTTTTGGCTGAGGTATTTAAATAAAGGTGCGCTTCAACAACTTTTTCGACAGCCGCAAAATTAACAAAAAAAAAAAAAAGAGAATAAGAAAAAGAAATCAAAGCGAAGAAAATATACGAAATGCGCAGCAAAAATAAGAGGAAATAAAATTGAAAATGTGCGGAAAAGGGAAAAGCGAAACCAAAGCTATTCAATTGCATCATTGAATTGCCAGATTATTCCAAGGCAGAGACTTGACTGTAATGGAAATTCAAAGGATATGCCAGTCAAGATCTGAGCTCCTAATGGCTGTCATAGCATGTGAACGAACATACATTTAGATATATGTATATATGGTATTTGAATATCAGTTCATATCTAAGTGAACAATGTAATGGGCTATGCGATAGCTGTCTGTGAATATTAAAGAAATGCGTAAGCCCTGGGTGCATTGCGATGCGAAGCATGATGTGAATAATTATTAAAGTAGTGCAATGTAAATCAATTATTAATTAGTATATATTCTAGTTCAATTAAAAATGAAAGCTGCTTCATGTAAATTGATTACAAATTGTTAGAGACTATAATTTAATATTATTTTTACTATTTCCTTCAACTCTTTCACCTTTCCTTATTCCTTTTTATATGAAATATTCTGTCTTTTCATTTTTACATCCTCACTAAATAAATTTGTACACGAATTGTTTTCAAATGCCTAACAACAAATGATGCGCCCGAAAAACAATAGCGACACAAGATTTGATTCACGTTTGCCATAAAAAAGACGTAAACTTGCATAAATCAAAGACCCAATGGAAAAATTTGTATGTGTTTATTTATGGTTAAAGACTTTCAAACTCATGTCTCTATCTCTCTCTCTCTCTCTGTCTGTCTCTCCCTCTCTCTCTCTGCTGGGTAAATAGAAATTGGCATTTTGAGACGTGGGGATGCCCCACACACATCGTTTAAGTGGTTCAGTGTCGGAGCAGCGCATCAAAACATTTTATTTAGTCATAAAAATCGCGTGCGTTTAACTCAACAATTGCATGGGTGAGACTTCCTCGCCCACAGTTCGGGCACATGTTAAACTGGTGGGCGGGTGGGTTTTTCTCGCAGGGAAAATCACATTAAATCACGGCGTGAAAGCATAAAAGGCGCTTCGCACGAAATTAAAGGTAAATAAAATGTTTATGAGTGGAAAGCAATCGTTCATATGATTTCACATTTGATTGAATAACATTTGCACACGCTAACGCCAGCCTCTGATTTCTGGAGTGGGTTCTGCTATCGCATTGCTATATACATACATGCACACACACATACATGCGTGTGTGTGTGTGTCCATATCCAGGCACTTGCTTCTTTGCCAAAGATGGGCAATAAATTCAAACTTGTGCACATAAATTTTTATTTCGATTTGCTGAGCCGCCCACGCACCCGCACCCGCACCAGGCCACGCCCCCTTCCGCACAGTGGCTCAATTTTATGAACTGTGAATATGGACGTCACGAAAAGACCTTTTGCTCCGCAAGCCCATCTGCCAGCAGGATGCGGTTGAAGGTTGCAGGATGCTGCCTGCCTGCCTGCCTGAATGTCTGCCTGGGGCGCTGCAGTGTGGTGCAGTGGTGCGCCAGTGGCATTCGGCATCACAAATTATTGCATCCGTTCGTTGCTTGGGATTACGTTAAGCGACGTTGTTGTCTGTCAATTGACTTGTCGTGTCCCACCGAAGGCGTCTCTGCGCTCCACGCTCTGCTGAGCGCTCTGTCTCTATTCAGATTTCTCGAGATATTCCACAAAAAGACAAATTTCTGAGGCCAGCTCTTGATCTAATTTTTGGCCACGGTCGACTTGGCAAACGAATGATGATTCGATTTAAATAAAGAGATGCGACGCCCATTCATCTCATATTGCTGAAGTTTTCTCTGAATTGACTGACTCCAATCAGTTCCCAAGCTCCATTTTATTTACGTACATAAAAATAATGAAAAAATTCGCTTTTATTGCCTCCTGTGAGAATTGAACTCACGACCCCTGGTTTACAAGACCAGTGCTCTGCCACTGAGCTAAGAAGGCCGACGATTGGGATCGCACAGCTTTGGTGTAAGAGCGAAAACGCATCATTAGCTAAGTGCTGGCGCAGATCATCAAAGCAGATATTAATTAGTTAAGTGCAACTTCTTGATAAGCGTACAGTGCGTCAAATTTAGCAGCGCATACGCCACGAAGCTGCTTCACATGCGATATTTGATAAGAGCGAGAGAGTGCTCGAGGCGCAACTGCTCGACTAGATGATACCCCCGGCCGAGTTGGCTGAGCAAATATTGAGTTTCCCTATTTACTAGGCACACGCTTATTGGACAGCTCGTGCAGCTCTGCTCTTGTAGGGTGTATATGGGCTTTGCTATGGGTTATTAATGGTTGCCTGACTTTTCTCCAAATGCAGTTTTGTTTGCTTGTGTAATAGTCGCCTTCATATGCTTATATTGTGGCAAAGCAGCGGTCCATTGGTTCATGCTTCTTTCTACGGATCTACGTTACTTAAGTTACGTGTTAAGAACAAAGTTAAATTTTCAACTTTGCATCGCTAACAAGTCAAATTTAAATTCTGACTGACAAAGGGATACATCGGTTCAATTCATCGTGTAGGTAAAAACTTATATCGTGAACTTACATTTTTTTTTGGCTTAGGATAATCAAAAAAGTTTCTTTCAAACTCGAAATAAGCATTTAAAATAAATACGCAATTTTGTGTTATTTTATTTTAATTTTTAAATTTATTTAAGTGTTGAATGTATTCAATGCAAATGTATTAGCTTAACAACACTGTTAGAAAACAATATAAATAGCCTAACCATCTGATATGCACAGGAGGACTTATTGATCAATACGCAATTGCTTAAATTCATAGTTAATGAAGTAGAGTAAAAAACAAAATCCCTTTCCAAACTCCCTTCTCTTAACTAAAAGTGTTATATCTTTATTAAATATATTAATGAAATACATGTATAATTTTATTATTTCTTAATAAGCTTACAAATTTCTTACTCGCAGTTAAAGTTGTAGCAATCTCTATAATAAGCTGTAATATTCTATTAATAAATGTACAATATTATTTACCAATTAAATTTATAGTAAAAGTTATTTGTTTATTTCCTAATTAAAATCCGACTAGTATCCAAATACTAATACTTGCAAATAAAGTTGGATATAGTTTTGCGTAATTGAATTATTTGTTGATGGTAACATTAGTTGAATGGGCTTTGGCCTTTGTCCGCGCGGCCCTTGAATAAGCTTCTAAGCATATATACATATACCTTGTAGCTCGTATTATCCGTCTCTATCGATGCGTAATTGCGTGCGCCATTGAGCCGCAACGTTTCATGTGTGCATGTGCAAGTGCGTGTGTGTATGCGTGTGCGTGTGTGCATGTGTGCGTGCATTTCCCTTGCTTTAGTAAATTGCCAAATCAATTGGCTGTGAGGAATACCCCCCCCCCCCCCCGCATGAAGCCAATAACAGCACCTGTGCATGTATTTTGACAGCCACCCACTAGGCATCACCCAGAGCTTTTCATTAGCCAACTGTCGAGGTGTAAAACATTTTCCCATCTGCGGCATATCAATTTCGCCTGTTGCATGTGACTGAAGGGTAGCAATTAGAGCAGCCCTGGTTAGGGGCCGTGGGCCGAGGGCCGAGGGCTGAGGACTGCATTGAATTGGCTGCTAACTTGAATGCACGCAGTAATTGACAAATATATAAACGACTTTTCCGCGCATTTTCCTCTCGGGCCATTCAAACGTAATTGGAGTATTGCATTCAGTTAATGAATTCACATTGGATTGAATTGAATTTGTGTGATAACGGTAAATACACCTGTCCCAGCATCGCACCCAAACGCATTGGTGAGCATCCATTAGGTATCCGACATCAGGCATTCAGATGCACAAAATACTAAAACAGCTCACTCAATTTGTGTGCAACGGCGTCGATAACTATTTGGCTAGTTAAACAAATTAAAAAAAGAATTATTAATATTTTGACTTGAATTTTACATGAATAAAAGCTAGGCTCTTCAAGTATTAAAATGAAATTTTATATGAAATGCTTAAGTATATTATTTTGCCTTGAATTTAATATTATCAAAATCAAAGCTGCTGAGTTTTAGTTGTCTTGATTAATTTGGTTATAAATATATATATGTCGAAGCAAGTAGTATTAATATGTTGGCGCGCACTGTAATTGTGCTTACTACCTGCTCGCATATTTTCCCTTTTCTATATGCCTTCGTACTTATGCGTGTGGTTATAGTGTCGGTGTGTAATGAGGTTATATGAGTGTGGTTGTAGTTTTCGGCTGAGTTGTAGGAATTGATTTCATCATATTGCATCAGCCAATATTTGCATGTTGTCGCTTAAGAAGTACCGTTTTAGCGGGGCGACAGCGTTGTGTCGCTGTCGCCGAGTGAGGTTCGGGAGTAGGCACAAAGAACAATTGAGAGACACAAGTTAGTTGCGTCTAGGATTCAAGTGCGAACGAAACTCGCTGCGCGAAACGATGACCGATACTAATACTGTTCCGACATATATGTATTAACTGAATTTATTGCTTGGTTAATTATCACAGTTATTTATTTATTTATTTATGATTATAAATTTTATTTATTTTTGTTTTATTTTCTTATGATATATCTTCAGCAAATGAGTTTATTAAGTTGGTCGTATATGTTAATATTATCTAAAAATTCCTTTCTATCTCCTATCAATAGCTATAGATGAATAAAGATTATAAATCAATTATATTTTTTGTTCATATAAGCTTAGCTTATGCATCCTTATATGTATATGATATAACAGAAACTGCATATCATAGCTAGATAGATTCGTGTATGTGAATTCTACAAAACACAAATTGTAAAACCTTTTCAAATTAAGTCTTTTACTACCTAACACACAAGATTAACTATTGAAGACTTCAAAAAATAATTTGTAATTCAATTTTAAAATACAACAGTGTCCCAAGCGAATAGATAATCAGCAACAGCAGCAGTCAGAGTTAAAAAGAGAGAGAGAGAGAGAGAGCGAGAGCGAGTAACCAAGGGAGCCACATATAGTAAGTAAGAGAGAGAAAAAGAGAGAGAAAGATAGAGTGCCTGGAATAACAGTGCCCGCAGCCAGACTTAACAAGTATTTATCGTGTTTTTCAATATTTTTAATGTCAGTTTAAATACTTGATGCGATTATTTTTCCAGCGATTTTGTTTTGCATACACCCCAAATGCTACGCCGCGAACAGCGCCTGGGGGCACGCTCCAAACTTTTCAAGTGCCAAACACACGCAAAGTTTTTCCGAACATGCAGCGAGAGACATAAAACTTTTATGCAAGTTATTAAAAGTGCAATGTTCGTGGGACGGCAAGGGGCACGACGCAAAGGATGAGCGTCAACGTCAAGCGAGTTGCTGGAACAAAAAATACAAAAAAAAGCGAGCAGGCCGCTTAAAGCTGTAGCCGAAGTTTCAATGCCCTTGCAGTTGAATGACTGGGAAATATTGCTCTACAGTAAAACATAACTGACATTTTTTATATGAAGGTTTTGGCAAATGGAAACAGTTACAATTGCTGAGCTTGTTTATCTTGATTGGCCAGATATTACCATAAAAAGTGTCTGCAATAGAGAAACAGATGAATATGAAATGAGACTCTATACCGACTTGGCTTTTTAGCATTCATTTATTTATTTATCTAGAAGCTGAATATAATTTAAAATTAACGCAGACTTATAGAGTGAATCAGTGGCTGTAGAGGCCTTTGGCTGCTTTAGTATTTAGTTTATGTAAGAGTAGTAGATCAAAGTTGTCTGATTGATGAAACTAACATGCCCTTCTACTAGTGGATACCCTAGGATACCCGTCATTACTCATTATCAGCTTCTTAATATGATGTGCCTCTAAATTTTACTCTGTATAGAGACTTTGGCTCAGATATTTGAATGAGATAAACTAAGTTGTTCGAGGCATGTATTAAATATTAAAGTTAATTATTGAAAAGTTAATTATTAACCTAGCCAGATATATTATATAAGTCGCTACTCTTCTATCGTCACGCTCAGCCTGTGATTTGTATAAGAATATATGTGTTTATCTATAGCGTCTTCCGGTTATTTACATTAAACACAACGCTACGCCCTGCTCACCCATTCATGGCGTATGCAGGGTATCAGAAAAAAAGGCGAAAAAATGACTCATCTGGCATTCAATAAATCTTAACGCGTTTTTGCTGCCAGATGGCCGCCAGTTGCAAGCCTCGAGCTGTGCTACAGACGGCCCCCTAAATAATGACCGCGCAACGGCGCCAGTTTGTACATTGTTATCTGCTCAGGGCGAGAGAGAAAGGGAGAGAGATAAAGAGAGAGAGAGAGAGAGGGAGGGAGACAAGTTTGAGGCTGGCTGCAAGGTGCACGCCGGCTAAAAGTAGTCTTGCATTCATTATTCAAACGCATTAACTGAAGCTGAAGTTGGCCGGAACGAGTGCACGACAATCTCATGATATCCTTGACTTGGCATAACTTTTGCGCCAAGACGGCAGAGCGAGTCCAAGCGCCATCCCAGCACACACACACACACACACACACACACACACACACATACACCGCTGGCGCCGTCGGCTGCACACAGAGTGGTGGCAAAAGTTGCCTTGCTGCACTCGAACAATAACAGAGCCAAGTATTTAAATGCAAATTAGCCCCAAATGATGCAATCATAATGCGGGGCTACTTGCCTCTGGCAATTGCTGCAACTCCAGTGGATGCCCATGGATGGCCCCTCGACTCCGCCGTCCATGCCCATGCCCATGCCCATGCCCGTTCCCCTTTTCAGTTTTTAATTTCAACTTGGCGCTCATTTAGCACAATTTGGCAGGTTTTCCTACGTTTGCTGCCGCTGCTGCCCCTGCGCCAGGCCGAAATTAATTTCCACCTTTTTTCCCCAGTTGTTATGACGGCCGTAGCGGGCCCCGGGCGAGAGGTTGGGGCCAGCTCGTTATGAGTCCGGAAGATAAATGCATTTCAACACATGTTGTTGAAAGTTAATTTTCCGAAAACGCAGCTCATTTCTGCTAAGTGCGCATTTGGATTTCTTTCGCAGTCATTTTCCTTGTTCCCTGCATTTTTCTTTGGCCCATCCTTTAATGCGCGCAAATGTGTTTTTGATTCCAGCAACTCCGACTGTAGCTCTAGTTCCTGGAACACTGCAGTTGCTGGCGCAGCTCTGAATAGCGCTGCAATTATTTTATTTGTTGCCTTCTGCTTAGTTTGTTATGTCCCGGCTAATAACAGACTTTTACCTTGACTTTTGTTGCATTCTGATGAATTCTATTATTTATTAATTGGCATCACATACTATTTTTAATATTGCTGAATAATACTCTAGAATAATAATCTTCTTTAAGCATATGTAATGATAATAATGATAATAAAATATATTTGTACATATCTTTCAACAATTTGCTCTCGCTTTTAACTTGAACAATTGGCCAGACGCTTAACCGAGTAAGGCTAAAAGCCCCAAAAGCCAGAGAACACATGGCTAACGACTGTCCTGAGAGTTGAAACAATGAGCTAAGAGCAGAGGACAAGCGTGCGAGCTGACTGGAAACTTGAGTCTTATAAACGGCATCAAATTTAAGTGCTGTGGATATTCCTAATTAACACACACACCCACACACACACACACACACACATACATAGATGAATTGATGCTGTGCATGTGGCAATAAAAGCAATTTGCAAAATTAGAAAAAAGAACTAGACAATGCGCAAGTTGAGCATGCTTAGCTCCATATAGTTTTTCTGTGTTTGTGAGTGTGCATGTGTGTGTGTTCTTTGGCGTATTTCGAATGAGGACATTTTACTATTTACACAAAATTATTGTAGCAGCTACATGCTCAAGCGATTGTCTGCTTTTTATATGAGTGTCAGGGGAGTTTCTGAAGCTGCCGCCGTAACAGGGGGCGTATGCGCAACGTGTGTGTCGGCAGTGTGTGGAGCACTTTAAAGTTTGGCAACTGTCTGCTTAGCATCTGGCATTGAACGCTTCAGAACACACTTTAAAGTCCATTAGCGTCGAGTGGCTGGACAGGCAGTAGGGCGGCTACACTCGAATGTGTAACACGAGGCGTATGCGCAATTTGCAATTTGATTTGAGTCATGCTCTGGCCATGCAATTGCAGCTCAAACTGTCAATACATGTACACATATACATTCATGCACATACATATATGGGAGTATACACAGCTTTTCAGTTCACTTACAAAAGCACAAGATTTGTTTGTCGTCGCTATTGTTGTTTTTATTTGCATTGCTATTTTATTATTTCATTTTATTTCATTTTATTTTATTTTATTTTATATATCTTAAAGTCAGTGAAGCAAGGAGATTGTATTTTACATATATTTGGCGCTTTGTGTCAATCGTCTGACATCGAAATCTCATTCTTCTCTTGTCAACCAAAAATATAAACAAAATGGAGTTGCAAAAACTTGTCAAAAGTAAAAACCCATTCCGCAACCCTCTTAGAGCAGAGCAAAAAACATTTTCTTTTTTGTCTCCTATTTTATGGTTTCGAATGCTGTTTGCCTTTGCTGGCGCAAACAAGACGTAGCACTGGCAAAAAATATCCAAGAAATATAATATTGCTGCAAATTATCGCACTACATTGCTTATGGAAAGCTTTTACAGTTTTTGCGAAGGAGCTCCGACAAATAAATACATAATTTATTATTAAAGAGCGCAGTCGTATCCAAAGCAAAATATTTATCAATTTTTTTACAATGATTTGGCAATAATAATCCTGTTATGGTAGACTACAATTTTTTTAGCTTTTAATTGGAAAATGTAGAGCATAGACGAAAATGCAAAATAATTGTATTGTATTGTTTTATTTATTACTGTTTTTGCTTGCTAAACAAAATAAAACAAAAAATATTTTCAAATAATTCATTTTATATAAAATGTCTGAAATATAAAATGAATGGATATTATAAGTGAGAGGGATAAATATGAATATTTGACTAATTAAATGCTTGTATAGAACGACTTTCTCTGCTCAGGTGTATGTAATTGATATGCCAATAATTGGTTTAGTTTTTGTATGAACTAGACCTTTAAATCAGAATCAAATGTTTAAAGTTTTCTACATCAGTGGTTATATATATGTCGGCATTCATTTAGTGAGAATTGCACTACTACTACTGGCAATCAAACCGAAACATCTTACTCGTAAGCATTTCATCTCATTTTCATAAAGAATCATCTCATACTTGTTCAGTATCACACGGCACTACGTTAAGCAACACTTATCTATCTGTCTCTCTCTTTCTCTCTCTCTCAGGAAAATCATAAGTCATCAATCAGTTAAAATTATTCTACCTCTACTATAATTCTCAGCCTTACATCAATATTACTACAGCAACAGCTGAAGATTCCGCTGTAACACTCTGCTGTTAGAGCCTTCTGTTAGACTCTGCTGTTAAGCGCTGCTTTTAGACTCTGCTGGTCCACACTGTTAACAGACTCACACTCTGCTGTTAGAGCCTTCTGTTAAACTCTGCTGTTAAGCGCTGCTTTTAGACTCTGTTGGTCCACACTGTTGACAGACTCACTGAGGCTCTTACATTCTACTGTTAAGCTCTGCTGTTAGACTCTGCTGTTATACACTGTTATTGGGCACTGCTGTTATTCACTGCTGCTAAACACTGCTACACTCTGCTGTTAACTCGTATTATATATTAGCTACAGCACATATCACTTAGTCACTTAGAGAGTAACTCCTAATCGGCATTATCTGCTCAACGAGCAGCTTGTTGCTGTCATTAATATTTAATTGAAACTAATTACAGCTCCAACTCCTAAAAACGAAGGCCGCCACACTCCATATTTGATTTTCTCTTGTATATAATCAATTACATTCATTACCGATGACTCACACACTCTCACACTCCCTCACACACACACACACACACACACACACTTTTATGTGGTATCTAATTGAAACATTGTTATGGCTGTGGCAGTCAAGTTGAAGTACTTAAATAATACGCATATCGCATTTGGATTTGGAACAAGGCAATCGAATCAAGTTAATCCAATTTTATAGCGCCTGACAGCAGCTCAGTGTACGTGCGGGAGTGCGACTGTGTATGTGGCGGATCCTTTTGAATGTCGTTGGCGTTGGCGAGAAGACGAATATAATATATTTGGAATCCTGACTGTCATCGGGGTCGAGTCGCTAACAAATTTCCAACAATGAAAAAACAATGGAAACACAATTTGCCATTATGCCGGAAATCTTCGATAATTTCAAATAATCCACAAACACACACACACACACACACAGAGACAGAAAGAGAGAGAGAGCTAATGCTTGAATGGAAGTGCTGAATCAATGCTGGGCTCGCGGCAATGTCTCACACAATCAGCACCATAGACGAGCAACAACAACAATAGCAACAACAACGAGAACAACAAGCGGAAGCCAAGGACATAAAGTGTCTGCGGTTTTTGCGGGTCCGCGCAGGACTTGAGTGAATGAGCGACTGTAAAGGCGACGCGCTGCTTGCACTGGGTTAATGTCAGTGCGACATTAGAGGCGACCGAAGGGGGCGACTATAGAGTGGGAGGGGCAATAATGTTGCCTGGTTGTGTCAGCATTGGCATTGAGAGGCCAAGAGCAGCGGCTCACAAAGTAAGTAGAAAACTTTTGCGATTTCTTGAAAAACACACTCACTCATACACACACACACACACACACATACACAGAACTTTAACATTTACTGTCAATTGCTGTTGTTGTTGTTGCTGCTGCTGGAACAAAGTTACAAGCAGCATTTGAAACTTATCGCCGTCAAAGTCAAAGTCGCCGCAGCCGGTGCGTATGAGTAATTTTATGAACTCCACCTAAATGCAATTGTTGGCTCTGCGCTTTGGCTTGAGTCCAGCAATTTAGTGTAAATATTTTTATTAAATATTCATAACATACATTTTTTTTATTTAATTTTTGCATTTGAAACTGCGCAAGAAATTAGACTCGAGGTCTCTTATATTTTAGATGATATTTCGGTTGAACTTAATTATTTCATAATATAAAATATAGAAATTTAATTCAAATACAATATCGTAATATAGAATAAAATAAAAAAAATATAAATAAAATAAAATAAAACGCAAAGAGCAAATAATAAATCTCATGTCTTACATTCCGAAATCCTGTTTACCAATTGGACGGTCATAAGGAATCTGCGTCTCAGCACGCATAAGTTGGAACGACTTGTTGGATTTCGGCAAAGTGTGAAGGAATATTAGCTTGAAGATGTGCACATGACAAATCTGAAAACTTTTCCAGCCACTTGGTACAAATAAAGTTTTATTTAAATTTGTTTGCCACAAGAAACTTTTGCAGTCGCCCGCTGTAATGCTGCATATGAGTGTAAGTGTGCGTGTGTGTTTGTGTGTGTGGGTGTGACAGTATTTTTTTGGTGCGCCAAGTGCGGAAGAGGGAGATGAACTTGTGACTTGAGGCAACATTGTTTGATTGCGGCTTAGGCATTTCTTGTATGCCGCTGCACATTTTTGCCAGCTAATTGTGTGTGTCCTGGCCAAGTGGAAGGATGCGACAAGAAATGGCTAAGCCATTGCGCACACACTGCTAAAGAAATGCACAAGGAAGAAGAGAAGCGCGCATCCAGTCATAAATCACAATGGATACATGCATAAATTATGGCCTGGAGCTACGAGAGCTGCAGAGCTGGAGAACTGGAGTTGTGCTGCGCTTGCAAGAAATCAAATTGGACAAAAAAAAAGGGTTGGGAAAAGAAAACAGAGAAAGAGCGAGATAGAGAGAGAGAGGGAGGGAGAGTGAGGGGCAACGAGCAGAATGAAGCGATGTTTAAGGATTTAACGAGAAAAAATTGCTGTCACGCAGATGCTGGACGCATCGTTTTAATCAGTCGGGCGACAGCCACAACCTATCCCTGCCCCATACCCCCTCCCCGCTCAACTCCACCTGCTGCGCTTCACAGTTTGCCGCTTCAGCTTCAGTTGCGACGCGTAATATTTTGTCCGGAGCAAAGTCAACAGTCGGCACTTGGGATTGCGTGGCAGCAAGTAGACAAAGCCCGACAAGTAAGTGGAAGGATGATGGTGAGCGGGGGGGTGCTGGCTGTTTAACAAGAGGGGGGTGCGGTAAAATTTACATTGGCGCTGCAAAGTATGCAACGCATATTTTTATTCCACTTCTGTTTACCCAGTGCTCGGCTCAGTGGACCAAACATGCCCAATGCCACAGACCCACACCATTTTCGCATTTTCCCGATTCGCGCTTTATTTGCGCCCGACCGCAGCATATACAAAGAGGAATATATATACACTATGTACAACGCTATGCCTTGACTAATGCCAAAGGCGAATCATGTGTCCTGTCAAAGTCTATCGTTTAATTATTGGTTTTAATGTTAATATACTTTTATTTCATAATTTGTTTTAATGCCACAAACGATGTCAAAGGCTGAAAACATTTGCAATTAATTCATAATTGATTAATTTGTTTGCCAAGATTTAAATGCACGCTGAATTTGAATAAAAGTTGTCGATGGCATTGGACGGTCTCAAATGCAGGACTCGTTGAATTTGGGCAGCTTCTCGACCTGGACGCCAATGATGCGCAGCACCTGCTGGGAGGCGAAAATGCCCGCGCGAATGCAATAGTCGACCGGCATGTTCTGCACCAGCTGCGAGAGGTAGCCGCCCACAAAGGCGTCGCCGCAGCCGTTGGTGTCGATGACCGACTTCTTGTCGATGGGCGGCACCGGATACTGGAGCACCTTGTCGTTCTCCTGGAAGCAGAGCACCGGGCAGACGGCATCGGTGATCAGGATGATGCGCGGCCGACAGTTCTCCTTGGGCAGGGATTGCAGCCGACGCCCCACCTCGAAGATGTCCGTGGTGTTCCACTCGTGCATATTGGCGTAGGCCAAGGCCTCCTGCTTGTTGCCAATGACCATGTCGCAGTAGGGCAAGATCTCGTCCAGATGATTCCTGTGCGACTGCAGCACGAACACGGCGCTGAAATTGAGCACGAAGTAGCGGTTCGTCTCGCTCGAGAGCTTGGCGACGCGGAGCACGGTCTCCGGGGTGACGGCTATGAAAAAGCCGGTGGCATAGAAATACTTGGCATTTTCCAGGAGGCACGCATTCTCCTCGATATCCAGCCACTCCGTCGTGAAGAGCGCCGCGGCGCCGAGATTGGCCACCACGGATCGATCACCGCCCGACATGATGACGGCGCAGGTGCCCGTCGGCATTTCCTCCTTGATTTGGTAGCGCGTCTCGACGCCATCGGCTAGCGCTCGCTTGGCTATCGTGTCGCCAAACTTATCCCTGCCCACAGCCCCGAAGAAGGCCGCCCGAAAGGGCTTGCCCACGATCCACTGGAAGATGCGCATCGAGTTCTGGCAGGCGCCGCCCGCCGCGTACTGCACAAACTCCTGGTTCGTCAGCTCCTCGAAGAGGGGCATGTGGCTCTCATCGGCTATGATGGCCGCATTCGATTGTAGGTCATACTTCTCGATCAGCAGAGTGTCCTCCACGGTGGTGGTGATGTCCAGCAGCGGATTGCCGAAGCCAACGAGCACGCACTCCGGTAGATCCATTGGTTCCTTCGAGCCGCCCTTGATTGTTGCGTAAATGTCCTTCGAGGTCTTGCCAATGGCAGCTGTGCCCATCAAACTACTGCCCCCCTTGATGAGATAGCTGCTCCAGTGCTTGCCCTGCTTGGCTGCCGGTCCTCTACGCAATCCGCACAACACTAATTTATTCACGAAGTATCTGCGCAAACATCGCATTGTCCTACCTACTCTCAGCAACGAAACAATACTTGGCACATTTCCTTTTACGAAATCAGAAGCGGAAAGAAAACACAAATTTGGATCTACCGAGCGAGCTGCCAGCCCACAGACGATTGAAGTACTTCTAGCCCAGCATTGACGGCAAATACAAATGTTTAGTTTCGCCTTTTAAAAGCTAACTGGATAGAGGTTTATATTTACAAAAATATAATGAAATAATTGAATGGAGCTATAATTTTTTAGACATTATTTAATAATTCGCTCTTGAAAAACTGCATTGTATTATCTGCCTAGTTTACTTTATAGCTGAAGCTATCATTTATTAGATTTTCTTTGATAATTCCCTCCAATGGAACTGTTATATGGGGTATAAGATACCCTTTCTCTGAGTTGATTTTCCCAGTTTAATAAATATTTTTTATACATATATTATTTTATGCACATATATAGATTTTATTCCCCATTGCTACGTTTTCTGACTTGCTCTAACTTACTTAATTTATATATTTACACACATATGTATCCCTCACTAACATTCCCTACAGGGTATAGCCTAGTCGTGGCTGTGCTGTGCAGCGGCTTTAATTACCCGCATAAATCAATCATGTTATATTAATGGTCGGTCCATTTAATATGCTATTAATTACATTTGCATTTTGTCGTGCATTTTTATATGTAATTTAAGTGCCATTACGACGGGCACGTAGTCCAAGTGGGCGGGGCAGGGTGGGTTCTGCTGGTGGCTGGGTGTTTCTGGCTGTCGGCGAGGTGTGAGCAGTTTTATTTTCATTTGCTTAAGGGCGGCTGTGTGGAGTGGGTAGGTGGGTGGGCTAGGTATTGCTGGTGGGGCTGGGAATCGGACGTCATAATAAAAATGTACGTCTTGTCAGCTGGCAGCGCGTTGCGCTTGACGAGCTGAGGACGCAGTTGCGGCCACCCGGAACGTCCTTGCCACGAGTGGGGGCTGTTTGCCGGTTGGAACAATGGCATTTGCAGTGCTTTGCACAAGTTGCCTCGCAACAGCAACAGCAACAGCAGCAGCAGCCATACAGCAATGCAACTGAATGGAACAACAACAGCAACTGCAACAACAACAACAACAACAATGGCAATGGGAGTGGCAGCAGCAGCTAAAATAACAATAGCAACAAGCGTCGCTTATCGCCTGCAAGCGCCGCAAAGAATGCAAGCGGTTTTTCACTTTGCTGCTGCTTCACTTATGCAGATACCCTGTAACTAGTTAAGCACTTGAGATGAAGCAGGCCGTGCTCGCCTTGAGAAAGGTTTGAGCAGCAATAGGCTTAAGTGATAGAAAAATGTTGCTAAACATAATTTTGAATTTTTTTATTATAATTAAATTCGATTACATTTCATTTTTGTATAAATAAATTGTCATTTAAATATTACAAAATATTTAAAATATTAAAAAAATTAAATATTGAACATTATTTTTTATTTATAAAAAAAATAATAATAATAAAATGTACACAATAAATAAACAAAAACGTTAGCCAAAAATTTTATTACACAGAAATATAAATATATAAAAAAATAAAATTAAAAAAAAAAAAACATTGATAAAAATTAAAAAAATTGGTCAACAACTTAGTTACAAAGAAATATAAACTGATAAGAATAAAAATAAAAAATAAGAGAATATGGTTTAAGTCTCGAAAGGAATTCACTTCAGCCACATGGAAAAAAAAAGTTATTATCAGCTACAGCTAAATTTAAAAAAATTGTAAAAAATAAAAACCGTCTAAGCTAAACTCTTGCTACATTTGCATTCCAAGTCTGTTAGCTTAAGGAATTCACAGTTGATGAGAGATTTCCAGGATATGAGCGTGCTGTTAATACCTGTTCTTAGATTGTCGCTTCCTGGGTAAGCACTTGCTTATGTGCGAACATTATTCTTCGTCGTGTGCCTTTAGTAGACCGCAGCAGCAGAGGCGAAGGAGGTGGAGGAGGCGGAGCCACTGATGGAGGCAACAACAGTTGTTCGAGAAGCCCAGGATGGGGGCGGCTGATGCTGATCTGTAGCTGGAGCTCGACCGCAGCGGCAATGCAGCTGCATAATGTGGCATGTGGTTAGCATTAAAAATGATATGCAACATGAGCTGCAGTTGCAGCTGCAGCTGCGTGGGCGCGGGACTTGCGGGTGGCGGTTGCATTTTGAGGTGCCGGCAGTCAGTGACAGCCGCATGGCAATTATAATCCACACAAACAGACGCGAGCAGCCGCTGAGCCACTCACACCCACCGAAACACTGGCACGCACAGCCAGCCGAGCGTATGTGGCTTAAGTGTGTTAACTGTAGCTCAGGGTGTCAAGCGGGCGGGGCGGGATTTAGGGTCCGCACTGGGCGTCCGCAAGCAGCAGCAGCAGCAGCTGCCACTGGCACACAATGAACACATCAACATGACACTGTCGGCCTGACAAAAGCTTAGCAGCCAGCTGAGTGCCAGTCAGCCCCAAGCCAAAAAAAAAGAAATACTGAAAAAAATACAGGAAAAAGTAAAAAAAAACCGAAAAGTAAAAATGAAAACAAGACACCAAGTCCATTCGCATATGTATGTGCAGCACATGACTTCAGCTCCCTCAGCCACCTACTGGAAGACATTCACACGCTTGACGCGTTTTTGATATCCGCTTCCGCTTACGCCTGCGCTGCTGCCTGGGCAACAGAGATTGTTAGGTAACAAGCTTTTTATGTGATTACCTTTACCTTCTGTTAGTTTTACTATAATTTGGCCTTTACTTTTAACGAGATTGTTGCCAGATTTTCATACACGACAGCATGAGTACATCCTCTGGAACTGAAGCTGAAGCTGAAACTGAAACTGAAGCTGAAGCTGAAACGTGCCGCATTCAAGCATAAAATGCAGGATGTTCCTGTCCACCACTGCTCGCACTCACCTTCACATTCACATGCCCATTCACATTCATTCGGATGAGCTGGAGTACTCGGATGCGTGTACGACTACATGTACTCGCATTTCCATTGTGCTGCATCTGCTGCTCACTTCCCCATAAGAGCACAATGCCAAAAGTACCCTAGTTATAACAATAAATGCGCAGGTTTCGGGCTTTCAAAAGGGATTAGGTTCGAGGATACAGTGACTGTACTTAGTATTTAACTAGGCCTTTACCTTGGCACAACCTCATCAAAATTTGCTGCAATTCTGTTTTCAGAACATTCGACGCCTCGTGCTTTATTGAAATATAAAATTCAAAAATTACATTATAGCGCCTATATGCTCTCTGGATTGCCAGGTTTTAAAAAGGCCTAGAAAACACAATTCTTAGCTTAAGATTTCATCGAAAATCGCATTTAACTTGCCGGCAACGTGGGATCCAAGGTGAATTTGGGTAGGAACAGACGGCATACCATAAGCACGATGCTTATCCCTATAGTGATTGTATTTACCGACCACCGAAAGACTTTCAGGTAATCTACCATGGCTTCCGGTGTTCTCTATGTCAATCGATTTCCACACAAAATTACAATTTTTATTTAGTGATTCCAATATGTCAGCTTTCTCTAGGGTCTCTTGATTTTACACTTAGTTTTGTTTGAAGTGCAATAATTAATATAGGGTGTTTATAGAGTAATCAATGTATCGAGTGAAATTCATTGAATTCCCTTGATGATCCCAGTAGGCTTATAAATTTCAAAAGCTGTCATTTGATTTCATTGAATTTCCTTTCGCTGCAAAGTCTCAATATTCATTTCGTCTTTTCACACTCGGGATGCCGTGACTGTCTAAATAAATATTTGAAAAATAAATAATTTAATAAATCAGGCTCGAAATTGAATATTTCTTTTTGTGCAAGCCTCGCGAATAGAACTTTGTTTTTTTGCATTTCTCAATTGAAATAGAGTTTGCTCGGTTTGGTTAATCATGTCGCACTACGCGCCGTTCATCAAGCCCTACATCGAGTACAATCAGTTCGGCTGGGGGCCCTGCGATGTGTCGGATATGGAGGTGCCCTATCAGCCCTTCTGCAAGAGCGACCGCTTGGGCAAGATCAGCGACTGGATGATGCCCGTGCAGGACCAGAAGTACACTAACAGGTACGCCTCGACCTTTGGCAGCAACAACAGCCAGTACGCGTACTTCCACGAGGACGACGACGCCACCTTTCACCTGGTGGATGGGGGCAATCCGCGTGCCATTAAGCCGTTTCAGCGCAATCGCTATCGCCCCAATCAGCGCAACAACGTGCGCATCCATGGCCGGAATGTGCGTGGCAATGCGCTGAGTGGTGTGGGTCAGAGTGGTGCCGGTGGCTCTGGCGGTGCCGGTGCGGGCAACAAGTACGGCAAGGGGCGCGACATGCGGCGCGGCTACA